>NC_088855.1:24648820-24991650 GCF_963853765.1 Magallana gigas
AATCGAAGCTAAAAAGTCACATGAAATTTATGCACAATATTCCAAATTATGGAAAGGATACAAATGCCACTGATATTACACCTCAAGTTCATGTTGTGGAGCAAATCTTTTACAAAGCATGCATTCAGTGTGGAAAAGCATGTGCCTCATATGATCAGTATAGGCTTCATAGAAAACTACATGTTAGAATGGCAAAACTTGAAATTATTAAAGCTCAAGAAGAAGAAAAGAAAACACAAAAGATGAAAAACCAAGAGAAGAATATTCCAAAAGAAAAGAAGAAAAAGAAGAAAAAGAGTCAAAATCTAGTAAAGTGTGAAAAATGTGATAAAATGTTTCAGTCATCTTACCACCTACGCAGCCATTTAAAAAGGTGTTCAGCTAAGGCAGTGAAAATGATACTATGTGATGTTTGTGAGCGATTGTTGCCAAAGGATGAACTCAAAGACCATATCAAAATTCATGAACGATTGTGCAGTTTTTGTGGAAGAGTCTGTATGGGAGATCGCCATTTAATGCGACATCAACTACAGTGTACTAGAAAACTGAAGGTAACCAACAACCAAAGAGAAGAAATTACTTCAAGTTCAGAGGCAGAGGTTGTTAAGAGAAAGAAATTTGTCTCTAAGAAAACCTTGAGAGCCATCCGTTTTGCCAAGAATATTAATAGAAAATTAACAGCACAGCAAGAAAAAATGTTGGAAGAAATTGAATCTGTGAAAAGAATTTTTGAAGATTCTTCTCCAAAAGTTGAAGATGATGCAACAGGAAACCAAAAGATGACTAATGATGAAAATATGAGGTTACCCATGGAGATTGAGGGAACAGAAGATTCGCAAATGCAGAAAAAGAAAATGTCATCAAAAAATAATAGTGAAACTGATGGTATAGAAATAGATAGAATTCATCAAGAAAATAAAAAAAATTACGTTACAATAGAAGGCTTTGTGAATGTGAAAGATCAGAGAAAAGACTCTGTTAACAAAGAAGAAATGGTGAAAATTAATGGTCAAATTTTTGAATCTTTGGATCAGTTTGACTGTTGTGATCAAATCCAACAACCAAAAAAGGGAAAGCAGGGAAAAGGAGAAAAAAAGAATTCAAAAGAGAAAGCTAAGATAGATATCATCCCTGCAGCTCTATCCATGAATGATATCTTTGAAGAAAGTGATGCAAGTCAAATTTTAGAAACAGAAGTTAGACATGTTCAAGAATCAGAGAGTGAGAGATTAAATCACAGGGATGTAATTATAAAAACTCCTTCTAACTTGGAAAATATCACATTAAATGCACCAAATTCACCAGAATCCCAAGAAATCTCCCATGATATAGGATCATTCCTTGAAGAATCTACCGCTGAACGTTGGGTTGAAGAGTTAAAAGAAACTGATACACTACTTCCGGAACCAATAATTAATTACCATGCACTGTTAAAAAGCAATGGGTTAGTTATGTACCATTTAAATGAATGGCTGTTGCAATCTCCAGAATCAAATGATGTATCTCAACCATGGATTTGTAGACACTGTGGGAAACAGCTGAATAGTATAGATGAGGGCTTGCATCACATGATTAGAAGCCACCCCACCAACAAGACAACAAAGGCAATCATCAATGAATTAAGTCATTTAAAAAGAAAACTTCATTCTTAAAACAAATGAGATGTGTACATGTTTTATCATTTTGTTTTACCATTAGCAGAAGTAATATGGAAACAAGGATGATGTGAAATTGTGTACCACTGCAGCTTGTCTAATTCTCAAAAATGAGCTAATTAAACATAGTTTTACAGGAAAAAAAACCCCAAAGATTCATTGGTTGTAAACTAAAGTAAAAGATATTAATCTATATTACTATATTTACATCTGTATACCATAGTTCATTTGATATCTAAGATTAAGAAATGTAAGCTATAATTAACAGTGAAAACAACCATTTGGCATTGCGATTGCATAGTTTATCTGATAATTGATAAATACAGTTTAACAGTTTGTAAACAACAGTTAATAATCAAAATAAATATATCTACAGAATGTAAATTATAATTCACAAATGTTTATATATATTTATGATATCAGAAAATCTATATAATGTTTATGAATTTAGATTAGCATTCTTAAACTATAGTTTTAAACCATTTGATATGGTGTTACAGATAAAACTATTGTTAACAATTGGTTAACTGTAGTTTACAGTTCATGAACTGTAGTTTACAGTCGATATACCTAGATTTTAAACTCACAGTGAAATTTTTGTGAATATGGCATGCTATAAATGTGCTCTTCTTGAAATGTTTAAATATTTTGCAAGTGCAAAATCTATAGAGGATTGATAAATTATATTTTGAAGATTTCTTTCTTAAGTTTGTTTTAAGGGGGATGGGGTTATAGATCACTCAGGTAAACTGCTTGCCCATTCGTGGACATGCGGCAACATTTTTACATTTCTATCTTCTAGAACACTATAAGGTCACTTGTTACTACTATTGGTTGAAGCATCTCTAGGGTTAGAGGAATTTAATTGTGAAATTTATTGACCCAGAGACAAAAATAACATGTTATTTATGTCTCTAATTGACCTTACCACCTCTTGGGTCTCATTGATGAGGCCAAATATGCAAAAAGGTCAAATTTAAGAAAAATATTCTCATACACGTGGAGAAACAAAATGCATCCCTATGATGTCCCAGAAGCCCTCTACCAATATTGTGAAATTCATGGGCTCAAAGTCAACTAGGGGTTCAGACCTTAGGGTGGGACCGTCTGTACTACATCAAACATAGAAAACGAATGATAATAAATCCAAGAACGTTACAACATGTCGTCGTTTTATCAGTTTCTACTAAACACTCTCCGTTTTCCAAAGCCCATGCTGTCGCATCACGATCTACGACAGTGTAAGGTTTGTGCGTGTGCGAGAATATAAAGTGCGACACAGAAAAAGCGTTCTACAGGGACAGAGAATAATTAGTTCCCTACCGGTAAAAGTGTGTGTGTGTGGGGGGGGGGGGGGTGATTGTAATTTTCGCGGTTTGTTAATCATTCTGTCCCAAATTCGTTCTTCAGACCTTTAGCTCAACTAAACAAATGGCTCGTCAAATCACGAGAATTTTAATTTCTGATAAAAGTTTGTCCGCTGTCCCCTCGTTGTTGTCGTAAACTTTTCATATTTTCGTCTTCTCCAGAACCACTAGCTTGACCGATTTCAACCAAAGTAGGTACAAAGCATTTTTGGGTGAAGGGGATTACAGTGACAATTAAAGCAATGTAAGCACGTGCTGGCATATTATTTTCTGAATCTCGATCAGTTTTTAATACATTAATTTTTCATTGTAAAGCACGAATACATAAAAATATATATAACTGTTAAACAGAATGGTAAAGAACAGTTATTCGCTGCTATTCTGTTGAAAGCGCAAATGATATACAATATTAACCTTATCAAAGGGATTTTGTTGTTTTATTACGAATAAAATATTTTCGTCTATTTTGTATGTATATGCTTAACTATTGAAACCGATCTATTGAACTGCCTTGTCAATAGACTGCGATCTATTGGACCGGCAACATATTTCAGAACGCGGGTATGTTAAAGTTGCACGGTAACTCAAAATAGATGTTTTACTTTTTGATTATGACCACGGAAATGAGACGAGCTTCCTGAAATTTCATCATACGGAAGGTTTCACCATTCAAAAGGCATCACCTTTCAATTTACAAGTCATTAAAACTCATCCGGAAATTGCACATGTAAACAAACCGAGTTGCTTTGAACATTGGTCTAGTGTCACGTGATTGCGATTTCTGTCTAAAAATAGTTACATTTGGTTTGACAAACTAAAAAAGGAATTTGAATTTGAAGCTATTCGATGTCTGTGGAAAGGAATATGCATTAATAGAGAATGCATCTTAACAAATATTTATAGTTCTTGTAGACATCATGTTTCAATGAGAGGTTTCTGGCTCATGATGTATGCCACGCTGCAGTATTTACATTCCCCTGCGCTTGCGTGGCTATGAAGCTGAGGGAAAAATCAATATTTATGTGTTGGCCCAACGCTTAATTCTATTTTCCTCTATTTAATTTGATTTATTTACATTTGAATGCCGTAATTTTTCAAAAGTTCATCGTTTCATGTTATATAAAATAGGTGGAAGTCGTGTAAAAATTCGATATTTGCTAAATCATTGGTTCGTGCGTCACCATGTCCCTTTAAGGCTTCCCCATTGATTTCACAGCAATGTGTAGAAAGTCACATGTCTGAATGTCAAATTATGAGGGCTTGAGAAGTGGATGTAGGCTGTGCCTGTTTACTTCTAAAAGGAGAATAGTATCGAGCATGTCCAGATATGTTAATTACAAAGAAAAAGATTGCCATAATAAACTTGAATGAAATAATTAATACCTCTCAGTCATTTCCGTTGTCCTGCCAACACTTGCACCCCTCGTCACTAATCCAGCCCTTAATTAGGGAACGCTCCATGTCAAATACGACCGCGTCGCCATACTTGTATAACGCCACACACTTTAATATCAACATAATTCATATACAGAACACAAAACTTGTTTTATCGATATTTATTCTTTATTGGGGTTAATTGGGATTTGAAAAGGTAGAGTGCCATATCTGATAGTTGGGGGGGGGGGGGGGGTCAAACAGACCCGACATAACGTTATTGGCCTTGTAAACCTAATATAAACCCAAATCTATCCTAAGTAAATTATGATATCCTGGATCTAAGTCAATCCATGCGTATTATTACTGCTATTACTGAAACAGTTTTTTTTTTTACGAAAATCACTAATTTTCACCTAGCTAGCTATACGTGTTATGGTTGTCAAAACTCATTTTGTCTATTTCTAAGCCTTATTCTTACCAGTGATGAAGGTATATATATGGCTGTTAGATAGGGCCAATGCCTTTAATATTTTTCCATAAAACCAGTGTGCGATGTACGACTTAAATTCTCGCCAGGTTAGCTAGATATGCAAGGGGGCTTGCTAAAAGTTAAACAAATTTATAATATGGATTTAAAACTCATGATTACAACAGAATCTCTCTTGAATGCTTTTTAATACATTGTTCAGACACCAGTAATGACGATAAATTCTGAAATTAAAAACATGGTTTATTTTCTTAGATTTGATTTGAAAATCATTTAATATTTATTAGTTTGATAAGATATTGGCACTTCTGATTGGTCGAAAAATTTCTTTGATACTTGCCTCAATAAAATTTTTGTCGGATCTACTTTTCCCATCTGTTCTGATTTAACACTATTTATAGAACGATGATTTCCAAGGTAAACACTGGTAACAAAATGTGAAGTTGTGTTTGTTTAATTGTTAGCAAACAAAATACAAATTTATGAATATAAAAAATAGAAAGTTTTACTTCAAAAACAAAAAATACACATTAATTCACTAAATAGAAAATAAAGCGTCTTCTCACGAATTCGTCTGCTTGAGATCAAAGATCAACATTTACGGAGAGGCAATCTCTCACCAGAGGGCGTATTACGCTCTGCTCCAACAGTATCAGTGAAGCTTGCGGAACGCGCCCTCTGGTGAGAGATTGACGGAGAGGCTGGTTGTTCCAATTCAAGGAACAATCATAACGAACATACAGGCCTATGGTATACACTTTTACGGTAACACTGCTGTTCAAATTGGTAACGATGAGTTTTAAATGAACACACGTACGTGATCGGTTAGAGGCATATAAAATTCACAGAATTTAATAGAAAAACACAGTAGAATGTAAATATAACCAATTTTAACGAATCTTTGTGCACAGTGTAAAACATCACCAAAATCGCATGTATTTCCCTTTCGTTTTTCAATTCAGTTGGATCAGATTTTAACTCTCTACTTGTGTTAAATCCATTAAATTCAGCTCAATAGCTCTGCAACAGCTGAAGGCGCATTCATTTGGAATATTGTTGCTGTTGTTTTGTATTCATACGCGCCGCTTCGTTTAAATTATTTACGTTTTTGATCAGTGACTGACACCTCAAATTTAATGGTTTAAAAATGTTTTATTAAATGATAAGAAGTGAATTTAATAACTTTTCTATTGATCGACGTCTCAAAGTTTTCCGGTCAATTTTTCCTTTGATACGTCGATCAATAGAAACATTATTAAATTAATTTCCTAAACCAATGACCAAAGCTGTATCCGGTCAATCTTCCTTATTATGTAGAAAATAAAACAATATTTTGACTTTCTACATTGAAACACGGGAAAAGTAATCCCGGTACCTATATTTAATTTGAAATCGTGCTCGACTTCGCCTCGCCCTCAATTAGATTTATCAACCCAATATATTTCTGTTGCAGGATAAACAAAATACATGTTCAATATCTAAAAATATAAGAACCTAAGAGGCAAGATTCATGATATTTACATTGTAAATATCAGTGTTTTTTTTCACCTCAAAAATGCATCCTACCCAAGTGCAATCTTTGATTTTTACCCTAAAGATGCATTATACCCGATTGCTTACCCGATTGTAATTCTACAATCTTAATAAGATTCCAGAATTACATTATACGAGTGACATCTTTAGGTAAGACTTTTAGGAACACATAATTCACAAGAAGCAACCTGTCTTTTCTTTATTGTTTCTCAAGAAACCTCTCCAAAAATTCATTCAAACTGAGAACATCGCCATGATTATTTTTGTCCATGGATATGAATTCTTGTATGTTGTTGGAACTTTCTAAAAAAAAAAAAGAAATTGAATAAATTGAATGCTTAGGCACTTTCTAATATTGGTTTTTTGGTATAGTTTGCCTTTAAAATAGAAACATAATTATTTTTTTTATAAATGTATAAATGCAATGAAGCATTAAACTTAGAGTCATTAAATTTTTGGACCAGTGTCAGTCCCATGTACAGGGGAAAAGGAGTCTTGAATTTTGTGAAACTTAAAATACAAATCATTTCGATGATGATGGTAAGATAAGGTGCAACCGAGCTTAATTTTTAAGCATACTAGATGAAAAATTATGTTTTGAACTGTAAAATTTGAAGAATGAAAGGAAAATTAGTCACTAATTACCGAATTTGTTATTTTAGATGTTTATAAGCAAATTCTGTAAAAACAATTAGTACCAATAAATTTCTCATGCAATTTACTACTGAATTATCTCCTTACTTGCCCCAGACTCTCTCCGGAACAGGCTACCGACCCCGGAAAATTTACAACGAGATCGAGAGTCGCCATTTTTACATGTAAACAAATTTCATCACTTCACTTTTCGGACTTGTGATGGTGTTTAAAAGACTATCAGAGGCAAGTAAAATGACAATATGAGAAGTAAATTGCATGAAATTTAATGATACTAATTGTTTTCACAGAATTACGTATAAATAAGGTTAATCAGTCCAAAACTAGCGCACGTTTTAGTGCGCAATAAATATACAATTTTTTCAATGCGTAGCACTTTAGCTCCCAGTTCGTCCATCCGAATTTTTTCAGACCGGGAGCTACAGACCTCCAGCTATCATAGGGCACATACTCCAAAAACTTTAACCTGTTTCAAAAACCCTAATCTCTTCCAACATCTGAAATTCATTGCACAGATTCAGCATCCAAGTACTAGTATTTAAAGTGCAAAAGTAGGCCCATATATTGTAAACCAACTTTTATTCGTTTGCGAGAAATTTTTGCGAGGTTCGCGAAAGCCTCATTGCCGCGGACCAGTATAAATTTACCATATAACCCTAATAAAAAAGGATTGGTCGCGAAAATTCGTCGCTGCGAACCAGATAATCTCAGGGAAATCGCGATATAAAGTTGTCGCGAATAATAATTGATTTACAGTATGCACCATTTATGCTAGATTGGTGAATATAGGGCAAGTAATAACTAAGCTACAGGAACTATTTCGAAAACTTTAACTAGGTTCGGACGCCGACACCGTTGGTTTAGCACAAGTTCTCTCCGACTTAATCTCAGTGAGCTAAAAATATTGTAGAACGTTTTTATGTGTCCTACTGGAACAACATCGCACATGCGCAAAGCATACACTGTAGCAGATAGTGTAAGGTCTATTGCCTTCAAAAAACAAATTGATATCGAGAAACTGATAAAAACGATGTTTCGTTGGATTTACTGTCACTAATCTATGTTGGATGTAGTGTGACTCGGGTCTACAATATGATATTATAGACGCTACGCACTCTATATGAACGACACGTGTGTTCGATGTGCACGCGATATAAGGCAGCACAACAGTTATAGATGACACGGATACTTCGGAAATTCTTTCAAAGAACAAAACCTCTTTTAATTTTAATATTAAGTTTAAATTATGTGTTTATCCAAGCTTTTGTTATTGAAAAATCACTGAAATAATTCATATCGGATTCTCAGATTTCATAATTCTGTTCGTTTACTATATCTAGATCTTGACCTTAAGTAGATATTCAATACCCTTTTTCAATCTCATTGGCCCTTGTGTTAATGTCAATACCTTTTGTTTTTATGGGTGGATATGTGGGGGGTGGAGCCATCCAGTGACCCTCTGGAGTCAACATATGGGACCTGTCTGATGCGAAAGTCTGTAAAAACTCTTCTGCTGGTATTACTCGAAACATTCTGTAATGCATAATATTGTGGCTCAACAAAGAATTTGTCGACTATATTATATTCACTACTATTTCAAAAAAAGTTTCGATGACTTTTTTCAAACAGACTACAGGGACTATAGAACTTGAAATTTCAATGTATTATAAACACGTCTATACATACAGCTTTAGTATTTTGAAACTGTGACCATTGCACATCTGAATTTCAGCAATATTTAGAATAGTCCAGATATTTCAGCAATGGTCAGCAGAAATGTTGAAAAGTTTTCAAAAATGATTCAGACACATTTTTGTATACTAGTATTTGTGATTTTTGAAAAAAATTCTTTGTAATGGATTATTTTCAAAGTATATAAAAGAGGGGGTAAATGAAAATAGATTTATTACTAATATTTTTTATATCTTTTAAATGGAATCTACTCGAAGGATCAAAATATCAAAGTACCGAAAGTACTGGAAAGCGCTAAGCCGGAAAGGAAGTGTTTAATTATACCGAATGTTATGTAAAGAATCATATTTGAATCGGGGTTTGTTCGTTATTGCAAAAATTCACGTACTCAGAATTCTGAAATGATATAGAATTTGGATATGCCATAGTTATAGAATACACAAATCTTTTTAATGATTAATGCATGCTGTCGTGTTACAGTGAAAACAGAATGCTGATGACTTTAAAAAAAATCATAACCACAGCATTTAATGTAAGCAATTAATGTAAGTGTTTCTCTATTTTTGAAGCATAATATTTATTATCAATTTGACTGTAAATCAAAGTTTCCAATTTACAAATTATAATAATCTGCATGTCTACAAAGATCATGATTGATTTTAAAATTTTAGAACAAATGTATCTGCATGCAGGATAACTTGAAGATATTAAGTTTTCCCTACTGCATAGTTATGAGTTCTCCCGAGTACGACTTCTCCAGGGTACGACTTCTCTAGCATCCACCAGTAGGTGGCGGTATTTCGGAAATGCGCAAACGAAAGTGGAAGTAGGATTAGAAATCTGGCGACAAAAAAGCGCTGCAGCTATGCTTAGCGCTTTAAAAATTGGGATGGGGGAGATATCTTGTCCGCAAGAACCTATGATTTTGGACACCACAAAGAAATTTATAAATAATATTTAAAGAAGTGTGAAAACAAGAACATGGGACAAAGACTTTAGCCTTAATATGGATATATTTCAAAAACCTTATTTGTAACATATAGCGATCCATTTTCGTTCACCAGTGTGTGTCGTGCATCAATACGTATGCATTATCAGCTTTTTTTCTCCAAAATTCAAGAAATATCTTGATGTGTAGCATAAATATGAGGAAGCGAACATAAATATACAATTCTTGACTACAGACCCATGGACCATAAGTCTTCACGTGCAGATTTAGTTTAATTATTCACTTACAGGTGACAGGTGTAATGCGCCATTTTGGTTGAATCAATTATATTTACATCTACCAAGTATTACCCCCACTATTTCTTACGAAAACTTATAGTTAATTCATAGCTCTATAGAAACGACCAGGCTGAAATCTACATGCCCCGTTTATCGATTGGTCGAAATATACAGCGGCTGAAACTTGAGAAGAAATGACGGGTCTGAAATTGACACGCCCTGTTTATCGATTGGTCAAAACCTACAGCGACCTACAAAACATCACGGACTGCACGAAATAATCATGATGATGTCAGACTCAAAGTCTCACAGGAGACGATTTGGCTGTTTCTTTTAGATAACGTACTTATGTACGTTAAACAGTAATTTAGTGAATTTTACTTACTTTTCACAATTAATTTATTGATTTGTTAGAAGAGTGATGTTAATATAAACAATAAAATACTTTCTTTGATGATTCATGCGGGTTATGAAGGTAGCGATCATTGCAGAAATTTTTTTACATAACCCGCTAACGCGGGTTATGTATTTTTTCTGCAATGTCGCTGAGGAAGCGAACATAAATATACAATTCTTGACTACAGACCCATGGACCATAAGTCTTCACGTGCAGATTTAGTTTAATTATTCACTTACAGGTGACAGGTGTAATGCGCCATTTTGGTTGAATCAATTATATTTACATCTACCAAGTATTACCCCCACTATTTCTTACGAAAACTTATAGTTAATTCATAGCTCTATAGAAACGACCAGGCTGAAATCTACATGCCCCGTTTATCGATTGGTCGAAATATACAGCGGCTGAAACTTGAGAAGAAATGACAGGTCTGAAATTGACACGCCCTGTTTATCGATTGGTCAAAACCTACAGCGACCTACAAAACATCACGGACTGCACGAAATAATCATGATGATGTCAGACTCAAAGTCTCACAGGAGACGATTTGGCTGTTTCTTTTAGATAACGTACTTATGTACGTTAAACAGTAATTTAGTGAATTTTACTTACTTTTCACAATTAATTTATTGATTTGTTAGAAGAGTGATGTTAATATAAACAATAAAATACTTTCTTTGATGATTCATGCGGGTTATGAAGGTAGCGATCATTGCAGAATTTTTTTTACATAACCCGCTAACGCGGGTTATGTATTTTTTCTGCAATGTCGCTACCTTCATATCCCGAATGAATCACCAAAGAAAGCATTTTATTGTTTAAGTAAACTCAGATGTTGAGGGACTGACAGGGAGACGTAAACGGTCACTTCCAGCTGATGTGAAAGTTTTAAACAGTTCCAAAATATCGGCGATGTGTATATGTATCTTTCTTAGGTAGAAGGTATTAATATATTTTTATTATGAGAAAACTATATAACGTCAGGTGCTTCTGTCTTTGTCCAGTAAATTACACGGAATCTTTTATGAATTCTAAAGCACAACATCTATATCTTACGGACGTTTACTAACAAAACTAAAAAAAACTCATGCAAGATAATTATGACAATAATTACAATTTCATAGACTTTGTATAACATATAGGAAAAATAACTTCATATAATCTTTACATATGAAAGAACACAGACGAATATGGCCCTTAGGCCATGTGAATGGCTTAATACACTGAATATACTGAATAATCAAATTTGAATTGTTTTTAAATTTGATGTACCTGTGGTATTCTGGTTTTAAACATCTTTCGTCTTTAATAGATTCCTCGTAATATCTTCTAAAGTCACAAGGAAATGTTAAGGTGGTGTCCAAGTCATATACTATTGTATTAGATTCTGAGGGTTCGTACAGGAATATCACATGGTAATCCTAATGTAATCAATAATAGGTTAAAAAACATTATCAAACACAGCTAATAATTTCATTTTAGTCTCAAATGAAATATCAACTTTCTTACTTTTTTAAAATTATTAAATGGGCACTATTTCCATTAATTGCATAATGTGTATATAATTTTAAAATTTAAAACCCAAATTGGTGTAGATGATGAAATAAATACTTATGCAAACTGACCCATATAACTTGACCATCTTGTCTGCGACTTGCTTTCTGCTTCCAAAGTGGGATCTTAATTCAAAAGAAAAAAAATGATATATCGTTATACTTACTGTAGATCTATAGCTCCCGGTCTGAAAAAAATCGAATGGACGACCTTGGAGCTACAGTTCAAACGCTACATTTAAGAAGTTGCAATTTACGGCGCCCAAAAAATTGTGCTAGTTTTGAACTGATTAATCTTATACCCGAACACATTCTGTACAAATATTTGATTTCAAATATTCCTCGAATATTTTACTACAGATATTGTCACTTTACTTGCCTCTGATATTCTTTTAAACACCATCACCAGCTCCGTAAAGTAAAGTCGTGTAGTTTGTTTACATGTAAAAATGGCGACTTTCGATCTGCACGTGAATTTAACATACTTTATTTTCCGAGGACAGTAAGCGATTTTAAGAGAAAGTCTGAGGCAAGTAAAGTGAAAATATCAGTTACTGTAGTAAATTGCTTGAGGAATTTAATTGGTACTGATGTTTTTTATTTTTACAGAATTTGTGTGAAAATGAGATTAATTAGTCCTAAAATTACGCAATTTCTGTGGGCCATAAAGTCATGAAATTGCAGTACGGAGCCGTAGCTCCCAGGGCGTCCATCCGCCATCCGAATTTTTTCAGACCGGGAGCTATACTGACTATAGCAGCTAAACGAAAAACATGTAAATGTACATTGTCATAAACTCAATGCCAGTCTATACACATTATGCTTATTGACTTTTTGGCCAACTCTTTGAACTTTTATACTTTCTTTCGTGGCTATTCTTAATTACTTATTATACTTATAATAATAAAGCCATTTTAAATGAACTTTTTTTAAAACGCGCTAAGAACAGACATTACTAATTGTGTATTACATCCTAAATTTCAGAAAGGGGCGATATGAATCGATCGGAAAACCAGTGTGTTGATCTAAAAATTTGGGTCACATTAATATTCTGTAAACTTAATCAGTTAAAAGTACAAATAAAAGTTGTCTTTCTACGTAGATATGCATTTGGCTTTAATTTCGTGCACATGTAACAAGAAAAGAAAATTGACGTGTATATAAAGAATTTTGAAAGATCTAACAATCTAAAATGCTTACAAATAGAAATTTGTCAATATTCACAATCAAAACAAATTCATGGTAATTAAGATTAAAGTAAAAAGTACATTCTGGTTTGATGATAAATAATTTGATAGGAAAATTAAAGTTAAATGCGCAAAAGGTTGCGACACAATATTTTGAGCCCAGTGTTAGCCCTGTTTAAAATCACAACACACAACTACATACAGCTCTTCGTTTGTTTGATATAAACACGCAATAGCAATTCTGGATCGCTCCGGGAATCTTGCTCTTTATTGAATCACATAGACACCAAACGTTTTCTTCACTAAAAAGAAACATTTCGTAGAATTTTAATAACAAGTAACAATGATATAACAGATGAAAACCTATAAACACAAAATGAATTTTTAGCGACTCACCTTATACGCAATAATCTTAATATGCATTTTTAGTAATGAATTGATCACTTCATAGATTCAACTAATATTGCGCACATAATGAATTTACAATTATGGCAAATTTTAAATATAAAGTACATGTATTTCAAATAGTCCACTGTGAATACATTTCTCTCAAATGACGGTAAACTAAAAGAAAACTTATTACTGATACATGTATACGGATGGGCGAAGCAAGCTGTGTTTAAAGAGAAACGTTCAACCAGTTGCACATTGATTCTACGAATATTTTGGTGTCAGTAAACTGGTTCAATTATTCCCTGGTATCTACACATGGCTTCGTTTCATGCTCTCGCAAGAACCATGAAGATAAAACGATCCCGATTACGTAAAGGGTAAATATGCTGCTGACACAATTCACGGGTATGACATCTAACCTCTGACCTCAAATAATCAAAGGCTACAGGTACACTCTTAATCAAAATACAATCAAATGATGTCATAGTCGTTTGCACAGTAAGTCCTATGTATGATTGTTTGGCATCAATTAAAGTAAATTGCATCTCACGTTTAACTTTTTGTTAGGATCAAAGACAAACTAAACAAGAGACCCCAACATACAAGCTCACTAAATTGCTATTATAATATTTCCCCACCCCACCCCAAGGATCAGTTCAAATTTGCAATTTTTCTAAAATTTTGCATTCTTGTAAATTCTAATTTCTTTGAAAACTGTCATTGATTGATGAGCTCTTTATTTGACTATATGTATTTGTGATGCTTTGGATTTTATCAATACAAAAAAACACTAACAATTTTAATTTTCAGAAACATTTTTTTTACTTAAAAAATTCATCAGAGCTTCTTTGGCGTGTATGTATTTACAGTTATATTACACATCAAATGAGACCAAGAATATCCTATTTCGATCCCGATTAAGCGAAACTCATTGATGTTGGGATCGAAATTCAAAATAACTAACCGATAAACTTATCACAAAGTTTTCTTTTTTTTATTTGGAGACTTTTTAAAATATAAAAATGATTTTAACAATTTCGAATCCACGCTATCTTAAGATGTTTGGAATGCATAGTAGTCTCACAAACTGTAGCATCGTACATGTATACATAGTTCTTGAGACTAAAAAAATTAACAATTATAAGGAATCAGCTTAGTACTCTCACAAATTTTAGAATTGTAGTTCTTGATTTTTTAAACATTATCCCTACATATCTCTATGTTAAAATTTGAATCCCTCAAGGGGCAAAAGTATTATTTATAGTCTGGGGGTCACGACTTAACCAATCTGATTAAAATCAAATCCATAGATCGCTACACACTCGTAGAACGGCAGTAGAAAAACAAGAAGCGGATCGAGGATCTGATTTTAGTCTGATAGCTTGAAAACAAGCTTGCTAACTGCTTTCCAGTACTTTCAATACATTGATTTCTTCTGCACAATTAAGTTCCTGTGTCCCGAAGGATCGTTGCGAATGTAAACAAATCACAGCTGTTAAGGAATTCATACAAATGTCATATGTATTATTTGACATTGTCAAAAGTTATTATTTAAAAATAAGTAGTTCTATAAAGATTTTCAAAGGACAAACCAGTAACAAGACGTATATGTGCAGTCTTCTTTCCTAAATTCCATTTCAATTTATTAACTTTCAGTTTCACTTTCCAATCATTGAAATCTGAGTCCTTAGCGCGCTTTGTATTTAATCCTATGCTATCGAAGCGTTTTCATGATGTCATAATGTTTGCATCCTCGTGTAGAAAATGGCTTCACAGTCACTTAAACTGGGAAATATAAAACCTGAAAATGCCATATTTTTCATGTGTGACATCCAAGAAAAATTTAGGCCTGTTATTAAATATTTCAAAGAGATTCTAGAGATTGCAGAAAAATTGGTATGTCTGTATAGTTTAGCCTCTGTAACGTTAACGTTATACAGTACGTTTATGGTTATCTCTTGAAATATACGCCCATATTCAATTTTGGACAGTGTCGGCATATTCTCTTTTGAGTATTGGACAGACACAGACCAGGTGGTTTGAATCCTAATTGGTGGTCAATACCTATTTTACATATATACCAAAACGGGAGTCATACATTTTTATTCAATTCGGAATGCGTTATAACGTTACATGCAGTTTACCTTTCAAAGCATAAGTGGGAGACTCTCCCCCTAACCATTAAAGGTCACGATTTTGTCAAATGCTATATTTCTCTGTTTTGTACCTAAGCAAACAAAATATTGGTGTTGAAGACAGCAACACAGGTAGATTTACACGTTATTGAAAACTGGCAGTCATAAAAGAAATCGAATTCAAAACAATCTTAAATACTAATTATAATAACCTGTAAGCAGTTCACATGAGAAATTAATGTTTTATCTTTTTTAATTGATAATTTAGATATAGAATACATGTGTATTAAAAACAATATTTTGCGAAAAATTCCTCTAATTCATTCCCTTGATCTATAATCACTAATTTTCATTGTTTTAAAACTGATATTGATAGCATACTTTTCGTTAATGCCATGTGTCATCAAGAGGCAGATGACATCATAGTAAGCTGTGCAGTGAGATCGGCCTCTAGCTTCTTATATTTATTACAGTAGGCTTTTTTTAAATGACGGCATTGTAAATAATATCATAATTATGTTAGTAGTAATTATTAAAATGGGAATAGCTTGAATTTCCAAATGATACGTTGAGTATTTTAAAGGTAAGCACGATATTGTATAATTTGATATCGGTTTATATAATATACAATTATATTAATAACATTTAATTGTATTATATCATATTGTTATATATAATATTTTATTTTATGATTTTATATTGTATCATATGATATTGTATGTTTTATCAAATTATATTGTATCATATGATGCAATTTCATATGTATCAAATATGAAACAATATCATACAATACAATATCATACTATATTATTCAATATCGTATGTTACAATACTGTGATGTATTAAGTACAGTAATATAATATTGTATCATATAATACTGTAATATTGTATTATATTGTATCATATATTTTTTTTATGAAATATATTATGTGATCAAATACAATTAATGAATAACATGATACAGTGTCATATCATATGTAACAATATCATATTGCATTATTATTTATTACATTGTTACAGTATAATATGATAATATATTGTAAAGATCATAGGATGCAATATTGTTTTTTATATTTTTGTATTGATAAACATTGTATCTTATAATACCATATGAAATGAACATATGATCATACTACTGTTTAACATATGATATTGTGTCAAAACAGTATCCTTGAATATCCAAGATCATTAACCATGATTTTCATATAGTATGATAAAGGTCGTCTCATAAAGGTGATGCCTCGTCTCTGTGAGCTTTGTAATCTGTGATTACCTATTTTTAAAAAAAAAATTTATAATTGATTATCAATTAATAATGGATGGTTATTTTTCAGGTTGAGGCTTCAACAATTCTTAGTATTCCCTTGATTGTTACAGAGCAAGTAAGTTTTTGGTATTTTACTTATAAAATTACCTGAGTCACTCCGGTGACCAATTGCAATTGTGTCTTCGTCCATCATTGTGTGTTTTGCAACATGCTTTGTCCATAAAGAATTACTTTTCTAATTAACTGGGTTTTCCGATGAAAAAAAATCTGGTTATTGATATGGTGAAAATGGTACCCTTATTGTATGGATAACTCCTAGAGTTTTCAAGATAGGAAGTTGTTCTTTTGCAGATCAATTGTACTTATATCAGAGGTATGCATATTGCTAGGATTTTGATTTCTGATAATTTATGAAAAAAAAATACCAGCTTTTGAACTAAATTATTTCTTGACATCTCTATGGTAAGAGAAATCTAAATTGTGAAACGGTTATCTGATTTCAGGAATATGTTACAGTCAAAATAATATGTAAGATTGCACAATCATATGCTTTCATAACCTACCTGAGTAATATTTCCATATACAAAGGACATTTATAATACTCTCAAAGTATATATTACCAAAATTAATATCTAGTTTATGTAAAAAAAAAAAAAAAGCCAAAAGTGTTCACACTGTATTATGTACATGTACATGCAAAACTCTTAAACAAAAATGGGTATTATTGTTATTCAGTCTCTCTTGCTAAACATATTTAATCTTTTGCAGTATCCCAAAGGGCTTGGAGAAACTGTACCAGAACTAAAGGAAAAATTGAAAGAAGGCCAGGCACGCTTCAGTAAAACGAAATTTACGATGTTGATTCCTGAGGTCATAAGCCAGCTGGAGTCAAACCAAGCAATACAACATGTTGTTCTGTTTGGAATTGAGGTAATTTATTGATCATGTGATATTCATGGATTGATTGTAAAAGACAGATTATTGACCTATCTGTCATTAAGTCAGTCAGTCCGTCCATTAGTTTTGGGTTTTTTTTTGTAAGTGCAAGTCCTTTGAATTTTTGCATAGAATTTTCTGAAATTTTGTAAGGATTTAGGACACAAAGTGCAGATTACCAGAAAATCTCGGTTCCATTGTTTTCCCAGGAATTATAAATCTTGCACTTATGACTTGTAGCCATTTATTGAATGTGTTAATGAACAGTTTGTAATACAACTTATATAAACCCCTGAACAGAATTTCCCAAAACTTTGTAGGGATTTAGCCTTTAGGACACAATGTGTAGATGTGCATATTACATGTACCAGGAAATTCTGGTTCCATTAGTTTTCCAGGAATTTTGGAATTTTTGCACTTTGACCTTTTACCATTTATTGAATGTATTAATGAAGAGTTTGTAAGCACATCTCCTCTTAAACCACTGCACAGAATTTCCTGAATCTTTGTTGGGAGTAAGGACACAATTTGTAGATGTGCATTTTACCAGAAAATTTCAGTTCTATTATTTTCCAGAAGTTTTTGGCCTTTTGCACTTCAACTTTTGTCCATTTACTAAATGTAGTGCTGAAGAGTTTGTAAGCACAACTCCCCTTAAACTGCTGAACAGAATTTTCAGAATCTTTGTAGGGAACTAGGGCATAATGTGTAGATATGCATATTACTGGAAAATTCAGGCTCCAGTATACATTGTACCTCTTAGAATTTTGTATGTTTTGCACAATTATTTTTGGTCATTTATTGAATGTTTAAACAGTTAGTTGGCAGTACTCCTCTTAAACTGCTGCACAGAATTTCTCAAAACTTTTTAGGGAATTAGGACACAATGTGTTCCCATATTTGGCCTTCACTGTCATCGACTCTGGTCGGAAAGTTGGAGTCATTTTGTCATGGTTTTGTTTTTGCTTCACAAGAACTTTATCTCTAGGTGGGATTTTGGATTCAGTACTTCCGCATTTCATAGCGCTGTATTCTTTTCTTTTTCTTTGAGCTCTAAATTCCTGTCACCAACTTCAAAATCATCATTGTGAAATTCACACACTTGCGGTATTTTGGTTCGAATCTTCCTTCCAAACATCAACTCCGCTGGACTGATTCCAGTAACTGAATGTGGCACTGATCGGTACAGCATCAGGTTCCTCCTTCCAGTTCTTTTTTTCACTCTGTGCAATTTTTATCCTTTTCATAAGGGATCTATTTTGCCTCTCAACTTTCCCATTAGCTTGTGGCCATAATTGAGTTGTACGTTTATGCTGAATTCACATTTTTTACTTCTTCTCTAAAACCACTGGGCAAAATTTAACCAAATGTGGTACAAAGCATCTTATGGGGAGAGGATTCTAAATTGTTAAAAAAAATCAAAGTACTGAAAGTACTGAAAAGCGCTAACCTAGCTTGGTTCTAAGAAAATTTACTGTGTGCAAGCGTAGGCGGAAATGAGCCTTATTGCAATTTTGGTTTATGTTTAATGAATATCAATTTAAAGTATCGAATGCCAGATTTCTTTAAATATATGTTACTTTCTGAAGATGATGTGTTCGATGTATTCATTCGCAGTAATATAACAAAACTACGAATTCGCAAAAAGATATGTTAAAATCACAAATTATACCTTTTGAACAGTAATATATCACAGTTTTTGACATTTTCTTGCAAAAAATCGATTTTATTTTTCTATATTTTAGCTTCTGAATACGCACGATATTTTTTCATCACTGCGTAGCATCTCGTGCTGATGTACGTAAGCCCCGCAAACCAATCGTATCCACTCGGCCATTTCCGTCACCCAGATAACTGGTTCCCTATACCTCTTACCAGTTTAAATGATGTATATTTCTGCTCATAGAGGGCAGTTATTCCTTGCACCGGAAATAGAAGTCTAACGACAATAAAGCGCTGAGCTATGCTTAGCGCTTTAAAAAGGGCTAAACCTTTTCGAAAAGGGAGTTAATTGCTAAACAGTGAGTATAGGGTGTGTTTCCATGAAAATCTTCAACTCAAGAACCACAGCACCAGAAATGCCAATATTTAAACAAAAGCTTGTATTTATAGTAAGGATTCTAAATTTTAAAAAATTGTGACCTTGCGGACCAAATCTGGGGCCCTAGGTGGGGTTCAAAGTTTAACATAGAAATACATAGGAAAAATGTTTAATAATATTCTTCTCAAGAACCACTGCACCAGAAATGCCAATATTTACACAAAAGCTTGTACAAATAGTGAAGTTTCTAAATTGTAAAAATTATGACCCTGGACCAAAACTGGGACACCAGGCACAGTTCAAAGTTTAACATAAAATTACATAGGAAAAATGTTTGAAAATCCTGTTCTCAAGAACCACTGCACCAGAAATGCCAATATTTTCACAAAAGCTTGTACATGTGTATATATAGTAAAGATTGTAAGTTGTAAAAATCGTGGCCCCTGAACAGAAACTGGGGCCTCAGGCAGGGTTCAAAGTTTAACTTATATAGGAAAATGTTTTAAAATCTTCTTCTCAAGAACTACAATGCAATAGTTTGGGATATTACCATACATATACATACATCCTTGGCTATTGTAGATTCTAAGTTGTTAAAATCATGACCCCAGCATTAATACTAGGGCCTTTGGATGGGTTCAAAGTTTAACATAGAAATATAAAAGAAACATGTCAAGCATCCTTAAATAATGTAGATTCTAAATTCTTGGGTGTCCAAGTAGCGCAGTGGACAATGCACTCACTTATTACCGCTGCGACTCGAGTTCAATCCCCATGATAGACAGTGGTTGTATGTGAAAGGGTATGGTGGTCGCCCACTTGGACACATGGGTTTCATTATTTAGAAAAGTGAAGAACAAAGAGTGCATGTATATGAATACATTTTTTCATTCCAGACTCATGTTTGCATCCAACAGACGGTGATTGACTTACTGGGGAGAGGATACCAAGTTCACATTGTGGCCGACGCTTGCTCTTCCAGAACACAGATGGACAGAACATTTGCTTTTGAGGTTTGTCAATATATACTTGCACATCACTCAAGATTTTAGAAACTAGGATTCTAGTTGTATATTGGAAACTTTAATTCTATCCCATTACAAAAATGCTATTGACTATATTATTTTTTTTTGACATATTTTGTACGAAATACTTCATTAGGTCACACGAGTCACTCAGGTGACCTATTGGTTTCCATTCGCTGTTCTGCATTAACAACTGAACATTGTTATTTTCTTGAAAATTATAGCTAGTAATATTGACAGTTCAAAAATGGATTTTTATTTTTTTTTTTTTTTGTCAAAAGGATTATTTCTTTCTTCTTTACATTTATAATTTTAAATCAAATACAATGTCACTTATTCAATTCATCATAAATTCATGATTTTAGAAATGATCATGCATAAATAAGAAAAGTAATGCAATGTAATGCAATGTAATGCCAGCATTACACTAGACTTTGGAAAGTAATGCATTACATTACCATTACTTATAATGCTAAATTTGTGGCATTTCACATCACTAGCATTACTTTGAAAGCGTGGCGAGGCTAATATGTCCATATAGTGAAGAAGTATTTAATCTTAGAATATCGTCTGCTCTTCAGCAGGGGGAGGTTAACTGAATGCATGCATCTGCTGTTTCAGAAAGCCCTTTACCAAAATTGTGAAATTCATGCCCCTGTGTTGGTGGTTCAAGCCCAAGGGCGGGGCTAATATGGCCATATAGTAAAATGTGTTTAATCTTATAAAATTGTCTTCTCTTCACCCATAGCAGGTGTTTATGATATTATGAAAATTTAGAAATTCATGGCCTCTGGGTCAGGGGTTTAGGACTCTCTCTCTCTCTCTCGTGTAGGGCCAATATGGCAACATAGTGAAAATGTGTTAAATTTTATCATATTTTCTCCTGTACTTTCACAGTCGTAGGAGATAAATTAGATAATATATTGTTGTTATGTACATAACGTTCTGTTGTAATGCTCTTAAATTGTGATCTTCACTGCCCATGGGGCAGGGGTTTTGTTTGTTTTTTTTTAAAGGGGGGAGATGACAAATGAGGCAGTATACATGGTGAACAAGTAATTATTTACCCGGTAGTTCACTTTAGTCACTCGGGTAACCAATTGCTGCCATATTTTAGGACATCTTCTTTAATTTTCTGTGCGTTGTATGCTTATAGAAATAAATTGTATGCATATTGTGTGCATTATACATAAAACTGAATAATGTATTATAGAAGATTGATCATTAAAGGTCTGCAGGTGTCTTTTTACCAGAAGTTTATATTTTAGGCTACCAGAGCTTGGGTATACTAATAATCCGAGATTCTTCCGGACTTTTGCCCCCCCCCCCCCTTTCCATTTTATTATGAATATATAATAATATATAATAAACATAAAATTAGAATTTGGGTCTAGACTCCAAAATGAAGCTTAGAATGCAAAAATGAGACCCTCTGACAGAGGTATTTAAAGAGTTATGGTACTTAGGTATGTCTTTTGTTTTTATTTTCCAGAGATTTCGGCAGAGTGGAGCCTTTGTGACAACCAGTGACGCCATTTTGCTTCAGTTAATTGGTGATAAAGAACATCAGCATTTTAAAGCAATTCAAAGGCTCATTATGAAAACTGCTCCGGATTCAGGCTTATAGACAGATGTTGTATAATGAACAAATGGTTAATTTTGTTTATCATTTATTTTTTATATCTATTCATCAAAAACATGAATGCAATAATTACTTTAAGCCTACAAGTTTTTGTTTCATTTCATTATTGTTAATAAATTAATAAAATAAAATAATTAATGTTAATTGCAATTTATAACAGTTGTACACCATTAATTAGCTGCAATGCCATAATTGTGTAAATCATAATTATTTTTAGTGAATATGTGAATATGCATTGATGTGAAACAATATGTTGAAATATTTGTTTCTGAATATTAAAGAAACCCGAAAATATTGTTTCTTGATGCTATTTCTCATTTGCAGGTTTTATATCGTCTTTTCCCCTAGCTCTGTCTCATAATAAAAATTAACACTTTAAATTTTCCCCAACTGAAAATTGACTATATATGTATATTATGGTAAGATTTCCCCCTTTGATAGCCAGTTTACCTCCCTTAAAGGCCTTCTATGTAGTAGATATTCTCCTTTAAGATCACTTAAAGTGAGCTTTCTTTTCTCTCGTAAATTTGGGTCCATACGTCAAATTCCCAGTAAGTATGAATATGCATAAGTTTGAGAATGTTTGGGGTTCACAAGCAATGATGTGTAATTGTATAGTGGCTATTTATACAGCCTCCTTATTTGACGTCAAATAATGGCGATTCCTCAAAAACCATTGATTAATTATGAGATTCATGGCGGGGTTCTTTGTCTGTATCGTATATTACTTGCGGATTATCAATTAATCTCCTGCAGAGACGTATCTTTCTATGTATAGCTACCCCCAGATAGCAAGCTTATATTGGCCCAGCGTTGGCCCGATGTTATCATTTATGTGGGCCCGATGTCGGAAAATACCATCGGCCCAATGTAATTTTGCTCATCGACGCAACATTGCACCAACACGCTGGCGTGACGTTGGCCCATTGTCAGTAGATTGACAGTTTTAATGTTGGCCCAATGTTGGGGCAACGATTAAATCCAACCAATATTCCCCAAACTCTGTCCTTATAAAACAATCTCACAATGATTAACAGTAAGTCTAATCTTTATTGTTTTCTCACAGAAATATGATCAATATTCAAATTTTCAACAACAAAAATTTATAGTCGATTTATAAACTTCCAAATCCCTTCAATCTTCTTCATTTGTTTTCTTTACTCCTTTTCATCCCTTTCCCAATCAGATGAATAACGAATCACAATAAATGCGTTTGGTCACTATCTTTAGTTCAGTTCCAGTTTAATTCTCTAGTTCTGACCTCGTTGATAACGCCAAAAGCCCGTTTTTGCAAAATGCTGCTGTAAATTAAAAAAAATAATCATATAAAATTGAAGAAAAAAAATTGATATATATAGAATTGCATTTACATTATTATAGCATTGAATCATGGGTTTTTGAAGTATACAGTCTCATAACTGCAGTGGTGTGTGCATACAAATTGAGTAACGCGCGTTAGCGCGTTATGAAAATTTGTATGCAAACATCGCTGCAGTTATGAGACTGTATACTTCAAAAAATCATGATTTAATGCTCATATTTACATTATTTTAACTTCATGCCTTGTCTGCAAATGTGATTTATACCTTAAAGCTATACACGCTATAATTTACGTCAATTTTGAATGACAGTGAATGCAAGAACTGGCAAATTGAAAGATTATGTATGTTTAGATAATTTTTTAGCAAACCATAATAACATGGACGAAGAAACACGGCAATCATTAGAACAGGTTAATATATTATTGGACTCAAATATTTCACTTGAAAGGTCAGGTTGTGATGATCACTGTAATAACTTTGGATACAAATTGATTGAACTGTGTAAGAATAACAATCTCTTCATTGTCAATGGCCGACTCGGAGAGAACCGGTTAACTTGTAAAGATAGAAGTACTGTAGATTATGTATTATGTAATGCGTCTTTGTTGCAGTCAGTTAATGGGTTTTTTATTCACGATTTTTGTAACTTATACTCCGATGTTCACAGTCCAATCACTTTTGAGCTTTTGGATCAATTATCAATAGAGAAACAATCAAGTAGCCAATCAGCCGAAAAAGTAGATTCAAACTTATTCATTTGGGAGTCTGGAAAAGCTACAGAATTTGCACATAATATCAATAGCGATAAATTAAACGAAACTGTCAGAAATATTGAATATTTACAAGGTAAACCCATTGTAGAACAGTACGATATAGACAAAATCACTAATGAAGTCTGTAATATTTTTATTGCTTCAGCAGGAAAGACATTAAAAAATAAAACTCCCCCGAAGAAAAGACAAGACGATGCTAATAAACCATGGTTCAATAAAACTTGTCGCACAGCCAGAAGAAAATACCACATTGCAAAACGTTTATATAATAAAGAAAAATCAAATGAAACTTTTAATAATCTTAAAATGTATGGCAAAGAATACAAGAAAACATTGGATAAAAGCATCAAGGACTACAATAATAGTATTTCAGACAAGCTTAAGGAACTCCATAAAGGGAAACCTAAAGAATACTGGGATATTTTAAATAGTACCAATAAGAAAGACAAAACTAGTGTAAATATTATTTTAATGTTTGAGTTTATGAAAAAAACAAACGAAGGCACAGTTGAAGACCAAGAGATAGATATAAACATAAACTTAGATAATGATACACTTCTTAATCAGTCTATAACTTGTGAAGAAATTAGGAATGCTGTAAAAAAAATTAAAAAACAATAAAGCGCCTGGCGGTGACCATGTTATCAACGAATATATTAAGACAACAATGGAAACCTTCTTACCCTTATATGTAAACTTTTTCAATTTGGTTTTTGATAGTGGCCTAGTCCCAGACGATTGGCTATTAGGAATAATTAAGCCAATTTACAAAGGCAAGGGCGACAGGAGTCAGCCTGAAAATTATAGACCTATTACATTACTCAGTTGTTTAGGAAAACTTTTTACTAGTATAATATGTGACCGTTTAAACACCTTTGCTGACGAAACACACTTAATCAATGAAGCGCAAACAGGTTTTAGAAAGGATTATTGTACATCAGATAATATATTTGTTATTGATTTTCTTTGTAAATATGCACTAAACAATAAGAGGAAACTATTCTGTGCCTTCATTGATTTTAAACAAGCTTTTGATACAGTTTGGCGAGATGGACTATGGACGAAAGTTCTTAAAAGTGGGATAGATGGAAAATGTTTGAGATTTATTATTAACATGTACAAGGGTATTAAATCAAAGGTAAAAATTGGTCAACATTTATCAGATTTTTTTATGTGTAACATAGGTGTAAGACAAGGAGAAAATTTGTCACCATTTTTATTTTCTCTTTTTATTAACGATTTGGAAGATTATTTATTAAGAAACCAGATAGAGGGTTTTACTTGTCCTTCTCTTCAAATACAGGATGATTTATTTGCTATGTTGAAACTCTGTCTACTTTTTTATGCCGATGACACTGTCTTAATATCTGAATCTGCGCCTGATTTACAAAAGGCTTTAGATGTGTTTGCAAATTATTGTGATATATGGAAACTTAATGTCAATATAGCCAAAACAAAAATCCTCATTTTTTCAAAAGGTGCAATGTCAAAGCGTAAATTTTTGTATAAAGGAGTAACTATTGAAAACGTAAAATCATTCTGCTATTTGGGTATTGTTTTATCAAGAAGTGGAAAATTTAATAATGCTAAAAAACATTTAGTAGAACAAGCGTCAAAGGCATTGTATGGTGTTTTACGTAAAATACGTTATTTTAGCCTACCAATTAATTGTCAGTTAGACCTATTTGACAAGGTCATTAACCCAATTTTACTTTACTCGTGCGAAGTGTGGGGTTACGAAAATTTAGATATTATTGAAAAGGTACATTTAAAATTTTTGAAATTTATTCTTAATCTTAAATCTAGTACTCCAAATTGTATGGTGTATGGAGAAACTGGAAGGTATCCATTGTCACTCTTTGATAAAATTAAAATGATAATGTACTGGGCAAAAGTTTTGACAGCCCACGATTGTAAACTCACTAATGTAATCTATTGTTATTTTTATAGATGTTACAAAAATGGATCTTTTATACATCCATGGATAAAATGTATACATGATATACTCAACTCGTGCGGGTTGTCATATATATGGGAAAATCAAACAATATGTAGTTATAACTGGCTTAAGTCAACAGTTAAAGAAATATTACAAAATCAATTTGTACAAGATTGGAGAAGTATTGTAGATAACTCACCAAAATGTATTAATTATAGAATTTTTAAAACAAATCTCAATTTAGAAAAGTACTTGTTGATTTTACCTACAGATCTACAGATCACGTTTACAAAATTACGAACATGTAATCATCGATTCCCCATTGAAACAGGTAGATGGCATAATATTGAAAAACATTTAAGAAAATGTACAATGTGTGATTCTAATAGTATTGGGGATGAATTTCATTATATTTTAGAATGTACATATTTTGTAAACGACAGAAAAATGTTTTTACCCAAGAGATATTATGAAAACCCAAATATTATAAAATTTAACGAGCTCATGAATACTTTTAATGTAGAAAAACTAAAAAACTTGTCAATATTTATTAAGAAAATATTCAAAGTCTGTTCTTCCAGAAACCAACTTTAACAACCTATTGTATTGTGATTTTAACTTTTTTTTTTGTCATTATTACTTTTACTGTACATGTGATCCTTGACTGTATTCGTGTACATTTGTATATACTGATTTTGAACCTCAAATACCAGTGAACTGGTCTTGAGCGAATAAAGAATTGAATTGAATTGAATTGAAAACGCATGTGTTTGTCTACCTATAAAAATTATCCTTAATCTGTAAATTACAATGGTGAATTCCATCTCGTTACAAAGATATAGATTTTTAATTGTTTATTTTCCTGCCAGGAAAATATACCTTTTCATGAATATTGATGAAGGAAAAGCGAAACCGACCTCATTGCGCATGTCCGCGGAGAACTAGGTGGTCGATATTGTTTGCCTAATTAAATATCCAACTTGATTTTTAATATGCTTAACAGTTGTTAATTTGAAATACATACATGTATAATGAGTAAAATATGTTTGTCATTCACGATACCCTTACTTCTGCATTAACACTTATAGGATCTATAAATAGCACATAGGGGAAAAACACAGGTCTACGTCATTTTTTTAAAGGAAGTATTCATATCTACTCACAGGCTTGTATATTTTTCTTTTGTTTGTACTCGTATATCGGACAAATTTATGCTTTACTGAAAATATCCTTTCCTTTGTGAAACTATCACAATTATGAAGATGTTGACCCTTCACCAGTTTTGGTATGATAGACTAAATTTAGCTGTCGATATCACGTGATAGATTGATATTCACGAGGAGGCATTACTTTCCTGGCAGGAAAATAAATATTTTTTAGTGTTTGATATTTGATATATTTGTTACGTGTTCGAATTGAGCATTATAATTAACAGCATATAGGTAACTTTTATTAGTAATCAAACATATACATTTTCCCCTTTATTCAAAATTGACGCAAATTATAGCGTGTATAGATTTAAAATTCCTATCTTATCCTAAGGGTAAGTTCATATTAAGGAAAGAAGAGGCACAGTAACAGCCGCAAGCTTGAACTTTGATTTTCGCTTGTGACGTTGCAGTTAATACGTTTAACGTTTAACGACAAATCAGCTTGAAAAACATTTTTACCGGTTTATTGAACCAATGTAAACAAAAACAGGGCACGAGCCTTGTTTACATGACAAAGAATTTTGAGCCATGTTTCTTGCTTAAAACTCAACGACTGACTCTCAAATTTTATTTGACCATTAGAAATGCATTCTTAAAGCACCGTATATGATAAAATATATGAAAAATAGAATTTGACAAAAATCGTGACCATGCCCCTTTAATTAAAACTCCAAACCTTCCATATCTTAAAATATGAAGAAGAAAAAAACCCATATATTTTTGGGAGTTGATTTTAATATTAAACTTTCCTATGTAGTTACTTTGCATGTCAAACCGGAAGTGAAACTGTGTTTTGAGCTTTGCACAAATAATTGCCGCTGATAAATTCGATGTAATGTATTCTGAAACATTGTTTTTTTAAGGAAACCTATTTATAAATACTTTTAAAATAGTCAGATATAAATGGTACGAATAATTTAGATAATTTTTGTAGTCTCATGTGTTACGGGTCATACTAAAACACGCCTGCCGACGCCTGCCGGGGAAAACACGCCTGCCGAGAGAAAACCGCACGCCTGCCGTTTACCTGATGGATTATTTTAATATTTTCTTTGATATTTTATTTAACTTAACTAAATTAAGTATCATAATAACAAGAGTTGACTTTATATTGATTATTTAGCACAAAATTAGCAAAAATGTTCAATGTTGGTAAAGATAGATAACTCTTACGTAGAATCCATACGCCTGCCGAGGAAATCTAGACGCCTGCCGTTAATTTGATGGATTATTTTACTTTTTTCTTTGATATTTTATTTCTTTTAACTAAATAGATGATAATAGAAATCAAAAGTTGATTTTATATTAATTAATTAACACAAAATAAGTAAAAATCGGGTAAGCTGATAGCTCTTACGAAGAAATCATACGCCTGCCAAGAAAATGTATACGCCTGCCGTTTAGTTGATGGATTATTTTAATAATTTCTTTGATATTTTAGTTTACTTGGCTTAATAAACGATAACAGAAATAAAAAGTTGACTTTAAATTCGTTAATTAACACAAAATTAGTAAAAATCGGTAAAATAGATAACTCTTACGCAGAATGCATACGCCTGCCGAGAAAATCTATACGCCTGCCGTTTATCTGATATATGATTTTGTTTCTTGGATATTTTATGTTTCCTAACTAAATACATGATCAAAGAAATAAAAGGTTATTTTGCATTCGCTGTTTAATGAAAATATTATTAAAAATGTTCAAAGTCTGTAAAGAAGACAAAGAGTTCTTACCCTGCTTACGCCTGCCGAGACACTGAGTTGTAAGCCTGCTGATTTAATCATTTATCCATGCCTTTTATTTTTATTTCTTGAAAAACTTCAGCTTTTTACATAGTTATAGTTTATTAGTGTTTTCATAACCTTATTTTTTGTTGCAATTAATTAAAGATATATTACAAACTCGAATCAGGGACATACATGTACTGTTAATTACGTGTATATACATGTACATGACTTTTGTATGTTAAGATTAAAGTTTTCGAAGAACCCTTAAAATATGCATGTATTTTACGTATAATCAAAATATTTTATGTTATACATTCTGAAATAAGAAGGAAAGTATACTGATGTGAATATATATATAATTAATGCACTGTTATACTAAGTTCAGAAATACGTATGGAGTCAAACTGTAAATACTGTGTTGGGTGAACATGTAAATACAAATTTCAAGACATAATATTTACACCAACTCAATCAATTCAAAAGATGCAATTCGATAATTTCATTTCTTTAGAGAAGTGGACTGGCATAACCTTTATCCGTGTATGAAGGCTATATAATGTATTTCTTAAACAAACAGGTTAGCGTACTTAAATTGTGTATGCATTCCAGATTTTATAAATATTTATGCTCCTAAATTATTAATTCTAGTAAATGTATATGGGGAAAGGTTAGACTTTTTAAGCAAAGTGCATTTACATTTTCGTACACAATTAGTTCTGTACAATGTTTGTAACTGTTTACATCTTGAAAAACTTTTTCATCTCAAGACTTTCACTGCCTAGTTCACCAAACTATATCTAAATCTCTAGATTCTGATTCTGTTTCGCTGCGTTTTTAAAATCAAATATTACACAGGACATTCATAAGCCTGTAGCAAAATTTTACATTGCATGATATCAGTGTAGCGGATAATTATTCCATTCAAGGGAAAGAGGGGTAGGGGGTATCAGTTTGAATATTTAAAAAAAAACCCGGCTTTTTCTAACAAGAAAATCTAACAGACTCAATCATACCCCACTATAGACTTTTGAAATCCAATACACGCTTAACCTTCCAGTGATGACTTATTCTGTTCGTAGAAGAAATAAAGCAGACTTATAGAGCATGCAATTACCAAATCAAAGCAGAACTCTGTAGGTTGATTCAATATCCAACACAATCAATATACCGGTATAATTATTGCAGCTACATGTTCAGTATATGCTTTATTTTGAGGTTATCATTCAGTATTAAGTTCATTCGATTTTTCCAAGCTGATGAAAATGTGACCGGGTTTAAATTTTACGATTTATGGTCTCAGTTTTAAATGGAGAAAAAAAGAACCCTGGTTTAATGATTAACGTTGTAAAGTGATTCAAATCGTGTCGATATTCTTGGTTATAAGCCTGGACTGTCTCGTAAATGATAATGAATGATATTTTCCCCTACAAAATAAGTTTTGTTTTCTTTATATTTTATAAGCTTCACGAAGATTATAGTAACACAAATGTTTCAATGTTTACGGTTATGAATGGACTATACAAAAGTCATGTTTTATGAAGAGGCGTAAGTCTGACCAATTAAAAACTGATGGCTTATTAATCAGAAATATTTTTTTTATTAAGTGCTTGTACATGATATATACATATACATGTATAAGGATAAAATCGTATTATTCTTCAATTTCATATCGATACATAAAAAATACAAATATAAGAGTCAGAAACCATGATATGGCGACCTTGCTCTATCAATTGGAATAATTAAAGTGGACTGCAAGGTTTTAATAATACTTTGGGTTAATAATTAGGTGTAAGTTCAAAGGCTATACATAGTATCTTAAGACATACTTAGGTAGATCGACTCGTTCATAACTATTTTTCTCAGTCACCTAAAACACATGAGAGAGAGAGAGAGAGAGAGAGAGAGAGAGAGAGAGAGAGAGAGAGAGAGAGAGAGAGAGAGAGAGAGAGAGATGGGGGGGGGGCTTGTGTACAAGGTGCGTGCTTCACGGCCGTCTTCCAATATACAGGTAGGTAAGGTCTATTGTTTCTTAAGAGACAAAAAACCGTTCAATTCACACAGAATACACAAGAAACTAACACGTGTATGTATACACGTGTATCAGTAGAGCAACGATCACTGGTTATCTTTGGACATGTAGCCCCAACCCCGATTCGCCCAAAATATTATAGCAAAGAACATAATGAGTAAATTATTTTGTTATTATTACATGATTTGTAATATAATGAGATAAAAATACATTAATCTGTATGTGCATGTTCAGATTGTGGTCCCGTTTTTCTATTTACAAAACTGTGAGTGTAACCGTTTGAGGGATAGTGAAGTGAGTGATATTGTAAGCCGTATGGTATGATTATATACATTGAAGAATCAATAATTACGAATGCATGCATTATTCTTTCTTCTTTTTTTTTTTTATCAATAAACATATCAACCTCCACGACGTACGATTAATTATAGTCAGTATGGTTGATTAATATAAAAATAATAGAAATAAATTAAAACCGAAAAAACCACTTCGTTCAGATGTCGAACATTTGGAATGTGAATGTCTTACGCTTACCGACTCGCTGCAGTTTTCTCCATATTTTTATTGAATTTTTTTTTATTGAAAAATACATGTAGTAGAACAGTTGAACGCAGGTGCAACTACATCTATAAGTATTTCTTTCTCTTGATATTTGAATTGTTTCCGTTATTGAAGAGAGAAAGAAAGAGAGGGCAGTGGATGGAAAAGACGGAGAGAGAGAGAGGAAGTGAAAGAAGGAGAGGAGACAAAGAAAGAGAAAGAGAAAAAGAGATGCTAGAAAACAGCTTAATTTCTTGCTTTAACACGCAAACAACTACATATATACACGTACGTACACGCCACGTTTCTTAAGCCCTCTCCTTTCTCATAAAGGTTTCCATATATATATCAGTGGCGTCGGAAGCAAAGGGCTAAACTAATCCTCTGAAATCTTGACAAAGAAGGAAAAATCCTTATCCGTGGGGGGGGGGGGGGGGGGGGTTATAGTTCCCAAATCTTGAAACTCCTAATCCGTTGGGGGGGGGGCTATTATACCTATGACTCCAACATCTCCATATTTCAATATTTCCATCTTTTCATTGGAAATGTGTGTGTGTGTGTGTGGGGGGGGGGGGGGGCTGAACCCTCTATGATGTTATGTACCCATTGGTTAGGTCTAACTTTGCAAAAAAAGTGTGTGTGTGTGGGGGGGGGGGAGGGGGGCTCAGCTCCCCTAGCCCCCCCCCCCCCGGTTCCGACGCTTATGTATAGGAAACCACTGGTATCACGATTTCTGTTGCTTTACATTTTTTTTTAAAACACGATTTGTTATCCAGTATTTAGAAAAACTTTAAAACAGGATTGGTCTATAGGCCATAAGATCGTGGAACAATATTATAGATCGATCCTTGTGATCAGTAAGCTGTCGTAGATTAGGATATTTCAATATCAATGTTTTTGCTAACAATAACAATGTTAGTATAACTCATTAACGTCCATCAAATATTCATATCAGTCACCATTCATTAATTTTTGGGGGGATGATCTAAGAATTTTTCTTTGGCTTTGTAAATGATTTTCACTCATTCTTTTCATGAGTTGATCTACTCGGGGGGAGGTGGGTAGAGTTACCCCCCCCCCCCCCGGTAAAACACGAATTTTTTACTGAAGTGGGGGTGATGGAGTCCCCATCTCCCTTGGAAAATAATTTTTTTTTTAAGTAAAATCACCAAAAATCTTGCCCCGACACCCCAACCCCGGACAAACCTAAATACTACCCCCCCCCCCCTGAAAAAAATATACTGGATGCACACGTTTCGTGTTACGTTTTAATATCATTGAAATCTAATTATTATGTCTTTATTCGTTTACTTGGTAAAGTTAAATGAAATATGAAATATTGTTTGAAAATACAAGATTATCAATTTTTGCGTTAGGCGAAAAGTTATGATATTGATTATAAGTATCCCTCTTTACAACACACAAAGTTTTATTTCATTCTTATTCTATGATCATGTACACAGTTGACGGAAGAAGAAAATTAATGAAAAAAATCATGTCATGCAATAATATAGGTATTCGACAAGCGTAAAAGCGTACACATGTATATTCCTTGGGCGTTTTGTATCTATAGACGTGTTGATAAATCTTACCCTGTATTTCTATCATAAAAAGCTTCAGCGACAGGCTTAATCAAAATATCAAATTCTGATAGAAAACAAAACTTTTGTCAAACTTAAAAGGGATGACATACATATTATATCATTCCGTATCACCCGACTTCATATAATATGATTAATCAATAGCAGCAATAAGTAAAGTTATGAACATAATTATAAGGCAAAATGTTAAGTCTATATTTAGCAATCTTTAAGTAATTTATAAATTAGTTTATACAAATAAAAATGACATAAATAAAATGGCAAGCGTGCATATTAAATCGACAGTCGTAAGATTTCTACATAAGAGTTTTCCCTTTATTTTTAGCCCTTCGCAATTTTTTTCCTTTTTATCTATGCTTGCTATTTAGTACAGTAAAATAAAATACTAACATAAGAAAAATATTAATTCATCTTCAGGTAAACGACAGGCGTGTGGTTTTTTCTCATGTTGTGTTGATTAAAAAATGTGGTAAATTTTTAATTAATCTGATCATTTATCAAGTTAGAAAATATGAAATATAAATAAAAAATTTAAAATCATCCACCAGGTAAGCGGCAGGCGTGTTCTCTTCTCGGCGGGCGTACATGCATTCTGCGTAAGAGTTATCTATTTTACCGATTTTTACTAATTTTGTGTTAATTAACGAATTTAAAGTCAACTTTTTATTTCTGTTATCGTTTATTAAGCCAAGTAAATTAAAATATCAAAGAAATAATTAAAATAATCCATCAACTAAACGGCAGGCGTATACATTTTCTTGGCAGGCGTATGATTTCTTCGTAAGAGCTATCAGCTTACCCGATTTTTACTTATTTTGTGTTAATTAATTAATATAAAATCAACTTTTGATTTCTATTATCATCTATTTAGTTAAAAGAAATAAAATATCAAAGAAAAAAGTAAAATAATCCATCAAATTAACGGCAGGCGTCTAGATTTCCTCGGCAGGCGTATGAATTCTACGTAAGAGTTATCTATCTTTACCAACATTGAACATTTTTGCTAATTTTGTGCTAAATAATCAATATAAAGTCAACTCTTGTTATTATGATACTTAATTTAGTTAAGTTAAATAAAATATCAAAGAAAATATTAAAATAATCCATCAGGTAAACGGCAGGCGTGCGGTTTTCTCTCGGCAGGCGTGTTTTCCCCGGCAGGCGTCGGCAGGCGTGTTTTAGTATGACCGTGTGTTACTACGCCGGAGTTCAATATAGTCTCGTTCAACCAGACGCTTGGCTGTTTCCGTAAATCTCCGACAAGCAGATAGTCTCTCTTGCTAGTCGGAGATTTACGGAGACAACCGAGACTAGACTGAGTTAAATATTGCTTGGATCCATACAATTTTTCAGAAATATTTTCATTACTGATACATAGTTTGATGGCATTAATTCAGTCTATAAATATTGCACAACATGATTCATGACGTGTTTTCCCGGAATTCTGAAAATTGTCGGAAAAGCCCAAAAATTCTTATCATAAAATTGTGCGTAATTCAAATACGGATAAGAAATTACTTGTCATGCGAAATTACATGCCGTTGATTTTAAGGTAGGTCCCTACTCAGGATTTTTGTGGTAAAAGTAAGGGTTTTTTTCATTTAATCAAGTAGAATAATACTTTATGTAATTAAAAACCAAAAAAATGCATGTCTTAACTATTTACTTTCATCACTAGAGTCTCTAGAAGATGCATAACCCCCTTTTTCGATCACAATATTTCAACAAAAATCATTATTAAAAAATATTAAAGGAAAACAAAGTTTCAAATGTTTTAATTTATCATTAAATATGTAAGAAAGTAATAACAAGTGTGATTAACATCATTTGGTTGATTAAAATGAATTGTTACAAAATGAAATGTTACAAAAATGCTATTTAAAATTTTTTATATAATTTCACATTTTTTAACTTATCTTAAAGTTTTTATGGTTAAACACTGATTTTAAACTTTAAAATATTAGATTAACGTCTACTGCAACCAAAACAGCTTTAAAAAAGTACTTCACATGCTTCTTTTTTTCTAAGACCCTTAGAACAATATACTCCATTATCAAATGCAGCTAAAAAGTGTCACAAACACAATTTAACAATAATTTATTATATATCAGAAAACAGCATTTCATTTGTTTGCTTTGATAAACACTTAAAGTCTTCTTTCAAAACTACATGTATTGAGTACAAATTAATATTTTGGATAAACAGTATCTTTCCTCTGCATATATAAACACAAACGAACTAAAATAAATTCACGGTTTCAATCTATTAGATTCATTGAAGATCAAAACCTTTATATACTGGTACTGTCTGGTAGACATTATTTACACTTGACTGCTTCTATCAAATTCAGAATTATCAATTAAACATTAAAAAATTAGAACCAAAAACGGTAAATCCGAACAAATATCGTTCTCGATTTTAAAGCTTATCATATCCGTTATATTGATTACGCGTCTGAGCAGGGATCTACCTTAAGATAAATAATAATCGATAAAATCAACCCCCGTCAGTACTTCAATATTTTGATTAGATTATTCTCCTCCGAAATGATGCCTCGGTCTATTAGTACTTTCAGCACTTTGATTTTAGTTTAGAGGAAGCAACATGACGTCATAGATTAGAGTTCAATGGCAGTGTTCATAGCAGTGGAAAATTTAAATCATACAAACGATATTTCCTGATTTTTTCATTGTTCCGGGCTTTTTATTGACAACCCAGGCACGTAGCATCGATTTTGAAAGTGGGGGGGGGGGGGGGGCAAACTCATCCAAAATATCTTGGCAAGCAAAAAAAAAAGGCGAATTTTATAAGAAAATTATTTTCTGCGAGAAAAAGTGGGGGGGGGGGGGGCTGTCCCCCGATGCTACTTGCCTGCAACCCAATCACAGTAAATGATAATTATTTGATTAATTGTGTTACATATGTATACTTTCCTTCCCTTTTAATGAAAGAAGAACATACACAGATCTATAGAGGAGCGGTAAAGGGTTTCGGCCGGACCCCCTCAAATAGCACATCCTGCATTAAACTTTATTTATTTGTTGTTGTTGTTGTTGGTTTTTGGGTTCTTAAAAAAAAATGTTTGTTTTTTTTGGTCATCAAAATGCACTCATCAAAATAACCAATATCAGATAATTGTTTATTTACTAATTGATGTATGCAGTATTTCACAATACAATTGTGCAATCTACTCTTTGCTTAATAAAATTACACTTCCTCATAGAGTCTTTCCGCATATATTATAAATGAATACTTTGGTAAATGACTAGGCCTACTACGTTTATAGTGATATTGGCCTCTTGTAAAGGGGAACATATGGGCATTTTCACAGCGTCATGACAAACGTTTCTAGCAAGAAATTGTGAAGGGTCTTAATTGACATGTTCTATAATATGCGTCCTTTCCTCGTTGATTTATAGCGCGGAAGCTGAATTTCATTAATATTTTTTGTCAACAACACAAAGAGGTGTGTTCCCGTTTTTCACACATTTATAGATACATGTTGTTAGGTATAGAACAGTAGGTGTGAGTTTAAAACAAGAAGAGTATAGAAATAATAACAAACTATGTTTATTTTTTAAGTGTTCAAATTTAAATTAATTAATTTCACTGTAGGCTTCAGTGATCAGTGCAAAAGGTTTTGAGAAATTACATTTGCAATTAAATAATTGATCTTCTCTACTACAAATTCTGAATTAGCCGATTTTGTCTGAAGTCAACTGGGTACAAAAATTTAGATCTTGCTTGCGCACATCTTCGCAAGCAAAGGTTCCGGTTAATTTTCTCTAATCAGAATAAACGAAACGTATCTTTGGCCGGCGAAGCACCATGACGATTGTTGGTCTTTTTCGACCTCATATTCTTTTTTTTTATATATAAATTCAAGACTTCAAACACGGAATCAATCAAAAAATTGCTTTGATATGCGATAAAACATTTAATAGATTTTAATGAATAAGAGAATAACACGTACATCAAGAAATTTCAGGGCTGGAGTCGATGACTCTCACAAGTAATTTAATTAAAGAAATTAAATTACAATTACTTTCGATTTTAAAAGCTATCAATTACAAACTGATTACATTCATCCAATTTTATAAGTAATCGATTACATTCGATTACTTTTTCTTCTTGTGTGTGTGCGTGCGAGCGCATGTGTGTGTGTGTTTTCCAAATGATCTTTTTTTAGTTGCGTAAATATACAAAATGTATCTATATTTAAAAAAAATGAAATTAATCCGTCCATCAAAAAGACTCAGTTTTAATTATATGGATACAACAGAAAACTATTTACATATATTAACTGACTGTGTTGACATAAATTGGTATGTTTTTACCACAACATTTAACACAATGGTTGACTAGGCACGCTTTAATGTATCGCTGTTGTTAATTAAAATTCTATAAAAAGCTTTACTATTTCAAACTCTTTGTCTTTGAATTCAAAATTTGGTATCACAAACTTTAAAAGAACTGTGAAATTGAGGTAGATCTATTAAAGCTGCTTGGTCGTATTTTATATCAAATTTAATGAACGGGGGATTGTTTTATGTTCAGTCATAATTGCTCGTAATTCATTTTGAAGTTCACTTTTTTAACTAATGAGCAGCTGTCTTTAATGACAAGTAAATGCCAAGTTGCGATTCATAATTCAATGTATTTACATCAAAATTGGACACTAATTAAATATTAATAAACATTTTACTGCTTTGATTAAAAACACCTTGTTCTGGGGTTTTTTCTCTTTTAAATCCACAAATATCCTTCGATATCTTTCAGAGAGCAAAGTCGCAGTTTAAAAAAAAAAGTAAATTACAGTCAAATATGGCTTGATCGGTTTGAAATATTTTCATAAAAATACAAATCGATTCAGTTCTCCCGTTGGCTGAACACTGCATTTCCCTGCATCGCCGTTTGACATCGGTGCTTTCTGAAATTCTTACAATGACGTATCACTTCAATTGGGAAAAAAAATAAAATAAAAATAATTTAAAACGGGGGTCGTCTGGCTAAAGCTTTATTGTTTTTATATTTACCACAACCCTCTTGATTTGGCATTTTGCTATCAATTAATTCTTAGCAAAAAAAAAATTCAACGGTCGCCTTCAATATGCGAGCGAGTCATGCTTTCTGGTTTTTTTTTCATTGGTATTATGTAACTATGTACATGTACATAGTTAACAATACTAGAACTGAAACGCCATAAATGTTCCATATAATATAAATTTTGATTATAAAAATTCGGCAGTTACAAAAACACACTAAATAGTTTATGGAACAAAGTCATTTTTTACTTTTATGGTGTGATCATTATGTACAGTCGGGCATATGATCAACCCCATTAAAGCCGTAAACCCAAATAAAGCCGGAAAAGCTTTATGATATATATGTATAGTATTTGATAACGTATCAAGTCCATAAAAATCAAAAAAATGATTCCTAAATACTTATATTTAAATCATATTTCAATAATTGTAAGTACAATTAAAACCATTAATATTTTTAGCTTACCTCAGCTAAGAGGTCAAGTGAACTTTTCCGATCACTTTTTGTCCGGTGTCTATCTGTCTGTCCGTCCGTCCGTCTGTAAACTTTTCTTTTCTGGCTTCTTCTTTAGGACCAATAGACCAATTTCAACCAAACTACACACAAAGCATTCTTGGGTGAAGGGATTCAAGTTTTTTTTAAGATGAAGGATCACGATCTCTTTAAAGGGGAGATAATTAAGATTTTTTTTTTTTTTAAATTGTATTTTTCGAACATCTAAAAATTATTCGGCAAACTTGTTGAATCTTGATCCCCGGAGGTAAGGTGGGGCCAAAATGGGGGTCGTATTTTTACATGGGAATATAAAGAGAAAAATCTTTAAAAACTAATTGTCTAGAAAAGCTATAGTTTTAGTGAAAGCATTCTCAGAAAATGTAAATTCAAGTTTGTCAAATCGTGATCCCCGGGGAAGGATGAGGCCTTGTTTTTATGAAAACCCCGCTTGTGCCCCAACAGTGAATGTCGATTTTTCAAATACTATAGATTGTGTATTATCATGCGGTGAAAAACAACTAGTAATGGTACTTAACGCGCCAATTTTAGGCAATGTGCTAATGCTGAATTTTTGTTGGCCGTTCCACTTTCCTTCTACGCTCATTCAATTTTCCTATGACTAGGCCACACGATCCAAATAAGGATATCTGTTAAAACAGAAAATGGAGCAGACGAGCCTACAGATTTTACACGAACTTGCGATTTTTGCACGCCATAAGGTTTTCTCGATAATTTACGGCACGGTACGTTTTTGATACGACGAATAATTTTCTTGCTTGGAATAGCATGGCTTTTACACGCTCAATTACTCTAGTGGAGTGACAAAGCTAGAAAAAGTGGCTTATTTATTCGATTTCAAGTTTCGTAAAGTTATCATCCTCTTCAAACATTTTTGCTAGGTCGTATAGTTTTCTCCAGTCAAATATTCCTAAAAGTTGATAAAATCGAGGATTTTAACGTGTTTTCCCTTTGTTTTGCAACTGGATATTCTAGTTTATACAGTTTAACATTAAGATGACTATATATTTATGGAATAAGAGTAATTGTAATCCCGAATGTCGAAGAAATATATTTTTCATATCATTTTTGTTTTCATATTTTGTCTGTATAATTTGATTTAATAATTATTTTTTTTTAATCACGTCGAAATGCTTTTATATCAAACCAGTTCAAAAACATTAAAAAAGGCATAAACTATTCCTAATATATTCTTTTAATGTAAACTAGACTTTTACCCGTGCGTGCACGGGTTGACATTGCATATGATATCGGGCATTTACAAAATATATACATCGAAACACCGTATATTGTTGACATTTGCTTAACGAAACTTCAAGCTTACAATAATGCTATTAATTTCCCTACACTCTGCTGAGTTGGAATAATCTAACTGTGTCTCGGGAAATGCCTTCATCACAGTCAAAATGCCTCCATCGTGGGAACCCACAGGTTTTCTATCCGTTACACTGCAGTGTAACGGATAGAAAACCCGTGGGTTCCGACGGTGAAATGCCTCCCATATACCCGTTATGTTGCAGAAAATTGCTGAATCGCTCCAAAACGATTTTGGAGAAAATTAAGTTGCATTGAATATTACAGTCCAATTGTTCACAAAAAACATTTTGAAGCTGTAAATACCTTTCCTCGAAAAGTTTAAATCTATTGCTAATTGCAGAATCCAACATATTTCAACAACGTTTTTTACACATCTTGTTGACATTCAAAGCTCTCGTGATTTTTTCTAGTAAATGCACTGTCTTAGAGTTATCTCCCGTATTTTCTTTGATGAACATAAAAAAAATTCGAATAAAAATTAACACACATTTGTTTTATCGTTTCCAAGTTTATCCATGCAAATATGATATTGTGGAAAACATAAAATAAAGAGCCTCTAGTGATTTAGCTTGAATGTAATGCGCATGCGCAAGATTATAAAATCCAAAAAATTCAGATGATTTCCGGAATTTTTTGAGGAATTTTCGTTGATTATTAATTAAAGAAGCCTGATTGAGAAAAAATAAAAACAAATTGGTAATCTTCAAGTACCAATGATGTTTAAAATATATAAAACAAAAGACAGTACTCTTCCGATTTATCGGTATTAAAGCTAAAAAAATTCGAGTCTATTATTTTAATATAGTAGTATGGATGATCATTGCTTTTTTTCCTATTTCTATGAAAACGGATCAATTTACAGTGTCATTAGCTATAGCTACAAATTATGCATATCATACTTAAAACTTCGTCTGCATGAACGACTGTTTCGGGCGCTTTGGCCTGCCGGAAAAAAAATGCATCATAATCTATCGTAAAGTTTGCCCCACCTACACGCAGCCGTTTGTATTTAATAAATACATAAGGCCTTGGAGCTGCATTAATGAAACAGTTACCTGGCTGGAAGCGGTGTTTTCACTTCGCACGTCGATTTCACCTGGATAATGCAGCTACGCTATGACAGACATAAGGATAACACTGATTGTATGTTTTATTGGATACATAACGTTGTCTGTTGCCCATTTCCTACCAAATCCATCATTTCAACCACCGTTTCTTCCTAACCGAATCCGTCCCTATCCTTATTTGCACGCTGGGAATTATGGTCGTCGTCCTGTGTTCAATGTGTTTCCCCAATTTTTCCCCTATTTACATTTCCTTCATGTACATCAAGCTCAGTCTCAAAGAATGTTCAACATGCATTCGCATTTAAATTTGCACGGCAACTGTCCAAGCGAGCAATTTTCTGGAAGACAGGCGGTTTCACACACGAAGGTAGCTCGGATTTCATCGTACGATCATAAGGATTTACAGACACAACCCCCTGTACAAATGTCGGATTTTAAGAAATTCCATCCAATTGTAAAACCAAAACCTACCAACTTCGTTCGCGACGTTGCTAAATTACATACAATTCCACCGGAAAGCAAGTTTAGGAAAGCTCCGAATGCACAATATTCTGAAAATATTATCATGGTAAACCCAACAGAAAATTCAAATACTAGTCAGAAAGTTGGTGTAACGCCTACTCTCAGATTGGGAAGTCCTAAAAGTTTAAACGAAACATCCGGTGATCCTAAAAATCCAGACTGGAATTACTTTGACTTTATTACTAACAAGGACTTCATAATCAAACTTATAGAAAATAAGTTAATCAAGCTTCAGAACCAGGAAAAGTTTGTTGGAGGTATATCGGTGAATACTCAGTTGTATGACCAAATAAAGAAAATAGAGGATGCAATGGGTATACATGTAGCGGCATCAGTGGGGAATTGGACAACAACTGTACCCCCTGACCCCGTTCCGGCAATTACAACAGGTAACAATTCTTTATAGGAAATGATAATAAATCTAAAGGGTTAATGAGATTGAAACTGCATTTTACACTTTAATTTTCTTGATTGTGTACCGCTATATGTATGTACATGTATGTATGTATGTCTGTACGCGAGATGAACATATCGTGATTAAGCTCTGTCATTTTAAATAGATTCGTAATTGTCATTTAGTAACACACGAGGAAATTAAATATAAAAAGGACCAAAATGTCTCGTTGACCGAATTTGCATTTTTATGCCACTTGATAGTTAATTTATTTTACGTAAATACGAATAAAGGTGAAATGTACAATGACTGACTGAGTCCATATGGAGAAAGTCGTGACAACATCACATTAGAGTTCCGTTTCAATATTCGTAATCTATCTCAAAATGCAAGAATAACTTAAATAGGGCAGAGTGTATTCAAATATTAGCCATGCATCTTTTTTGCTACTTGATGCGGTTGATATGTTCTATCATGTTTGTGACCCTTAAGATGTCACAACACTATTTCATCGAAGGTTTACGTCAAAACATGGCTGAGGCAAAAAACATTCCCGAATTCCCCTTTGAATTTGGGGTGTTTCCGCCCGCGACAGGGGCTGATTTTTTCTGAAATGAAAAACAATATGTAAGATGTCTGACGATCCCAATTTTGTTAAGTGCAATGCGAGGTCATTTTTGATGCGTGTCGTAAGGAACGCGATGGCTGCCTTATGAGAAGATTAATTATATTGAGCTCAATTATATTATGCTGTGGTTATTTCATAAGAAAATGGTGCTTCACTATATGATGATGGTGCTTTATTATATAAAAATGGTGCTTTATTATATGATGATGGTGCTTTATTATTTTTTATCACTTTCTGAAAACTCATTTTATTATTGCTAAGTAGGTGAAGTGTTCAACGGAATATCGCCATTCAGCATTTAACGTTATTGCCAACAGAGTTGGGGTCAATTACTTTGAATAGTAATTAATTACTTTCAAATACATTGACAATTTTATCAATTACTTGCAATTACAATTACATTGATTTTTTAAAATGTAATTAATTACCAGGCTTGGGGTAATGCTAAATGTAATGGTAATGCATTGTAATGCATTACATGTTTTCAAAGTAATGCTAGTAATGCGTAATGCCACAAAATTAGCATTACAAGTAATGGTAATGTAATTCATTACTTTCCAAAATCTAGTGTAATGCTGGCATTACATGGCATTACTTTGCATTACTATGCTTATTTATGAATGTTCACTTTAAAAAATGTGATGAATACATGTAAATGAATAGTTGAAATTGAATTTGACTAAATTTATTTTTTAAGAAGAAAGAAATAATTCTTGAGATAAGATTTTTTAATTGTATTATTAAAAAAAGATTTTCAAAATTTTATTTTTGAATTGTTAATATCACTAAATATTACAGCAAATTTTCATAACATTTTTAAGAGTGTTGGTATTAAGAGTTTTTAATCATTTAAACAATTTACTCCAATTAGTTTGCACTTCAATAAGAAATGTGTCAACAACACACTATGCCCTCAGGATAATCTAAGTATCAAAACAATCTATTGTTATAAGAAGTGCTAAATACCCCAACCCCCTTCCCTTCGCTATGTCCAAATAGAATAGGAGACAGACATGCACCTTTAAAAGCAAAATGAATGCACTGTCCATCCATGATGAAAATCAATATCACTTCCAATATTATAACCCATTTGAAAATAATTTTACTTACTTATTCTCTCTCTCTCTTGTATATTAAGTACACTGTACATTAGTTTGGACTGATAGAAAATACAAGATTCATGTATTTTTTCTATTATTGCACTTAATATATCTTAACATAAAGATAGTCAAACAGTACTTTTCAGTCCAAGCTTCGACTGCTCCTGTAAAACATTAATTTAGTATAGCCGGGAAGATTACTAACAGGATGCAGTTAAAAGATGAACCCTTTGAAACTTCGATCATAAAGTGCAACAGCAATCTTTTGTCTTAAAGTGTCCTCATTAGAAAGAAATACATTCAAATACAGTATCTTAAGAAATATAACTGGGAAAAACCATCTGTTTATGAATTATAATACAATTAAGTGTCCAAAATTATAAAGATTTGTGTAATCTGGGGAAATATCTCTATTTAGCTTTTGATAACCGCAACATTATTCCATAAATTGTTTTTTGTTATGCATGTAATTCTGTGTCTCTATTTCGTATCCTACACTGTATCATGCCAAATGTCTATAGATATCATTTTACTTATGTAATATGTTGTTCATAATGCCACAAGATGATTATATATTGAGCAAATAAAGAATGACTCTTGTATAGTCATTGAATTTGAACCTGATACTGAGCATGAAGCTGTAATTATGTTAAAGAGTGTTTTATATTTGAAACATTTGCAAAAACTCTTTATTAGCTTTACTTTTTTAAAACAAAGTAATGGTAATGGTAATGCATTACTTTACTCATGTAATGGTAATGTAATGCATTACTTCAAGAAAATCAAGTAATGGTAATGGTAATTTAATGCCCAAATTCATGAAGTAATGGTAATGTAATGCATTACTTTACAATGTAATTCGCCCCAAGCCTGTTAATTACTCTCAATTACTTTGATAAATGTAATTAATTACATTTCAATTACTTTAGTTTATTTTTTTAAATCTTGAAAACATATACATATATTAACAGCATTAAGATATACACAGCTTTATGTACGGTTATGTTTTTAAAGGTTGTATAGTTCAGTTCAGATTTCTTGAAAATTTCTAGAAAAATTTTCTTTAACATTAAATTCATTAAGTACCATTGAGTTCATTTTTGGTTCTGAATAATATTTTCTCTGTAGTGAATTATTATTTTTTTTCACATATTAAAACTGTGTTTATTCAGAAAGTACAACTTTCGGCAGTACAGCATATCAGTATATAAATAATCATTGCTATAATTCACAAGAATGAGATATTTTGACTCCCTTAAGTCTAAAATCAGTGGGGGTTCTTGGGTATTAGAGGAGTTCACACCTCCACAAAATTAGATCTTTGCCTATTGCCCAGGGCAGTGTGTTATGCTGTATAAACATATGAAACATTATGGGACATTTAATTTTTGCATAAACAAAAGTCCATGCACAATATTTTTGGAATGTATTTAAATACATTCAATTACTTGTAATTGAAGACAGACTCAATTACAAATTACTTTCAATTACTTTGAAAAATGTAATTAATTACACTCAATTACAAATACTTTTTTCAATTACCCCATTCCTGATTGCCAAGTATAAATGTAGTTTTTAAAGCGCTAAGCATAGCTCAGCGCTTTATTGTCGTTAGACTTCTATTTCCGGTGCAAGGAATAACTGCCCTCTATGAGCAGAAATAAACATCATTTAATCTGGTAAGAGGTATAGGGAACCAGTTATCTGGGTGACGGAAATGGCCGAGTAGATACGATTGGTTTGCGGGGCTTACGTACATCAGCACGGGATGCTACGCAGTGATGAAAAACTATCGTACGTATTCAGAAGCTAAAATATAGAAAATAAAATCGATTCTTTGCAAGAAAATGTCAAAAACTGTGATAAATTACTGTTCAAAAGGTATAATTTGTGATTTTAACATATCTTTTTGCGAATTCGTAGTTTTGTTATATTACTGCGAATGAATACATCGAACACATCATCTTCAGAAAGTAACATATATTTAAAGAAATCTGGCCTTCGATACTTTAAATTGCTATTCATTAAACATAAACCAAAATTTCAATAAGACTCATTTCCGCCTACGCTTGCACACAGTAAATTTTCTTAGAACCAAGCTAGGTTAGCGCTTTTCAGTACTTTCAGTACTTTGATTATTGAAATATCATTAAATTATCTTTTTTTCATAAAACTTCATTTAGATCTCTTGCAACAAAAATCAATCTCCTTAAAATTCTAGTGTTAAAAAATACGCCTGCTTTATAATATATGTTAGTTTCATAAACCAACTGGTCGTGTTCTGAAGGTATCTCTCTCCTCACGTTTTGAATTCATTGCGCAGATGATCATTATATTTAAAATGAATAGGATTTCATTTATTTAATCATCACAGAAAGATAATTATTTCATAATTACTCAACATTCACAAAGACAATCCATTTGAATTCAGAAACAAAAAAGTTTTGGTGAAACTATTTTTTCATGCGGAAGGATTTTTAGACGAAAATGACAGAAACAAGCAGTTTTATGAATTTTCAATATACTTTACTTTCATTATTCATTATTTTCATTATTCATTTTCTTAACATTTGATAGTTTAGTTATTCTATGGCTTCTGTGTGACATGTAAAAAAACAAATCTTGAGAGATTGATAGACGTTTAGCATAACATCAGACAAATATATAGAAAATGTCTGAATTTTTTAAGCCAAATAATAAAATTTGACATCACTGACCCCATGTTGAATTATGTTAAAATGATACTGAATGAATATATAGGCAAACTGGATTAATCTTCTTGATATTCAAAAAGTTCTTATTTTAGATCAAATTGTAAGTACTATAGAAATTGTCTATTTTAAGTGCAAAAAAGGTCACTAAAAATTTATGCAGCTTCGTACAATTTTGTTTTGTAATCCCTATATTCAGTGTGACCATTGTGCATAATGAGAAATAATATTTGAATAAATAAGTTCGCTTAATTAAAAATACTGACAACAAATTCTAATCAGACTGAAATTGCATTTTAGGTGCAAAAAAGTCAAATTCAATGTGCCATGAGTGATAAAATTCAATACTGACACCCCCCCCCCCCATTATTTTTGTATTTTTTAAGTGTGTTTTGTCTGCAGATTTCTATGATATACTTATAAAATTCTTGATACAACAACATTGAGGAGTGGGATACCTTTAAGATTCTTTGCACCGTCAAAATTTATTCAATTTCGCGTTTTAAGGGGGAACACGACGCTACAGTGTTAAATTATTTATTTATTTATTTATTTTTGCGTTTTTCAACACATTAACAATAAGATGTCTTCTACAACAACTATTATTTTCATGACTTCTTTCTTACCTTGCAAGGGAGATATTTTGAATTATATTCCAATTTTCTGGCATTATGAATTTCTTTAAAAATTTCAATCACCTGTAACCATTATTTTATTTGATGGAATTTATTTGCATATTATATTGATTGATTTTAAGAACGGAAACAAATTTCAAAATTATTTACAACATTGGCTGTTTTACGTCGCAACATCATAATTTTATCAAAATATTGCTAAATTCAGCACTTCAAATTTTTGATTCTAACTTTGAACAAAATGTAATGGCACATAAAAAAATTTTTAATGATTAAAAAAAAAATTACATATTAACCTTAGCATGTGCTTATAAAAAATTTTCATGGCGAGTTTCTTGACATTCAAGGGAGATACTACAATAGAAATTACCCCTTCCCCTTATTCTGGAATTATGACCTTTTGTGACAAATTCTGTTTTGAACCATCAAAAAAGTAATGCATTTTTTATATTTATCAATTAACATGAACATAATAATTATCGGAATATCTAAAACTAAAATTAAACGCTGTTGAGTGATTATGTACATTTACATTTCTAAAATTAAAAATGTTAAATTTACCCAAACTCACTTGTGAAACTGACTACTTTTAAGGAAGGAGACTTCTCGTTATCAAACATACTTCTTATGATAAGAAATTCATGAGATTTTGACACAGTTAAACAGATCATATAACCAAATGATTCTATCCGTTTATTTCAAATCTGACCTTCTTGTTTTCGCATAAAGGTCAGGTCAAGGTCACTACCTTTTTCCTTAACTTAAAGGAGGATAAAAAAAAATGTAGTTCTTTGCAGTTATGTAGACATATAATTAAGATATGGAGATTCTATTCTTTAATGAAATGATAGAATATTAGAATGTCTATCAGCTTTCACTACTAAATTGGAATAAGTATTTAAACTAAAATTGGTATTGCTTAGCCCGCATTTCCTCTAATTCTCATAAATTTTAAAGATATTTTAATTTTTTTTATGCTTCCAATATTAAAATATTCTGATTTTTACATATTATAAAACAATTACATAAAGATATAAATTGACAGAAAATATAATAAAGTGACTATTGTATAAGAGAGAAAAACTTATTTTAGTTATTTTTTCACACGAATCAATGTATAGAATAGAATGGACGCTTTTAAAAGCTTATAAAAATGTAATTTGAAAGGCAAATCATTTTTTAAAAACATATTCTGAAACTCAAGTATTATATTAATTGCTCACAGTAGTTAAAAATCCAACATTAATGTCATCCCATTTTTAAGAACAATAACATTAATGTTATTGTTTTTAAAATGCTAAAACAGACTCATTAATTAATCTACAGCAATTCTGAATTGCAAAACATGTGATATATTCCTACGCCATTGTTCCGCCGTAATATAGTTCTTGTTAGATTCTGAACATTGATTACTATTTCTATGCCAAGTTGTATGATAAATGTAGTAAAAACGAAAGAAAAATGTAGTATTTTAATTTCCTTCCATCTTCAATTTTTTAATGAACAATTAATCAAATTTACGTTTGACAAGTCGAAAGCCAGATTAAGCCACATCTTGTTTGACGTCATAATGGATAAATGATAAAATATCATCATACAATCAAATCAAATAAGACGTCGTAATAGAGTAAGCACATCAATGCATCATTGCAATGATAGTCACGTGATCACCAACCTGTTTCCCCATAATGTTATTTATATAAAATGGTTATTGTTGCGGCATTAGGCTTGAATAACAAACGGTATAGATTAAATTAATACAAAATTGCACGCGAATTGAGAAAAAGCACGAAAGGAAAAGGTCAAGTCTAGCCCTTATCTTGTTTGATTTTAATCTCTTTCGGCTTACAATGAGCAGCTGATATAAAACTTTTACCGTTTGTGTTTCTTTTTCTATGCTGTCAAAAGACTATGTTGAAACAGCAATATATCTATGTTCAGTTAATTACCTGTAGGTTAAATCATGTTTCTAGACAGCTCATTTTTCTTATTTTCATTATAAGACTCCTAAAAATGAATTCGTTTAAGAAATATTCAAATGTTTACCTTGTCTTTTAACCACAGAGATATTACATCAATTGGTGCTATTGTGATTTGATAAATGATTCGAAACCCCTTTAGATCACAGATCATAGAGATGAATTCACACAGGTCTATTTATTCTTCCATTAATGATCGTAGAGGTGAAGGAAACAACTTACTTTTTTTCTTATTTCATCTATTATATAACCTAACTGCAATATTTTGCTATTACATTGATGGTATACTAAATAATATTTTGGATAGCTACATTATCATTTATATATCTAGAAAGGGTGTTAAGATAGAGATAAAACCTATCATTTATTCGGACTAGTATGCATTTATGAATCGCCATTGATTTTTTTTTTCATTTCTATTTTAGGTAACAACAGAGACGGTCAGTACACTGCACTTTCAACGTTCATGGGGAATTTCTTCTGTGCATGGTGCAAAGCCCATAACGGGATGCAGAGAAGCACTTGTCTTAAGTTTTGCTTCAATGATATAATTCGCAAAAATGGTCGCTCTAATGAACGCGATCAATCAAGTGATCAAGAGAGGAAAAAGTAAATTCGCCCATAATGACTTTATTTACTCAAGCCTTAAAATACTCAAAGAAACTACAAAAATGATATGGTTCTGTTTTTTGTACAAATTGATCATGAGGAATTCCATTATTTATATCATAACTTTAAGTGGTGTTTGTTGTTTTGGTTGAATATTTAATTTGGGTTTTTTCTGTTTAACATCTAATTGTTCGTTTTTTCTGCTTTGTTTCGTGTTTTTGTCCGGTATTTTTCATACATGTACATGTTATTTGGTCACCTGAAAAAAAAAAAACCCTACTTAATTTTGTATATGTCAACCAAAAAGTAAATGTCGCAGATGCGATAAATTCATGAAACCTCACCGTAAAGCGACAAATTTGGAACATTGAAATATTTAGATATATTCTCAAAATAACATATCATAAAAAGCGTGATGCAAGAAAGTCGCCGCACGCCTTTGACGTTATTTTTCTGTCATTAATTGTATCACAGGTGTAATATTCGTCAGTCGAGTGTGAGACAGAAGTGTGGGAATGTTTTTCATACACTGTTTACTACAAAGCCGAAGTAAAATTTTAATCAAACATCGTCTGTTGTTAAAAAATGCTAGAATGTGCAAATCCATGAAGTAATTGTTCTGCTCAACTCATTTAAATTTCTTTATATTTTATTTTTATTGAGAAAAAAATTGTCGTAGGTTCGCTTCCTGACTTGCACTATAGATTCAGGCTGGTTCAAATTATGATTCCCTGGGGTAGGGTGGGGCCGTAAGGGGCGAGGTCGAATTTTTACATAGTAATATATAGAGATTTTTTTCTAAATCTTCTTCTCAAACACAAATTGGTCAGAAAAGTTGTAACTTGTGGGGAAGCATTTTCGGGTAGGGTAGATTCTGGTTTGTTAAAATCTTGATCCCCAGGGGTAGGATAGGTAGCGGCAATTTTTACATAGGAAAAAAATTAAATTCTTCTTGTAAACTTCAATGTAATGATATATGGTTTTACTAATACTGTATGGGAAAATCTTGACATATTATTAATTCTCAACTGCTTAGACCCTGGTAAATTTTTGGGCGCCAATATGGCTTATGGATTATACACCTTATGTTATATGACTTTGAAGTCATCCTGTTTAAAAGTGGCTCAATGTTTAACATAAGAATATCTGAAGAAAAAATATTGAAAATCTTATTGTACAGGATCTATTCTACTACATCGTCCAAGTATTTTGTATATGACTCCATAAATATGAGTTCAATGTGGCTATTGATTGCTCATGTGGCCCATGGGCCTCTTGTTAATGTTAAATGATGAGAGAAGAAAAGTAATCACTCATCATATACTCGTGTGTGTGATAGTGAAATTTCACCTCTGAACCAAGATTCACGGCCCAGGACTCACGTCTTGTCCCTCAATCGATGGAAATTCCTTATCCCACACACGTTATAATGAATGATTCTATTAGAGTATTCATGAAACAATACCTAGAAAATTTGAAATTTATTAAAATATTTTTGACTAAGGGTCAATTGTACCTTATGATATTTCCCTGCATAGTGTGTTTTTGTCACTATTTTAAAATGTATGCATTTATAAACATTTTTATATAAACTTTGTGAAATAAAAGTTTTAATTGATGACAGCTTTATCTTCTTCCATCATTTAATTTGTATGTTGATCAAATTCAAAATCGCCGCCTTTTGAATATTGCGTATCAGGGCTATATTTGGAAGAATGCCGTACATGTATTTATGTAAACTCCCGCCATCCTTTTAGCCATTTATCGCATATCTAAAGCAGTAGATACAGATTGAGGGATGGTTTTTATTTAAGACTGGTGTAAAGCGCCGTTTGGTTGAATCGGTTGTAAGCTTAATCAGGTCCATAAGTAGGCCCAGATGCATCATCTATTCAAGTTTACTGTTTAGTGAAGAGAGGACCAGTACTAACTTAGATACAGAACCATACAGGCTAACGTCGAGGGTTAAGCATAAGCTCCTCAAAACCTAGAAATTGGTACCAAGATATCTGAGACTAGGTTAAATAAAGAAAGACAATTCCTAAATAGAATCTTTCAATTTCATTCCATTTTATATTTCAACTCATTAATCAACTAATATTGTGAATATTTTTTAGATTTTTTCGTATTAATGTAATTTCAATAAAATTTATACAATCTTCATTCGCGATGAATTAGTTTTTTCATTTCAAACTTTATAACGTTTCACTTTCATTAGCATTTTAAAAACAGAAATGTTTAAGAATTTGACAAACAAGGGGTACCTGAAATAATACTAATGTTTTTTAAAAAATCTAGAAAATAGAGTAAATATTTTACTTTGAGGTCTTACGCTGTTGAATACTGGGTCTACTATTAATAACAAATGCATGCAACAAAATATCCTACACTTTAAATAGAGAAAAGAAAGAAGATAGGTGGATAAGACGTGTAAAATGCATGTACACTCAAACTCAATAAATGGGTGCAATTAATGTCGCCGTGAAATTACCAAAAAATTAAAATCAGCAAAATTGTAATTGATTTTTTAATACAAAGTTAGTCCATAAATGTTTCCAAAGCACATAAAAAGATCAGTGGAATGCGTTTATTTCCAGCGAGAAATCTATATTAAATGCTAAAACTGACATGTTCGTTACCGTCGCCATTTTGAAATTTCATTTTGAAGAGGATGTTTTGCCATATTAATTGGACAATGTGCGGAATAAGTTCCTGCATATTATTTTTCAGTAAGAAAATTTAATGATTTAAAAGACAATAAGTTAAGTTCATTAGTCCAAGAATTACTTAAATTAATTTGAACATTGTCTCCAGTTTCGGTGTAAACTCCGTTACTTTAGATATATAACCATCACAAGAGTCGCACATCCTATTAATAAATATAAATATCTTATTAAGAACAGTGTGAGGTATTTTTGTCCACATATATGTTAAAACATTTAATGTAATTCCTTTTGTTAAATCATATCAGTACAAAAAACAAAAAAAGAATGAGCGTAGATTTAAGACTGTAATGTTCGTTACTGCCGAAACTGAGAAAGTAAATGCAACAACTGTTAAAGTGAATATTGAACATACGATAGTATTTGTTGCCATCAAAAAACTGTCTTTGATAAACACTACAATTTTAATTTGAAGCCGCCTAGGCACGTAAATGTTCGTTACCGAAATGTTCGTAACGGTATTTTATGAATCTCTTTGTAATTTCAATCCTAGCTCAAATTGTTTGATGCTAATAAAACACGTGACAAATTGTTGGTTCAGCAACATCCACCATTAGTGCCAAGGACATACTGGAGTATCTTCAAATTATATCCTTGTAAACTAGAGTGACGCACATATCATACGAAAGTATCGAACATTTCATTGACATTTTCACACTAAAGGAAATGATTAACAGCGAAATTATTTAATTTGTTAACAGAAAATATGGCCAAATCAAGAGCTAAAACCCTTGGGAAAGTCTAGAAGGTTATTTCTAATCGACAATGAACTTTGGGAAAAAACTCGATAATCTTTAGGTAACGGACATTTCCTAAAGTTGATTCAAAAACAGTTTAAATATGTTACTCTGAGCGAATATGGTTTTGTTCATGTTTAAGTTGCTATTTCTATTTTAAATGTTTCATCATTTACAAGAAACGAAAAGTTTTATAAAGAATTTAATTAAAATTAATACATTTTGCACATTGTAACGAAAATTACTACACTTGTCTCTGTTATATTACAAACAATATGTTGGGGTTTTTTAACAGATGTCTTTGTAATTAATTAATCCAAAGTGTATTACATTTTCCAAAAACAAAACATGTGCTTTAAGAAATTAAACTTATTTTAAAATTAATGTATCTAAACTGTGCAATATTTCATACACAAATGAACATAAAATCGATATATATCCATCAGTATCAATATTAGTATCAATATTAATTGAAAATGGGATTAGTATCAGTCACTGTATTTCTAGGATGAACATAAATACTATGCAAGATAATCTTTTAGATATGTTTATAATTTTGAAATAACAATTGTTTAATTCTGTAATGTTCGTTACAATAGATGTACTATTTTTTAATCTCTGTTTGAAAGATTTATCAATGCTTTTTATTTTGTTTAAACTGTTAAATGTTTTGGTGTTAGTTGAATGAATAAAATTTGAGCAAACCTGTAGTTCTAGTCTCTGTCTATCAAATATGAAATAGTTTGTATGATTAGATTATGTAACATGCTTTTTGATTTTGTAAAAAAACATATTCGGGTCGTTTCTTTTAGCTGACAATAGATAGAAATTAATCAGAAGTATCAGCAAAAGCCTAATACTGATTTGCAGCTATTTTATGTACTTCATATAAAATAAAATTTATTAGGATCCTTTCCTTTTTATGTCTCTTTGAAGCATCTACAAGCCATAGGTGGATTAGTAATGGATATTTCCTGGCACTAAATAGTCACAGAAAAATGGTCAATGTTTGAACTGAGCTCACAAAAATACGCTTTCTTTAATGTTAAAAAAAATTCAGAAAAATAAACTTTATCTATTAAATATAATCTTTTGAAAAAACAATATTCCACCAATAAGGACACTGTTTCATTTTTCTTCCAATACACACTTTTATTTGCACTCATAGACATGCAGTGTGATAAGTTACTGAAAAATGAAACTATCAATAAATCTAATATTTAAAAAAAAAACTCAAATCAATATATATAATTAACGTATCATAGATTTTTAACCGTTTATGTACATTGTATATTCGATACTTGGAATGTGTTGACTCAAACAGGAGTATTCATACCAAAGCCTCCCAATAGTTTCATTTTTTAGAGCGTCACTGCCTTTTCTTTTGTAGAAAGGGTCTGTGCTCCACATGTTTCTGACAGCCTAAAAAAAGTCTAATGGAAAACAAACCGATTTCAATCAACAAAACCCGTGAAAAGATGACCAACTATACATTAAAAATATCATTTTGTATCCAAACAATTCAACGTTTTCAAAAGATAATACAAGTCCATAAAATCGTTGCCATAGTCACACATAGTATGTCAACACGTACTTTGTACTTTGATATGGCTCAGTGGTTAGAGCACCAGACAAAAGCTAACCTTATGTATCTAAGGTTTTTATGTTGTGGGTTCGATACCACCGACATTTAAGGCAATATTTTTTTCTTATCGTTTGTTAAATATATAATTAAAAACTGAATATAGTTAGAAATTGTGCTTTTGCAAACTTGTATTATAAATTAAATATATTTGAATAGATTTAATTGGAAAACATAGGTAATCACAGATTACAAAGCTAACCGAGACGAGGCATCAACTTTATGAGGCATCACCTTTATGAGACCACCTTTATCACACTATATGAAAACCATAGTCAATGATCTTGGATATTCATAGATACTGTTTCAACACAATATCGTATATCATATGTTAAAATATTGTATGATAAACATTTGATCATGTCATACAGTATCATAAGATACAATGTTTATTAATACAATAATACAAAATATGATATTGCATCCTACGATACTTACAATATATATCATATAATACAATATAATACTGTAATGAATAATTATGCAATATGATATTGTAACATTTAATATGACATTGTATCGTTTTATACATTATTGTATCTAATCACATCATACAATATCATAATATCTAATATATAATACAATTTAGTGTTATATGATACTATATCATATCACATAATACACCACAATATTATAACATATGACATTGTATTGTATGATACTGTATCATATTTGGTTCATAATGATATTGTATCATATGATACAATATGATTTGATAAAACATATCATATGGTACAATATCATCTGCTATAGTAATATATTATATAATACAATATTTTATTATAAAATAGTGTATCATAAGATACAATATTATATATTACAATCTCATATTATACAATTAAATGTATTAATTAATATATTATATAAACAAAAATCATATTATACAATATCGTATCATATGATACGATATCATATGTTTTACAATATCATATCATATGATAAAATATTATAAACTGTAATATAATATGAAACAACATAATTCAATAAAATAACATATAATACAATATCATATTATACAACATTGTATAATAATGTCCAATTATATACATAAATTATCATTATACAATATCATATCATAATGTACCAAAAATATACAATATCATATTGTATCTTTTAACTTTTTTACAGTATTATTCGTGATATTTTATTGTATCATATAAAACAATACTGTATCATATCGTAGAATACTATATAATAGAAATCATGTTATATCATTAAACAGGAGATTTTTTTAGCATCCATGATAATGGAGATCAGACTCTGCATCTGAAGCAACCTCTGCTATCTATTTATATTATAGTTAAATCGACTATGCAAGTTTGAAATAGTGCTATTATCTATTAAACATGTGACCTGTCCCAAAAAACTCAATCTCACCCAACATCCGAAACCTATGGCTCAGATTCAGCATTCAAGCCTGTCCGGTGCATCAGTATCATATGACGCACCATCCAGTATTTTGGTTAAGTTAGGATCATCAATAACTAAGATATAATCATCAGAGGGAACCTGCTCCAATTACTTTAACCAGCTCTAAAATCCTTAACCTCCTCCAGCATCCGAAACCTTTGGCTCAGATTCAGCATTCAAGCTTGTCAAATGCATCAGTATTATATGACGCATCATAATCTTGAAATAAAAGATACCACAGAGTCTGCGTCATCTGTTTCATATTTGGATTTTTTACTGGAAATGGACATTGATGGTAACCTAACAACAAAACTTTATGATATCAATTTTTCTATAGTCAACTTTCCTTACTTATGTAGCAATATACGATCATCACCTGCATATGGTGTTTTTGTCTCTCAGTTAATTCGATATGCAAGGGCATGCTCTTCGTATAAATAGTTTCTAAGGCGAGGTAAGCTACTGACAAACAAGTTGATAAACAGGACTATCAACAGTCTCGTTTAAAGTAATCTTTCCGTAAGTTCTATGGTCGATACAACGACCTTGTCAGCAAATATAATCTTCCATTGGGGCGCATGCTGACTGACGTTTTTTATACTAATTGTTAGACCATAATAAATCACCCAATTGTCTACGGACTTTTCTGTTTTTTCCACCGATTACGACGAAGATCGCCGTGTGACCGGTCAACAGAGGATGCTCACTCCTCCTACGCACCAGATCCTACCTCTATTTTTTTGGAGGCCCGTGTTGCTCTGCTTTGAATTTCTATTTCGTTTTATGGATTTTTGAGATGGTTAACGCTTTGTTATTGTCATTTTTTCATCATCCATGCAAGTTTGGTGAAGTTAAGACCAGTAATAATAATCATCAGAGGGTACCTACAACAAAAACTTTAACCAGCTCAAAAAAACTTTAACCTCCTCCAGTATTCGAAACCTTTAGTTCAGATTCAGCATTCAAGCCTGTCAGATGCATCAGTATCACAAGACGCACCAACCATGCAAGTCTGGTTAAGTTAGGACCAGTAATAACTAAGATATGATCATCAGAGGCCACTGCTCTAAAACCTTTAACCAGCTCATGAAACCTTAACCTCCTCTAAGGTCCGAAACCTATGGCTAAGATTCAGCATTCATGGCTTTCAGGTGCATCAGTATCATAAGGCACACCATTCATGCAAGTTTGATAAAATTAGGACCAGAAATAACTAAGGTATATTTTTTAGCATCCTTGATAATGGAGATCAGACTCTACGTCTGAAGCTACATCTGCCATTTATTTAAATTATAGTTAAATCAACTATGCAAGTTTGAAATAGTACTATTATCTATCATACACATGACCTGTTCCAAAAAACTAAACTTCATCCAGTATCCGAAAACTATGGCTCAGATCCAGCATTCATGCCTGTCAGATGCATCAGTATCATATAAGATGTAAGTTTGGTTAAGTAAGGACCAGTAATAACTAAGATATAATCATCAGAGGGGGGGGGGGCTGCTCTAAAATCTTTAACCAGCTCTAAAGCTCTAAAGCTATGGCTATGATTCAGCATCCAAGCCAAGCAGGGCAGCAATATCAAAAGACGCACCATCCATGGAAGTTTGGTTAAGTTATGACGAGTAATAACTAAGATATAATCATCAGAAGGCACCTGCTCCAAAATCTTTAACCAGTTCTAAAAACCTTAACCTTCTCCAGCATCCGAAACATGTTGCTCAGATTCAGCATTCAAGCCTGTCAGGTACATCAGTATCATATGAGGCACCATCCATGCAAGTTTGGTGAAGTTAGGATCAGTAGTTACTTAGAAATACTATCAAAGGGCACCTGCACCAAAAACTCTAACCTGATACAAAAACCTTAACCTCCTCCAGCATATGAAATTCATGGTGATAGGACAAGTAGTAACTTAGAGCGTTTTCTTCTGGAACTCTAGCTCCGTATCTAGTCACCCGTTTTTGAGATAAACAGCGAGAGTTTAAGGGTGTTGTTTACTCAGGGTTTGAGTTCTCGAATTCGGATTGTTATAAAGTTCAATGTCATGAGTAAAATTTGTTCTAAACACAAAAAGTATCTGTGAAATGAATTATTATTGACATAACATTCGATATTTCTATTATATTATTGAATTATGCCAAAACAAAAATAGACTTTTAGCCAAACAGAGGAAATTCGGACTAAATTTTGCAGATTTTGTTTTTTGCTAAAACATTCTTGGAAGTACTCTAATACTAAAAGTTAAGATTTTATATTTTAGTCTATATAATTTTGCATATTTTCTGGTAGTTTTACCTCATTTATTCATTATAATAACCGTATGGCATGAATTTAAAAAATATTGAAATATGCTAAAAAACGAGAAAAGACACCATATCTCAAAATTTTGATCATTGACCTCATATAAATTATATGCCAACAGAATAAGATCAATATAAGTAGTTTAATACTATAAATGTTTTTGTATTATCATCATTCAATTTTTTGTAAAATTGGATCGAAAACGGGTAGGAATTTGAAAAGTGATAGAGGAAATTCGGACTGGAATATTTATAAGAATTGTGAAGGAAAACTTAATGCTTTGTATGTATTTAGTGTCACTGCCATTCATGAATTGTATTTCATTTTCAAAAGTGTTGAGCAATTTGTATTATTTTCACATTTAAGAAAATTTCAATCATAGTGTAAAAATTTTAAGTGATTTTCCTTTAATTTTCCAAAAATATACAATGGCCATTAACTCAAAAAGTAGGTCATTGACCTACTTTTTTGAAAATGAAAAATAACACTACAATAAAAGGTCTATAACACACAATAGTTGGTTTTTCATTATCATCAGTGGAATTTTTTTTCATTCTGAGTAAACGTCATCCTTAAACCCGAGTTTACATCGAGTTCGACTCTCGATCTAAGGAGGGTCAGGACTCTCCAACATGGCGGACATTGATCCATCAGACGACGTCTAGATTTTTTTTAACGTATTATTTCGATGAGTACATATGATATTATAAAAATAAAGAATAAATTGAAACACATCTTTTATACTTTATTATTAGTTTGTTTTACAACGAATTCCGTATAAAGATCTTTCGAAAACATTCTACAGATATCGACTAATGTATATGGTTTTATGTCTGATTAATTTGAGTCATTTTTTTTTTTAAAGTTTGTGAAAACTTTTTATATCAAAAGGAATCAAAATTTGAACCTATTGTCTATATTTATTTCAATTATTTAAGTTACGTTTATTACCGATACAGGGTCTTTTGTTAATTTAAAAATGTAAAAAGGAACAAAAATAATTGCAAATAGTGCAATATAAAGTAATGCATTACTTTATCTGTTGTTTTTATTTAAGGAAAATTTCAAGGATAGGTACATACGCATCTCATTTTCATTCGAAATTTCAAATTTTTAAATTACGGGGCATGATATTAGAGAAATATTCCATTTTGGAGAGTACATAGAGTTAATTTTTCTGTTCGTCTTAATTTGTGCGTGCGCATCAAGAGGTTGGTATCTAGAGTGAAAACTCGAGTTCCAGGAGAAAACGCTCTTAGATACAGGACCTGCAACAAAAACTTTAACCAGGTCCGGACGCCAACGCCGATGCCGGGGTATACATGTAGCATGATCATTAGACTTCGTCTCGGTGAGCTAAAGAATAAATTCAAAATTGTATTCCACGGCTAAACCTGTAAACCGAATGGGCATTTGTGCTCAGTATTTTATCCTCATATCTTCTTTAAATAAACATCAACTGTGACACTTATATTGCCCCTTTCGGGGCCAGGGATCCCGAGGGGACCCCGTGTCCCTTGGAATCCGGTTTTACCTGAGTGGACAAGTCCTAAAATTAATATAGTTTGAGCGCTAGGCGATCTGTTAAGATTATTCTTTTTCAATCGGGATCGGAAAAAATCGTATATATAGGCGATAAATCTAAACAAATTCGTTATTGCTGAGCAGCTTTGTACCTACTCTTTGGTCAAGACTGTCGTTTGCACTCGAAAATATTATTTTAAAAGAGACAATTCATGTATTGTTTAATCAAGTTGTTTGATTTAGTGATTATAGATTGAATGTACTTCTACTACAGAAAAGTATTTTCACAAATTTTGGATTTCGAACATAAAGTAAATACGTTGAAACACACAAACTGCAATGAAAATGAATAGGCATGTGTGTAGACGGATCCCCCTGTGCTTGCAAAACATGGGATTCAATTTCAGGCACTGTAAATTATTCCATTGTAACGGTGTACTGTTTGACCAAAATGCAGTGACTTTTGAAAATATTTTGTCTGAAGAGAACAAACTTAGAGTTCTAAAAGCACTTCAGAAGTATGACTTGCCTTCTTTGAGAAAAGTGACAGTAGCTGGGGATCATAGGAAGGCAGCTGTATTAATCCCACTGTGCTCTGTAAAAGGAGAACCATCTATTCTGTTTATGGTGCGGTCCAATAAAATCCCTGCCCACCGAGGAGAGGTGAGGTGAGTATATACTTGCTTACCTATTTTTAAAATGACATTCTTTAGCCTCCAAGAAACCATAAAAAACTCTTATAATTTTATGTGTTTAACGGTCAGACGGTAGAACAGCTGACTATAGAGATTCAGTGGGCCTGGGGCAGGTTGGAATCCCTGTCAGGTGTATCATTATTCCACTCATTACATTTGGTGCCCTTTCAACCCCCTGGAACTCACCAGGTCCATTATAAATTTATAATCTTTTGATTTAGCTAAACTCTGCCCCAAGATATTTATGCAGCAACATTTTCGTAAATTATTCGATATTTAGAAATAACTGTGGGTTCAAACAATGTCCATTCAATAGTTTGAGAAAATCCCAAGATTTCTCCATTGAAACGCCCCCTCTATAGCATGTCAGGTTTCAATACACTGCTAAAATTTAAAGTCTACAGGAATTTAGCATTGCAAAAGAGATGATAACGTTGAAGAATTGTGCAAGGTATTCCGAATGACTTCCATTTGGAGAAAAATGTAAACATTTTCCATCATAAATCTCCATAAGAAATTTGTGTTTGTTCCTGTGAATTTTTCAGAATGAAAAATAATAATGTGTCAATGAAGATATCTTGGTAAATTTGATTAAATGATGAAAGGAAATTATTTTTCTTTCTTCTTTAAACCTATCAAACAGCTTAGCTCAGATATAATAATCAAAGTTTACAATCTAACAAGGACGATATTTTTGGCAAATTAAACCTAATGGCATAGGAAAATATCATATTCTTTGCAATTCAGAATTGCTGTAGATTCATGAGTTTATTTAGCATTTTAAAACCAATAACATTAATGTTGGAATTTTTTAACTAATGTGAACTAATGATAAGATACTTGGGTTTCAGAATATGTTTTTAAAATATGATCTGCCTACCAAATTACATTTTTATTAGCTATTTTAAGCGCTCATTATATACCTGGATTTGTGTGAAAAAATCACTAAAATCAGTTTTTCTCTCTTAATAAATGGTAAATATGTTAGCTTTTCTGTCAATTTATATCTTAAATTTATATAAAGTCTTCATAATATGTAAAAATCATAAATATTTTAATATTGGAAGCATAAAAAAATAATCAAAATATCTTCAAAATTTAAGAAAATTAGAGGGAATGCGGGTGAAGCAATATCAATTTTAGTTTAAATATTTAGTCCAATTTAGTAGAACAAGCTGATAGACATTCCAATATTTTATTATTTCATTGATTAAAGAATAGAAACTTCATATCTTAAACAGATGTCTCCATATATCCAAATAACTACATTTATTTTCATCATCTTTTAAGTTGAGAAAAAAGGTAGTGGCCTTGACCTGACCTTTATGCAGAAACAAGATTGTCAAATTTGATTAAACTGATAGAATCATTTGGTTATTTGATCTGTTCGACTGTGTCAAAATTTTATAAATTTCTTAATATATAAGAAGTATGTCTGATAACAAGAAGACTCCTTTCTTAACTTATTCAGAATAGCTTGATAAATATATATTATTATAACAGTAAGTTGATCCAAAGGCTCGGATCAACATGTCGAGTTGCCAGGCGCGGATCATTAGATCAAATAAGACTCAAAGCGTCGACTTTGATCTGATGATCCATGTCTGACAATGATACCTGATCCAACTCTTTGGATCAAGTTACTGTTATAATGATAAACTTTATATACCCTTGTCTATTTAAAAGCTTTAATCACAAAACTATCTTTTTAAAATCAACTGCATGTTGTTTATTTATATAACAAAGCTATTTTGAAACAAGCTCTTTTAAAATGTGCTAAAATAGTTAATACAGACATTATTTAATGTTTACTACGTCATCAGCTTCAGAGAGTGGTGATACGGAATTGGAAAACCACAGTGTGGTGATCCGGAAAATCGGATCACACTCTGTAAAATTGACAGTACCAAGAAGGGAAAAATTGATGGGTATATAATAAAGCTATTTACATGCAGTTACTTACTAGAATTTGATGTAAAAAAGATTGCATGTTTGTTACTACATTATAATTTATACTCACTATTTAAAAAGCAACTCAAATTAAAGATAGTTTTAACTTGGCAGCTGTTGAACACTTTTAAGCAAAAAATACATTTCCATTGTTCGGGTAACTGTCCATCACATCGTGTGCAATGCGGTGTGGATAAGTATATTGTGCTGAATTATCTTGTTTATCAGAATTGGCCCTCTTTATATGTCATTCAACTCAAGAAGTTACTATGTAGTCATGAATCAATTGCCTCAAAACTTTTAGAAGTTTAAGTGCAAAGTCTCTTCAGAGACATAATTGTTGAATTTTTATACTTGCTGAAAATATTACACATTTAAGAGAAATGTATGACAAAATTAGCTAAATCAAGCAATTTGGAATTGTCATAGCTTAATAATGCTTATTAAGGTCTTCCGTTTCCAACGGAAGACCTTATTGTTTTCGTACGATTTCTTTTTCCCTATTATTATTAAGGTCTTCCGTTTCCAACGGAAGACCTTATTGTTATTGCTTTGTTTCTTTTTCCCTATTCTTCTATATTATTATTTTTTTTTCTTACAAATTTTGTGCACGCGAGATCTCGAAAACTACTCAATTGATTTTCATGAAACTTTGGGATCTAATAGAAGATTATATGAACCGTATTGCAAATTTTTTTTATTGATGACGTCACTTCCGGTTTTGAGATATAGTCGTTTTATCGATTTTCAGAGGGGTATTTTGTCGGCAGTACTCCTCTTAAACTATAGTAGATATAAACTTGAAATTTTCAGCGATGGTAGACGGAAGACTGAAATTGTGCATGAAGGTTTAAAATCATTTCGATCGCAAAAAGTGTCGAAGCTCGCCTGGACCCGAAAATTGGGATTAAAAAAACGTCGTAATTTTTTGTGGTTTTCTTTAATTATCTCTTTTCTGAAAAATATTTTGTTAAGACATGTAATGTAAAAATAGTTTCTATTTACAAGACCTTTCTTTTAAAATCAAGAAAAAGGGGCTGACCCCTCAAATTAGGGGACCAAAGGTCTCTAAAGTCTTTAATCTGTAGCCCTTTACTGAACGATTTTTTGTGAAATGTTATAGAAGCAATTATGTTTATCTCACAGTTATGTATCTAAGCAATGTAATGATTTTTCCATGTGTTACGTAATTAAGGGGATAAGGGATCGGCCCCTAAAACCTTTTTTCTTATATATCTCCAGAACAGTAACAAATTTCTAAACACTTGTTGAACAAAATGTGTTTAGAATTAAGTGACCTTTTATTTGATATCAAGAAAAAGGGGCTGGCCTCTTAAATTAGGGAACCAAAGGGCTCTAAAGTCTTTTATCTATAGCCCTTTACTGAGGGATATTTTGTAAAATGTTATAGAAGCAAATATGTTTATCTCACAATTATGTATCTCAGCAATGTAATGATTTTATCATGTGTTATGTAATTAGGGGTTTTAAGGGGCCAAAAGTCCAAAATTCTGATCACCCATATCTCAGAAAGGAAAAATATATTGAAATGCAGTACAGAAGAAAAGTTGTTCAAACTGATGTTCTTAACAATATGCAACCCTCAAAATTTCGTTAAACGGCCCCTATAAGGAGATAAGGGATCGGCCCCTAAAACCTTTTTTCTTATATATCTCCAGAACAGTAACAAATTTCTAAACACTTGTTGAACAAAATGTGTTTAGAATTAAGTGACCTTTTATTTGATATCAAGAAAAAGGGGCTGGCCTCTTAAATTAGGGAACCAAAGGGCTCTAAAGTCTTTTATCTATAGCCCTTTACTGAGGGATATTTTGTAAAATGTTATAGAAGCAAATATGTTTATCTCACAATTATGTATCTCAGCAATGTAATGATTTTATCATGTGTTATGTAATTAGGGGTTTTAAGGGGCCAAAAGTCCAAAATTCTGATCACCCATATCTCAGAAAGGAAAAATATATTGAAATGCAGTACAGAAGAAAAGTTGTTCAAAATGATGTTTTTAACAATATGCAACCTTCAAACTTTCGTTAAACGGCCCCTACAAGGAGATAAGGGATCAGCCCCTAAAACCTTCTTTCTCATATATCTATATAAGATATATATATAAGAACGGTAACGAATTTCTAAACATTTGTTTACAAAATGTGTTAAGAATGAAATGACCTTCCATTTGATTTCAAGAAAAAGGGGCTGGCCCCTTAAATTAGGGGATCAAAGGGCTATAAATTCTTTTATCTATAGCCCTTTACTAAGAGCTATTTTGTGAAAGGTTATTTAAGCTGAATTAGGTATAATAGGTTTATATATCCTAACAATATAATGATTTTCTCTTGCGTTACGTATTAAAGGGACTTGGGACACGATTTGACTTAAAATTCTCAAATTTTATTTTTCCATTTTCAATGTTTATACTGATAAACATAGAAGTTTATAATGCTATGTTAAAATTTAAAACTCAAATATCGAGTTATAAGCAAGATACAGAGTTTATATTTCTTTGTTTTGTAAACAAAGCTCGAATATTGTCATTTTTACATATTCATTTTATTGGTGTCAATCAAATGTAACTTTCTTTTATTGATAATAATGTTTAAGAAGATATTGAATTAGTTTAAATTGTTTTTTACATGTCATTTTGTCTAAGAAATGATAATTCTCTACATTACATTTTTTGTAAACAGCTATAAGACTCGAGCTTTGTTTACATTACTATCATTTCTTACCTCTGTATCTCGCTTGTTACTTGAAGTTAACATCTAATATTTTGGTCAATCATTTAAAATGCACCAATAAACCATTTTAAACAGTAAAAATGAAAATAAAATTTTTGATCTCAAATCGTGTCCAAGTCCCTTTAAGGGTTCTTTAGGAGCCAGAGGTAAACAAGTTTAATCTTTTCTATCTTAATTTGAAGAAATGCAAGTCTTTAAAAAGGCAATATAAGATAAGTTATAAAATGTGATACAATAAAGCATTAGTTCTCCACTCTTTTTTCCATATCACGTTTTTTTGTCGAAAATCAAAGTCGATGATGTCATATTTCCTTCTAAAAATCGGACGGAAGACCTCCTCGTTGCTCGCAACGAGATCATTATTCTTTTTTTTTCTTACGCATTTTTGTGCACGCGAGTTCTCGGGAACGGCTTGGCTGATTTTAATGAAACTTTCAGAACTAACACATATTGGTCTGAACCTTATTGGAAATTTTTTATATTGATGACGTCATTTCCGTTTTAGAGATATTGACGTTTTTAAGATTTTTAGAGGGTCGGCTTGTCCGGTGATTTTCTCCTAAACAAAAACAGATATTTGATTCAAATTTTCAGGGTTTATAGACCTATGTTTGTGGATATGACAGAAGCATTTTCATTCTTCTGTGACAAAAAACACTGAAGCTCGCCTGAGCTTAAAAATTGAGATAAAAAGCGTCATGATTTTTTTGTGGTTTTCTTTGAATATATTTTTTCTCAAAAGTATTTTGTTAAGACTTATAGAACAAAAAAACTTTAAAAAGTCAAGAACTTTCATTTGACATTAGGGAAAAGGGGCTGGCCCTTTGAATTAAGGGCCGAAAGGGCTCTAAAGTATTCTAATAATATCTTTTTAATGTGAAATATTTTGTAATACTTTATAGAAGCAATTATGTTCATCGTAACGTTATGTACCTATACATGACAGTTGTTTACTCCTTTGATATGTATTCAGGGATTTTAAGGGGCCAGCAGTCCGAAATTTTGATCTTATATATCTGAAAATGGAGAGAAATTTTGAAAAGCAATGTTGAACAAAAGATGCTCCAAATAATATCGTTAACAATTTGCAACCAACATTTTTTTGTTATCCGGTCCCTAAAAGGAGTTATAGGGTCGGCCCTTAAAACGATCTCTTCAAGACATCTCGAGAACGGTACATAATTTCTACATACTTGTTGAACAAAATGTGTTTAAAATGACAAGAGCTTTCTTTTTATATCACGAAGAAGGGGCTGGCTATTCAAATTAGGAGCCGATAGAGTTCTAAAGTCTTTTAATCATAACTTTTAATTGTGAAATATTTTGTAATACATTACGGAAGCAATTATGTTAATCGAAATGTTATGTACCTATACATGAAAATTGTTTACTCCTATGTTATGTAATAAGGGATTTTAAGGGGTCAAAAGTCCAAACTTATCATCAACGTCCCAAAATTAAAAAAAAAAGCAATTCTAAGGAGCATTATTGAACAAAATACGCTAAAAAATGTGATTAACAATCTGCAACAAAAACTTGTTTGTTATCCGTTCCCATGATCTCTTCCAGATAAATCAAGACCGGTTACAAATTTCTAAACTTTTTACACAAAATGTATCGAAATTAAAAGACCTCTTAATTGATATGAAATAAAATGTGGCTGGTCCCTAAATTAGGGATCCAACGGGGTGTATAATCCTTCATCCATCGCTCTTTTAGATCACATCTGCATTTCCTGATATGTTTCGTTGATGAAGATAAAAGGCAAGGTCATTTCCTCTTCTAAAAATCGGACGGAAGACCTCCTCGTTGCTCGCAACGAGATCGTGTCTAGTTATTATTATTTTTCTGCCTTTTTTTGTGCACGCGATTTCTCAGAAACGGCTCGGCCGATTTCAATCAAATTTTAGGATGTGATAGATAGTGGTCTGAACTTGATTGGAAATTTTCTAGATTGATGACGTCACATCCGTTTTTGATATATTGAGATTTTTCTAATTTTTATATGGGTATTTTGTCTTCTGTTGTTCTCCTAAACTATAAGAGATATTAAGCTCAAATTTTTACGGTAGGTAAAGGAAAGATTGAAATTTTGCATGATTGTTGTTTTGTATGTTTAGCACTACTGGCGCCAAAGCTCGCCATGGCTCGAAAATTTACATTAAAAAAGCGTCGTGAATTTTTGTGCTTTTCTCTCTTTATCTTTTTTCTGGAAAATATTTTGTTAAAACATGTAATGTAAAAAAAGTTTATATTTATAAGACCTTTCTGCTGATATCAAGAAAAAGGGGCTGGCCCCTCAAATTAGGGACCTAGAGGGCTCTAAAGTCTTTTACCCATAACTCTTTACCGAGGGATTTTTTGTAATAAATTATAACAGCAAATATGTTTATCTTACAGTTATTAAGCCAAGCAGTATAACGATTTTCTCATATGTTACGTAATTAGGGGTTTTTAGGGGTCAAAAGTCCAAAATTTTGATCACCTATATCTCAAAAAGGAAAAATATTTTGAAATGCAGTATAAAAGAAAAGATGCTTAAAATGATGTACTTAACAACATGCAATCTAAAAAATTTGGTTCAGCGGCCCCAAAAAGGAGATAAGGGACCGGCCCCTAAAACATTCTGTCTCAGATATCTCAAGAATGGTAACTAATTTTTAAACACTTCCTGAACAAAATGTCTTTATAATCAAATGACCTTTCATTTGATACCAAGAAAAAGGGGCTGGCCCCTAATATTAGGGACCTAAAGGGCTCTAAAGTCTTTTACCAGTAACTCTTTACCGAGGGATATTTTGTAATAGAATATAGAAGAATATATGTTTATCTTACAGTTATGTATTCAAGCAATGTAATGATTTTATGATGTGTTACGTAATTAAGGGTTTTTAGGGGCCAAAAGTCCAAAATTTCGATCTCCCATATCTCAGAAAGGAAAAATATTTTGTAATGCAGTACAGAAGAAAAGTTGTTCAAAATGATGTTCTTAACAAAATGCAACCGTCAAAATTTCGTTAAAAGCCCCCTAAAAGGAGATAAGGGACCAGCCCCTAAAACCTTCTTTCTCATATATCTCTAGAACGGTAACAAATTTCTAAACACTTGTTGAACAAAATTTGTGTAGAATTAAATGACCTTTTATTTGATATCAAGAAAAAGGAGCTGGCCCCTAAAATTAGGGGACCAAAGGGCTCTAAAGTCTTTAATCTGTAGCCCTTTCTGAGAGATATTTTGTGAAATGTTAAAGAAGCAAATATGTTTATCTTACAGTTATGTATCTAAGCAATGTAATGATTTAATCATGTGTTACCTAACCAAGGGTTTTTAGGGGCCAAAAGTCCAAAATTTCGATCACCCATATCTCAGAAAAGAAAAAGGATTTTGAAATGCAGCACAGAAGAAAAGATGCTCAAAATGATGTCCTAAGAAATATGCAACTTTCAAAATATCGTTAAACGGCCCCTAAAAGGAAATAAGGGATCGGCCCCTAAAATATTCTTTCTCAAATATCTCAAGAACGATAACACATTTTTAAATACTTATTGAACAAAATGTGTGTAGAATTAAATGACCTTTTATCTGTTATCAAGAAAAAGGGGCTGGCCCCTCAAATTAGGGGATTAAAGGGCTCGAAAGTTTTTCATCTGCAGCCCTTTACTAAGAGATATTTTGTGAAATGTTAAAGAAGCAAATATGTTTTTCTAACAGTAATGTATCCAAACAATGTAATGATTTTATTATATGTTACGTAATTAGGGGTTTTTAGGGGCCAAAAGTCCAAAATTTTGATCACCCATATCTCAGAAACGAAAAGGATTTTAAAATGCAGTATAGAAGGAAAGATGCTCAAAGTGATGTCCTAAGTAATATGCAACCTTCAAAATTTCGTTAAACGGCCCCTAAAAGGAGATTAGGGATCGGCCCCTAAAACATTCTTTCTCAAATATCTCAAAAACGGTAACAAATCCCAAACACTGATTCAAAAAAATGTGATTAGAATTAAATGGCTTTTTATTTGATATCAAGAAAAAGGGGCTGGCCCCTCAAATTAGGGGACCAAAAGGCTCTAAAAAATTGTATTTGTAGCGCTTTACTGAGATATATTTTCTGAAATGTTACAAAAGCATAATAATACGTTTATATACCCTGTATTTTTTTTCTTCATGTGTTTACCTTATTAGTGTTTTTAGGGGCTACAGGTAATAAAGTTTAATTTTTTCTATCTTATTTGGAAGAAATGCAAATTATTTTTAAAAAAGCTACGTAAGAGAACTTATAAAAAACGAAACAGAAAAGCATTAGTAATCCACTCCTACTTCCAAATCATGTTTTGTTATCGAAAATCAAAGTCAATGATGTCATATTACCTTCAAAAAATCGGACGGAAGACCTCCTCGTTGCTCGCAACGAGATCGTGTCTAGTTATTTTTCTTTTTTTTCTTACAATTTTTGTGCACGCGATTTCTCAAAAACGGCTCGGCCGATTTTCATGAAACTTTCAGATCTGTTAGATAATGATCCAAACCTGATAGGTTTTTTATTATATTGATGACGTCACTTCCGTTTTTGAGAAATTGACGTTTTAGCGATTTTTAGGGGGGTTGCTTGTCCGTGGAACTTCTCCTAAACTATAAAAGATATCGAGTTCAAACTTTCAGGGATAGTAGACAAAAGATTGTAGATTTGTAATTTAATTTTCATTTTGATCTGTCTTGAAAGGCGCCGAAGCTCGCCTGGACCCGAAAATTGAGGTGGAAAAAACGTCGAAATTTTTTCTGGTTTTCTTTAATTATCTTTTTTCTGAAAAATATTTTGTTAAGACATGATATGTAAAAAAAGTTTCTATTTACAGGACCTTTTCTTTGAAATCAAGAAAAAGGGGCTGGTCCTTCAAATAAGGGGTCCAAAGGGCTCTAAAGTCCTTAATCTGTAGCCCTTTACTGACAGATATTTTGTGAAAGGTTATAGAAGCAAATATGTTTATCTCACAGTTATGTATCCAAGCAATGTAATGATTTTGTCATGTATTACGTAATTAAGGGTTTTTAGGGGCCAAAAGTCCAAAATTTCGATCACACATATCTCAAAAAGGAAAACTATTTTGTAATGCAATACATAAGAAAAGTTGTTCAAATTAATGTTCTTAATAAAATGCAACCTTCAAAATTTTGTTAAAAGGCCCCTAAAAGGAGATAAGGGATCGGCCCCTAAAACCTTTTTTTTTATATATCTCCAAAACGGTAACGAATTTTTATACACTTGTTGAACAAAATTTGTTGAAAATTATATAACCTTTCATTTGATACCAAGAAAAAGGGGCTGGCCCCTAAAATTAGGGGTCCAAAGGGCTCTAAAGTCTTTAATCTGTAGCCCTTTACTGAGAGATATTTTGTGAAATGTTATAGAATCAAATGTGTTTATCCTACAGTTATGTATTCAAGCAATGTAATGATTTTATTATGTGTTACGTAATTAAGGGTTTTTAGGGGCCATAAGTCCAAAATGATGATCCTCCATATCTCAGAAAGGAAAAATATCTTGTAATGCAGTACAGAAGAAAAGTTGTTCAAAAAGATGTTCTAAACAAAATGCAACCTTCAAAATTGCGTCAAACGGCCCCTATAAGGAGTTAAGGGATCGGCCCCTAAACCTTCTTTCTCATAGATCTCCAAAACGGTAACGAATTTTTAAACACTTGTTGAACAAAATTTGTTTAGAATTAAATAACCTTTCATTTTATATCAAGAATAAGGGGCTGGCCCCTAAAATTAGGGGACCAAATGACTCTAAAGTCTTTAGTATATAACCCTATATTGAGAGATATTTTGTGAAATATTATAGAAGCAAATGTGTTTATCTTCAATTATGTATCAAAGCAATGTAATAGTTTTGTCATGTGATTTGTAATTAGGGGTTTATCAGGGGCCAAAAGTCCAAAATTTTGATCACCCATATCTCAGAAAGGAAAAATATTTTGAAATGCAGTACAGAAGAAAAGTTGTTCAAAATGATGTTCTTAACAATATACAACCTTCAAAATTTCGTCAAACGGCCCCTATCAAGAGATAAGGGATCGGCCCCATAAACCTTTTTTTCTCATATATCTCTAGAACGGTAACAAATTTCTAAACACTTGTTAACAAAATGCGTTCAGACTAGAATTAAATGTCCTTTCATTTGAATGCAAGAAAAAGGGACTGGCCCCTTAAATTAGGTGATCAAAGAGCTCTAAAATCTTTTATCTATAGCCCTTTAATGAGAGCCATTTTGTGAAAGGTTATTAAAGCTAGATTAGGTATTATACGTTTATATATCCTAACAATATAATGATTTTCTCTTGCGTTACCCAATTAGGTTTTTTGGGACCAGAGGTAAACAAGTTTGATCTTTTTTATCTTAATTAAAAGAAATGCAAGTATTTAAAAAAGCAAGAGAACTTATAAAAGGCGATACAATAAAGCATTAGTACTTCACTCCTTTTTCCATAACATGTTTTGTTGTCGAAAATCAAAGTCGATGATGTCTTATTTTATTCTAAAAATCGAACGGAAGACCTCCTCGTTGCTCGCAACGAGATCGTGTCTAGTTCAATCTATATTTCTAAACCAAGACATTGTACTGGACCTGCTGACAGGTCAACTCCTGTCAGGAGAAGGAAACTGGGGATGTATCATCAAGGGCAAGGATCATTTGATGTACATGACAGGCTTAGATGCTGCATCTGAGTGGTAGGTTTTGGATGCTGGAGTTTGATTAAACTATGATTTCTTAGAGAAAAGTGGGGCCACAAAGTTGGATGGGGGTTATAGGTATAAAGAAAAATTTTACAAATACTAAAACAAAAAATGGGGTTTGGGATTTCACATAAAAATATGTCATAGGTCATTTGGCTAAGGTCAAGGTCACTGGCAGAAAAAGTGCAAAATTTGTCTGGTCCATTATATCTTTCTTATGGAGAAGCATTGGAAGGTCTTACTTCACACAAAGATTGCTTATGACCTGGGGGTGTGTCATAACCTTGACCCAAGGTCATTCGGGCAAGGTCAAGGTCACTGGTAAGAAAAGTGCAAAATTCGTACCAGGTCCATATCTTACTTATGGAGAAACATTGAAAGTTCGTACTTCACACAAAGATTGCTTATGACCTTGGGATGTGTCATTATCTTGACCGAAGGTCATTTGGGCAAGTTTAAAGTCATTGTTAAAAAAATGCATAATTCTTGTCTGGTTCACATATCTTGTATTAATGGAAATTATTAGTAGGTAAAATTTGACACAATGCTTGCTTGTGTCAGGCCACATAAAATTAATTGTTAGATTCTCATCCTTGTCTGCCACTCTGAAAATGACCTGCCCCGATGTACTTGATCTTTTTTTGTATGGAAAAATTGTATGGAAAAAAATTAATGAAAAAAAATAATCAGACTCAGTATACTTAAAATTCAAAACATTTAATGGCTGCTTGACATGTGGATTAAGGTCAAGATCTAGTAAATGAAAGGTGCCTACAGGTTTATAAAATTTAAAATATAAATTCTTTCAATGATGCTTCATAACAATAGCTTTGTTTGATAGGGTGTACGGGGCTAAAATATTTGGTAAACACAATGAAAAAACATGTTTTAAACTGTCATGTTCAATGAAATATGAAGGAAATAAGGAACAAACTTCGGAGATTTGTCCATTTTTGACAAATAAAATATATCTAGAATGTCTACAATCTCTTCCAAATAGGAATTAAACAAGCTCTTGACCTCCCCTTTAAAATGATGTAAAATTGAATATAGGTATCGGGATTACTTTTTCTATGATTTAACATAGAGTGTCAAGAATTTCTTTAATTTTCTACGTAATTTTTGAAGCCATAAGTACGGGAAAAAGATTCTTCAAATAAATTATGACGTCATAATGGTTCTAGCACCAAACAGACACTTTGGAATCATTTACTAGATCTTATTAAGGCCCCGCAAGGATTTGCGGGTGCCCTATAGTAATCTGTCCGTCCGTCCTTCTGTCCGTCCGTCCGTCTGTCACTCTTCTGTCCACAAATTTTCTTTTTTTTTCTAATAACTTTTTTCATGGTTGCCCAATCAAGTTCAAATTTGGTATGGTAGTTCAGTAGGCAGAAATACATATTTTGATGCTAAGTTTGGTTCTCTATGTCTTCTGGTTTGGAGCTGGGGTGGTGGGGTAAATTCCTTAACTATGCATAATGATAATGGGCAAAGAGAGATAACTGCTGAGAATGTTACCATTGTATACAGTATTTGGAAGGCTGTGCAATATTTGTCCTTTGGGATTAATTAACCTTCCACAGAAAGAAAATCATTGAGATTAATTACTGCACTACCTGTGTCTTCAAAATGAACTTTGTATTGAAGTTAAGGTTAATTTTGAATGATGTATAGTATTGTGTACATTCTTAGAAATATGGATTTAAAATATATAATATTCATACTTTATTTTGGTTAAAATACCGTACACAATGATTTATGAAATTTTATTGAATTCTAAAATCAAAATATATATTAAGATATCCTTTTTCACTATTTTATTTTTTAATTATTAATTTTATTTTTTTCTGCCTTTATGCTGTTAATTTTAACAGGTAATCAGATAATAACCCCATTCTGTCATTTCTGAAAAAAAAATCTTATTGTAAATTTAGAAGAAAAGGATGAGAGAGCAGAACAATTAATCCCCTGGGATTAATTATCTTGCCTGCTGCAGAAAATTTAGAGGCTTATCTCTATCTGTCATATGAAGATTAATGAACACCTTTGTCTGCAACTGATGTTTGTTTTGAAGTTGAGGTCAACCCTGGGTGATACAATGTATTTGCATTCACTGAAGGCTTGCATTTTATAAAACACCTGTTTAAATCTTTTTTAAATACACATTTCATTTAGTTTTTTTTACAAGACATGAGGTTATCCCTGTTTTATGCAGATACAAGGTTACTATTTTGAGTTTTTGGACATTCAGGAATTATCTTGAAATTTTAAAAATACAGTTCTTACTTATAATTTTCATTTCTTTTTTTTACCACCTTATATATATTGCAGTTCTTTACATCTTATGCCGGGCATTTATTTTTCATCATTGTTAATATAAAGAGGATGGAATTCAAAGTTTTTTTCACTTCTCTATATTAATTGTCATAGCGGGGCCCTTCCTGACTGGTCAGTTTTCTAGTTTGACCTTATAACGTTTGATTCAAGTCATGATTGTTATCATAAGGATGCAAATATCTCCATGCATTAACAGTTAAGTTGAAATAAAATGGAATTTTAAGAATAGAAATTGGTTTTTTTCTGGGGGGGGGGGGGGGGTAACATTTATGAGCTTGCTCACAGTACCTGTATTTTTAATCTGTTCAAATATCTCCATGAGTAATTGCAAAAAGGAACAATTGAATTACTTTTTCTTTCTAAAATTAGTTTTCCAGGAGGAATGATGGATGATACAGATCATGACTTGATAACAACAGCTTTGCGGGAGACACAGGAAGAAATTGGTTTGAAAATTCCCAGAGAAGCTGTTTGGGGATCACTTCAGAGCTTACCAAGCAGAGTAGTATAGTTGAACCTTTATTCATATTCTATGATATTTACATTTGATGATAAATTTCCAAATATGAGCCTTTTGATGTGCAGAAATTTTCCTTAATTAATGTGTAAATTTTTTAAGTGGTCAAGAGATCATATTTATGAGATCATATTTATGCAGATGTTACAAAGATCATAGCAAATGAAAGCTTATGTTTTAGTTTTATTGTAATTAGGAACATCTATTAATAAAACAATTATATTTATATATGTAAACAATCTGATTTTATCATATGCATTTCATTCACTTTCTTTTTAAAAATTGAGAATTTTTAGATCCCCGAAGTCACTAAGAGCATTAACAATTTTACATATGTAAACAATCTGATTTTATCATATGCATTTCATTCACTTTCTTAAAAATTGAGAATTCCCTTGCTTCTTCATATTTAGTCATTAATCATTGAATATCAGTTTTTAAACTTTTTAGATAAACAAATAGACTTGTTAATAGTATAATAATAATTGGCTAACCATAATCCCTGATAAACAGTACATGTAAAATGATTTTGGTATGAATACCAGATGGTGATTCAGTTCAGAGGTAGCATATAGAGCTAGTAATTTTTTGTTTCAATGTCCACAGGGAGAGTTTCTGTCTGCCCCTGAGGGATGGGAGGTTGTTTTAAATAGAACAAGTATACTAGCCACCTTGTTTTAGTTAATCTATGAAAACATATACAAATAAAACCTATCTTGAAAGTTAATGAATTTGGGAAATTTATTTTCTATCAAAGCCTTGTACCTTTCCAATACCAGGTCATGTACTCTATTATGATTTTCAAAGTTTTTCGCCAAAATTATAGATTTCATAGTCCTTTTTAGCTCACCTGAGCTGAAAGCTCAAGTGAGCTATTCTGATCACATTTTGATCGTCGTCCGTCCGTCTGTCCGTAAACTTTTCACATTTTCAACATCTTCTCAAGAACTACTGGGCCAATTTCAACCAAACTTGGCACAAATCATCCTTAGGCAAAGGGAATTCAAAGTTGTGAAAATTAAGGGCCACACCCTTTTTCAAGGGGAGATAATTATAAATCATCAATGAAAATTTTTGAGAAATTTTCAAAAATCTTCTTCTCAAGAACCATAAAGCCAGGAAAACTGAAACTTGTGTGGAAGCATCCTCAGGTAGTGTAGATTCAAATTTGTGAAAATCATGACCCCTGGGGGTAGGGTGGGGCCACAATGGGGGGTCGAAGTTTTACATAGGAATATAAAGAGTAAATCTTTAAAAATCTTCTTCTTAGAAATAATCAGCCAGGAAAGCTGAAACTTGTGTGAAAGCATCCTCAAGTAGTGTATATTCAAAATTGTGAAAATCATGACCCCCGGGGGTAGGGTGGGGCCACAATGGGGGGTCGAATTTTTACATAGGAATATATAGAGTAAACCTTTAAAAATCTTCTTCTCAGAAACTAATCAGCCAGAAAAGCTGAAACTTGTGTAGAAGCATCCTAAGGTTGTGTAAATTCAAAGTTGTGAAAATCATGACCCCCGGGGGTAGGGTGGGGCCACAATGGAGGGATCGAAGTTTACATAGGAATGTATAGAGTAAATCTTTAAAAATCTTCTTCTCAGAAACTTATCAGCCAGATGATTCTTTATAATTGTTAAGACTTTTGCTCCAGGACAATTCTTCGGCCTCACAAGAAGGTTCAGAGTTTGATGTAGCTTTATATCCCATATATAAACAATTGTTAAAGATCCTTTTGAGAACTGCAATACTCAACATGTGATATGACTATAAAATCATCCTGTTAGAAAAGGGACTAATGAATATAAACATAAGAATATCCAGGGGGAAAAATGGATTTTATTTATATAAGATCTACATGTATTATTGTACATTGTCCAGATAGTTTATATTATGACTCCATTAAGCTGATTTTATCACACCTATTGTTCCTCAGGTGAGCGATGTGGCCCATGGGCCTCTTGTTTGATATCAGATTCTTGGTAGCAATCCATGGGCGACGATTAAAGGATCTCATTTTAATCATATATATAATCAACGGATTAAAGTCAATATATATGATAACCCGAAAAGGAGAATAGTGATTTTTATTTAGCTGAGTATCTGATTATACGGTAAATAGCTATTATTTTTTTTAAATAGAATGGAAAAACTTTGGTGACTCCAATTATAGCAAGCATTGGTGAACTACAGAACCATAATCTACACCTGAACAAGACTGAGGTATAAAGTCAAATTGTCTCGACACATTTGCATTTAGCAGATTAACCACCATTAATTCTGTACCTGATCACTTGCTATTCTAAGTGTTTTAACATTTTTTTAAATTGTTGTAGGTAGAACGTGTTTTTACAAGGACAATTTCATCTCTTTGTGATAGAAAAAATGTTGGATCCACTCAATTTAAAAGAGGAAAGTTACCATCACTCAAATCTGGCTATACGCTTCCTGTATATCTTGGGGGAGAACATCGAATATGGGGACTAACTGCAATTACTCTACACATGTTGTTGCCGATTCTGGCCCCAGGACTATACAAATTTAATTTGTTGCATAAAAATTGATTATATGAAGTACATGTTAAATGATTTATAGTCATTCTGAATTACCATCGGTGAATATGATGAATGTTTTTGATTTATGTACACTGATATCTAATTTATTCACTATTGTTATGCTATTGTGGATATGTAAATACATTTTCATTGGAAATCTTAAAAATTATCTTGTTAAAAACCATTCTGATTGCACACACAAGTACTCTGAAGTTGACATTAAAAAGATGCTTGAGTTTCTGATAGACAACATCTATCTAGTTTTTGAAAATCAAGTCTTCCAACAGTCTGTTGGAATTTCCATGGGTACCAATTGTGCCCCATTGTTAACAGACCTATTTTTTTATTCTTATGAAGCAGAATTTATTCAAAAACTTGTACGTGAAAAAAATATAATGGACTCGATATATCCCAGTGAACTTGAAATAAAAGATACCACAGAGTCTGTGTCATATGTTTCATATTTGGATATTTTACTGGAAATGGACATTGATGGTAACCTAACAACAAAACTTTATGATAAAGCGATGACTTCAATTTTTCTATAGTCAACTTTCCTTACTAATGTATCATTATACCTTCATCACCTGCATATGGTGTTTTTGTCTCTCAGTTAATTTGATACACAAGGGCATGCTCTTCGTATAAACAGTTTCTAAGGCGAGGCAAGCTACTAACAAGTTGTTAAAACAGTCTCGATTGAAGTCATTTTTTTGTAAGTTCTATGGTCGATACAACGACCGTGTCGGCAAATACAATCTTCCACTGGGTCGCACGCTGACTGACGTTTTTCATACTAATTGTTAGAACATAATTAATCGCCCAATTGTCTACGGACTTTTCCGGGGGGGGGGGGGGGGTCCCGATTACGACAAAGAGCAAAGGATGCTGACACGTCCTCGGCACCTGATCCTACCCCTATTTTTTTTTAGAGGTCCGTGTTGGTCTGCTTTGAATTTATATTTCGTTTTATAGATTTTTGAGATAGTTGACAGTTTGTTATTGTCCTTTTTCATTACAACATTTGTGCTTTCTCAAATGTACAATTCCATGCAATGTGTATCACTACGACCCTTTCAAATTAATTATTATACCTCACAAAAAATTTGGAGGGGGGATTATATAGTAATCTTCTGTCTGTCTGTGCAATCTAAAAAAAAAAGGGTACAATTCATATCCGCGGTCTATATATTTCCTACGGAGAAACATTGGAAGTTCTTCTAACAAAGATTGCTTCTGACATTAGGGCAAGTTCAAGGTCAGTGGAATAAAAGGTGCAAAATTCGTTTCTGGTCCATATCTTTCTTATTTAGAAACATTGGGAGATTTTACTTCACACATAGATTACTTATGACCTGATCATCTGTCATGATTTTGACTCGAGCCATTTAGCAAGTTTAAGGTAGGTTGAAAAAAATGCATAATTCCTGTCTATGTCTTATCTTGTAATAAAAAATAAGTCGAAGCTAAGTTTTGACACAAAGACTCAGTGCGACCTGCCTTGACCTTGAGCATTGGTCACTTGTGCAAGTTCAAGGTCACTGTAAGAAAAATGGTGCACCCATTACTTTCCGATAGAAAAATACTTAGAGATATAATATATTTAGCGGGGGTATCATTTGTGAAATTGCTAACAATACCACTATTTTTTAATTGTGTTTCACCTTCTCAAAAAGACTATGAAGAGTTCAACAGCGTGTTTAGGTTCCTTTTTCTCATCAAAACCTGTAAAATTGTATAATCGCTTTTCTAAGATACGCTACACATAATCTTACAACATACAATGTCACCACAAGTTTGAATGTTAGCCAATCAGATTCAAGTTTATATAGACAAGTAAAAAGAAAAAAAATGACTGACGTTTTCTTTGATACGTTGCTCAAAATAAACATTACTGAATCGAACTAAAATCTTTTAAACAAATAAAATGTATAAAGTGTCATTCATGAAAAGTGTAAACAATGTTAATACACAACAATATCAGCAACAACATGGCAAAATGAATGATGCAGAGTTACTGAGCTGAATTTAAGAGGGATGTGCGGCCATCTTGTACATTTGAGGATAATGTAATCATTTCTTGAACTGGCTTATTTCTGTCCAAAAATGTTGCCAAAAGATATAATAAGCAATAAATAACTTTTAAAAATTTTAAAGAATTACCACCCACAACTACCAAGTGACCCACGAACATTATTAAAATCCCAAACACAATATATGTTGAAGGAAATGTGTGGTGGTTTGTATGACCATTTTGGGGTTGTTTGCCAAGTGAAAGGATAAGTAGAAGATAACTTTTCTAATGGGTGTTATGACATCGATACAAAATTAAAACTGCAATTGAATATTGATGGTCTACCCCCGTTTAAATCTACAAATGACGAATTTTGGCCAATTCTAGGGAGAATGGAGAACTTACCTGATAGCAAACTGGGAACTGGAGAGATATGGCCTAGAAGTTGATGTTATCAGTCATTTGTGATGCTCCTGCTAAAGCTTTTATAAACAATTTTTAAACAGTTTTCAGTGTATTATGGTTGCGATAAAGATGTGCAGCCTGGAGAATGGGAAGGAAAATGACTTTCCGAAAAGTAAATGCAGATTTGCGTACTGATGCTGCTTTTGATGAAATGCGTGATGAAGATCATCATAAAGGTCCTTCACCATTTCATAATACAGGTATTAAACTTCAAATGGTGTCTCAATTTCCTTTGGACTATATGCATTTGGTATATTTAAGGGTATTTTATAGTCAAACGCCTCGTGTTGTTCTGGATGAAAGATCCTTTAGGAAATCGTTTCAGTAGTTACATGGTTAATGAACTTTCTGAAATGCTTAAAAGTTTTTAAAAACACATTCCCAGGGAGTTTTCAAGGAGACCTAGATCTGTAGCTCGTATTGACAGGTGCAAAGAATTCCGCCAGTTTTTGTTGTATACAGCTGTATAATTGTACTAGCTGACAAAGCATACAGGATTGTTTCTGAAAATTTTATTATTTTTATCAGCTGCAATACACATACTACTTAATGCTACTCTTTGTCAGAACTATCACAATTATGCAAATGAACTTCTGGTGATTTTTGTTCAACATTTTTGAAATCTCTATGGAAGGAATTCTCTTGTGTACAACATTTAGCAGATGATGCATATAGGTATGGTTCATTAGATAAAATATCTGCATTTCCTTTGAAATCTTCTTGCAGAAATTTAAAAGCATAGTACGTAAACCTTCGTTTTCTATTCAACAAGTTATCAGGAGGTTGTCAGAAGGTACATATAGTTCAGAGGCTGAGCAAAATCTGCTGGCCCATTCTAAAAGGGGGAACACCAGCATGGTCCAGTACCTGAAGGATTTGGTCCCTGCTCCAAGCACAGTCGTGTACAAATAGAAAATTATTGTATAACCTTGAAAGAAAATAATAGGTGTGTAAGAGTCAATGACAATATCTGCATTGTTTGAAACATTAAAAGATGAAACGGGTGTTTTTTTGTGCATCAATATTTCTTACGTATAGAACATTTAAAAAAAACATAAGAATTTGGACTTTTAGAAATAAACAAGGTTTCAGAACTTAGTGACGAGCTGAAACATAAACTCGTACATTAATGAAAATAAGTTAATAATACTGTAGTTCTGAAAAAGTATGAAGTGTTTTCGTTTTAAGCTTGCATGTTTAATGATTTTTAGGTCATTTTAGAATCTAAGTTTGTCCTCCAGGATGTATTTTGTTGTGCTTTACTGAGTTGTCAGTGAAGATCATTGGGCTGTTTGTTTCCTTAGCCCACCCGAGGTTAAAATCCAAGTCATCTATTTTTAGGCGTGTTCTTGGCATTGTAATTTTTCCAAATTTCTATCTTCTTCAGAACCACTCGGCCAAACTAATGAATTGACATTAATTTTATTAAAATGAATTGACATCAAGTTTATTCAAATGAAAGGATATGGTTAAGAATTATATTAAAAACCCTTCTCAAAAACAAAATATATTTGGTTAAGTTTAAAGCTTGTGTTCAATCAAGGTTGTTTTTATCATAATTCCCAGGGATAGGTGGGATTACAATGGTAGAGAAGGGGGGGGGGATTGACATTAGAAAATCATTCAAAGGGTTTGGGTGTTAAATATTACTAATAAAATTGTTTAAAATGTTGAAAGAAAACAACACTTTGATGAATTTGAAGAGTATATCTGGACTGGCTAGTATTTGATTTATTAAACTGTATAAATCAGGCGAGCAATATGGTTCCTAGGCTTATTATTTAAAAGATGTTCTGTTATTTTTCAATTAATTTACCACTGTAGAAATCTATGTAAAGGCAATGCTAAAGCTGAAATCAGCTGAACTGACACCATCCCTTGAAACTGATGAAGAAGATAACCCAACCAAGAAAAGATATATAATATATCATTGTGTAAACACTAAAATATTCTCAGGTCATGATTTTTAAATAGTACTGTTCACAACAAAGATTACTCTTGCAAAAATCTTAGCTAAAGTTAGGTGATCAGCGTTTATGAATAATAAAATAATTAACATTTTATGTATTCAAAGGCCAAATGAAAGATACGAGTCCGACGACGACGATGACGGCGACATTGCATCTTCGCTAGCCAAGGGTTTTCGGTCCACTTTGCTCCCCATAAACCCTTGGCCGATTTCATTACGAAAACTCGGTGACAAGCTCCGTTTTATGATTGGCTGCAGCTGTGAGTAGCTGATCCAATCGCAGTACTTTAGAAGAAAACACATGTGTGATCGTTGGTAATGCATTTGGTGCGTTTAACAAGTTGAGACACGAGTTCTCGAGAACAGTGCCTCCCCAACGATGGTCTAACCAGATATGGCTTTAAAAACCTATACATTTTACTAAGACTGAACATAGTTCTACAAACTTGTCAAGGCTCGCGTGATAGCATGGGAAGTAAACATGGCGAATATAGAAGTTGCCTATCCCGTTAGTACATGTATATACGTTCCTGCTTATGGTTATTGCTTTTAAAGGTTCAATGAGTTGCGTTTTATTTAATTTCTTTCGTCCGCAATATTCACGACAACGATACCTGGTTTTATTGCATGAAAGCATTCATATAAATCGGCGAACAAGTAACAAATGTATTTCGAAATTCTACAATTTTAGAGACTGCTCGAAAAAAACCGAGCGACATCTATTAAGATATTGAAAATACCATCAAAAAGTGGCTGAGGTACGCAAAATACCAGGATGGAGAGAGGGATGAAGAAACGAGCAGAAAAGAAAAAGAGGGAGAAGGTGGCTCGAGGGAGGGAGATGGAAAGTGCCAGAAGCAGTGCATAAATTTTTTTGCTGTTTATTACTGTGGCATACCCGTTTGTGGGTATCAATTTCTATTTTGAGGTAGAAAGTACACTGCAGATGCCGGTGTAATGAAGAATAATGACCCCCGTAGAATAATGACCGGGGGTCATTTTTCGACGTAGAATAAAGACCCCCCGGTCATTATTCTACGCAGAAAAAAGACCCCCCGGTCATTATTCTACGTAGAAAAATGACCCCTTTGCCTGAAGAATAAGTGTCATTTTCATAAAAATGAGCACACTCCACATGAAGAAAAGTGACCCCTGTAGAATGATGACCCCCTTGTAAATTAAAGCTTTTCAGTATATTTTTTTTTATTATTTGTAAAATAGTCTTTACACTATTGTAATTTTTACTGCTGCAGTTTACAGAAAGTAACAGAAATTATAATTCATATTCAAATAAACTTAAAGTGAAAGAAGGGTTATATCTTAGAAAATAAAAATCCCTCCGTTATAACAAGATCTGGACGTATTGCATCGGGGTATGGTTGTCATCTTAAAGGGGCATGGTCACGATTTTAGTCAAAAAATATTTTTCCGATTTTAATGTTCCCAATGCTTCAGTAGGGCATTTTTAATAGGCAACCAAATTTTGAGTGTCATTCGTTGAGTTATAAGCAAGTTACAGAGCTTGCAATTCTTTGCTATGTAAACAAAGCTTTTGTTTACCTTTGGATGTTGAAGTGAAAATTCCAATTTTAGACCTAATGAATGTGTTAAACGTAAGAAACTGTTTATTTATGCCTCAAATGAATAATAATATCGAAAAATCAACTTGAAAAAGATTTTTACTGATATATTGAACCTATGTAAACAACAACAGAGCACGAGCCTTGTTTACATTACAAAGAATTGTGAGCCCTGTATCTTGCTTATAACATTACAACTGACCCTCAAATTTCATTTGATCAGTAGAAATGCTTTCCTAAAGCATTGTAAATAATGCCAACAGAAAAATAGAATTTGACCAGAATCGAGACCATTCCACTTTAACAATTACATTTACATATTATATTTATGGTGTTCCGATAGGGCCACTTCGACCTTAGGGCGAAGATGCGAAGTTTCAAAGGCGATGGAGCAAAAGATGCGACGACGAAGCGCGAAGAGGTGATGCCTTAAGTGCAAAGGTGCGAAGGCGAAGGAGCGATACTACTATCGCTCCTTCACAACTTCGCACTCTGGCCTTCGCATCTTCGCACTTTCGCCTTCGCCTTTTTTGATTGCATTCAGCAAGTCTCGGTCGATTACATAGAATTTAATGCAGGCACCGTAATCGCTACGGTTTTCCGATTAATCAATGCTATTATTGGTGTGTATGCGCTAGGCCATCGTGCTTACTATGAATGTTTATAAATATTTTTATGTGTACATGCGACATATATGTTTACCAGTGCTGGCTATGCCTAATCATTATATACTCCACATAAAATGTAATGTCCGCCATAATGTGAACATATGCACTTCCCGACTCCTGTCGCTTACCAGCCGTCTGTTTACCGTGGACCAAACACATTAACATTCTAATTTCATTATGCGACACTCCTTGCTTATGCATGGATCTAGAGGGGAAGAGGGGGTCCGCCCTCCCCTGGAAAATTCAATATGAATAATTTCACGGAGTAAAAAAAAGGGGGGGGGGGGGAGGTCCGGACCCTATCCCCCTGGATAATTCAATTTATTTGCTTTATTTATTTATTAATTTTATAAAAATAAAATTTTTAAAATATGCCTCGGAACCCTTTAAACGATAGAGAGCTCCGCAATTATAAAACATAGGTAATCACAGATTACAAAGCTCACCAAGACGAGGCATCACCTTTATGAGGCATCACCTTGATGAGACCACCTTTATCATATTATATGAAAACCATCCTTTATGATCTTGGATATTTATGGATTCTGTTTTGACACAATATCGTATATCATATGTATATCATCTTATCATACTTACAATATATATCATATAATACCATAAAATACTGTAAAAAAAATGTGAAGTATGATATTGTAACGTATGATATGACATTGTATTTTGTTATACATTATTGTATTTGATCAAATAATACAATATCATGAAAGACATTACAATATAGTATTAAATGAAACAATATCATATTGCAATAATACATCATAGCATTAAAACATTGTATGATACTGTATCATATTTGATACATAACATGATATTATATGATATGACACAATATAATTTGATACAACATTGTATCATATCAAATTATACAATATCTTGAGATAAAGTAAAATATTATATAATACAATTATATTATACATAATGTATCATATCATTATGATACAGTAATATATATAACAACATCATAAAATACAATTTCATGTCATATGATAATATTTCATATAAACCAATATCATATTATACAAAATCGTATGATACGATATTTTTATAATATTACAATATCATATATACAATTTCATGTAATATTATTCTATATAACAGAAACCAATATCATATTAAACAATTCTGTATGATACAATATCATAGAATATATAATATTATATCATAGGATACAATATTATATATGGCAATGCCATATGTTATAGTATCATGTGATTAAATAATAATTTAATAATACTATATAATATTATACAATATTGTACCATAATATATATAATACTATACATAACAATATCATTATACAAGATCATATCATAAAATATCAAAAAAATTGATACAATATCATATCGTATCATATAACGTTTTACAATATAATATATGGTATTATGTTGTATCATATTAAAAAATCGTGTTTTATATCTTACAATACTATATTATAGGTATCATGTTATATCGTTTAACAACAACCACGTCTATCTATCAAGCAGGTTTGAGTGAGGTAGGAGATTTCTTGAGCATCCTTGACTATGGAGATCAGGCTCTGCATCTGAAGCAACCTCTGCGTTTCATTTATAACATAGTTAAATCAACTATGCAAGCTATAATCTATAAAAACATGTGACCTGTTCCAAAAACCTAAACCTCATCAAGAATCATAAACCTATGGCTCAGATTCAGCATTCATGTCTGTCAGGTGCATCAGTATCATAAGACGCACTATCCATGCAAGTGTGGTGAAGTTATGACCAGTATTAACTAAGATATCATCATCAGAGGGCACCAGCAATTAAAACCTTTACCTCCTCCAGCACTCGCAACCTATGGCTCAGATTAAGCATCCATGCCTGTCGGGTGCATCTGTATCATAAAACACTCCATCCATTCAAAGTTAGGTGAAGTTAGGACCTGCAGTAACTAAGATTTATTTTTTAGCATCCTTGATAATGGAGATCTGCCTCTAAATCTACCTCTGCGATTCATTCATATTACAGTTTAATAAACTATGCAAGTTTGAAATAGTACTATTATCTATTAAACATGATACCTGTTCCAAAAAACTTAACCTTATCCAGCATCCGAAACCTATGGCTCAGACTCAGCATTCAAGCCTGTCAGGTGCATCAGTATTACAAGACGCACCATCCGTGGAAGTCTGGTGAAGTTAGGACAGGTAATAACTAAGATATCATCATCAGAGAACACCTGTTTCAAACCCTTTAACCAGCTCTTAAAACCTTAACCTCCTCCAGCATCCGAAACCTGTGGCTCAGATTCAGCATTCAAGCCTGTCAGGTGCATCAGTATCATAAGACCCACCATCCATACAAGTTTAATAAAATTAGGACCAGTAGTAACTAAGTATATAATCATCAGAGGGCACATGCAACAAAAACTTTAACCAGCTCTAAAAACCTGAACCTCCTCCAGCATCCGAAACCTATATACATGTAGCTCAGATTCAGCACTCAAGGCTGTCTGGTGCATTAGTATCATAAGACACACCATCCATGCAAGTTTGGTGAAGTACGGACCAGCAGTACCTTAGATATTGCTATCAATGGGCACTGCAACAAAAACTTTAACCTGCTCCAAAAAACCTTAACCTCCTCCAGCATCTGAAAATTAGGAACCAGATTCAGTAGGTCCAGATGCATCATCCATGCAAGTTTGGTGAAGATAGGACAAGTAATAGTTTAAACAAGATATAGGACCCGCAACAAAAACTTTAACCAGCTCCGGACGCCGAAGCCGACGCCGGGAGTATAGCATAAGCTCCCCTTGACTTCGTCTCGGTGAACTAAAATGGCGAAAGCGCGAAGATTTGAAGGCGAGAGTGCGAAGTTGCGAAGGCGAATGAAGTGTAAATAAGAAGTATTCATATTCCTACGTTACCTGCCTCCCTTGTCTTTTTCCTTTAAAATATATACATGTTTCATTTTTCGATTGACAATTCATTCACCAATGAATATTGCTAATATTAGTACATGTACAACAATTATTCGTTCATGATTATTGTTCGTTATTTATCACACAATATCCTCATTGTGTATGAATTTGGTTTTCTTTATTTACGTCATTTCCCGCCATATGTCGACGAGAGAAGTGACGTAACTGTTAACAATCAATTTGTGGTAATGTAAGAGTGTTTTGTGTGTGCTTGCTACGGATACGAAAAACTATACACATCGAATTATTTAAAAGTTCGGTGTTTAAAACTTCAAAATCAGTTGAACAGAGTGAAAAATTAAGTAATTTCAAAGTCATATCTTGGATACGCAGTAACCAATTTCTATTCATGTTTAGGGGGGGGGGGTCATTTTTCTATGGGGGTCATTTTTCTTCACGTTTAACATGAAGAAAAATAACCCCTGGGTCTTTTTTCTTCAGAAAAATCCAATCATTCTTCAGCTAAGGGGGTCATTATTCTACGTTGAAAAATGACCCCCGGTCATTATTCTACGGGGGTCATTATTCTTCATTACACCGGAACCATTTATTTCTGAATGTGAGCCATATGGCAGGATTCATTTTTAGTTAGTATTATTTTAAGCCCAGGAGGTCATTGTTTTTTTTAAACTTGCTTATTGCATTAATGTGAACTCTACCGCTTTACGCAGTGAACTAGTATTCACATCAGAGCGAGGTTTTAACCATACATATACTTCTACCAGTGAGCATTTCTACTTTTACTTATTTTGCGTGAATGTAGAACAACTTACATTGCATTCCTTGTTGAAGGTTATCCTATGGGTTTTGTGAATATGCGTTATTCTTGCAGATATGGTATTTTAAAAAGGGCTTTTACCAAAGACCTAATTACAAAACTAGTCTAAATTGTATTACAAAACTAGCCTAACGTTATTGTATATTTTTTGTTTCAATTTTGAGGACAAATGAACGTTAGCTCAAAAATCATTTTTGCCGAAAATTGAAAGTATACAGTGGCCCAACAATGGCCCTATATTGTCCGCTACATTGGCCCAACAATAAATCAACAAGTTGGTCCGATGAGCAAATTGCCGTTGGCCCAATATTAGTTGCTTACATTGGCTCAGCTGTGCAAAAATAATGTTTGTCCAACATTCAAACGAATACAGTGGCCCAATGTTGTCTGTTACATTGGCCCAAGAGTAACCCAATAAGTTAGTCCGATTAAGGGCCGATGAGCAAATTACCGTTGGCCCAATGTTAAATGCATACGGTGGTCCAACATAAGGAACATTGTTGGCCCAACAATAACGTCCTGATATCTGGGTTGATGACTTACTCTTCATAAGAGTGTTTGTTAAAATCAATGCCTTAAGTTTTACGGCGAGACAACTTGCTAAGGCAACAGGTAAAATTATTTCACTCTCTCCCGACTTCGCGAATGTTTGAAGAATTATGACACGCTGTTGTTATTTGAAAATAGTGTCAATGTCGACTTGGGATAGTGTTCTCAATTAGAAACAAGAGGCCCAGGGGCCACATCGCTCACCTGAGCAACAATTGCCTTAATTCTGATCAAATTAGCATTACAGTATCAAAATATCATGACAACTGAGTACAGTAGATCTGCTAAAAAAAATTGAAAATCTGCCAATTTTTATCCACCTCTTATTTTTTGGTAAATACTAAGCCCCTTTTGTTGTTGTACCTCTAAGATTTTTCTCTATTCCTATATACCCCCCCCCCCCCCCCCATTTCGTGGCCCCACTATTCTCTAGGGAATCATGATTTCATCAAACTTAAATCTACCTTTAATCTCATAACCTGTGCTTTCACACTAAGTACTGAGTTTTGGACCAAAAAACATTCCCAGACTATTATTTAAACAAACTTGAATCTATATGATCTGGGGATGCCTCCACTCAAATTTGAGCTTTCCTGGCCTAATACTTTTGAGAAGAAGACTTTTAAAGATTTTCTCTATATATAAGAATGTATCCCCCATTGTGGCCCCGCCCTACCCCCAGGGACCATGATTTGAACAAACTTGAATCTACATTATCTGAGGATGGTTACACGCCAATTTGAGATTTCTTGGCCAAATAGTTATTAAAAGAAATTTTTTAAAAGATTTTCTCGATATACTCTTATGTAAAAATTGATCCCCCAATTGTGGCCCCACCCTACCCCCGGGGACTATGATTTAAAGAAACGTGAATCTACACTACCTGAGGATGCTTCCATTTTAATTTTAGCTTATCTGGCCTAATAGATTTTGAGAATAAGATTTTTAAAGATTTTCTCTATCTTTATTCCTACGTAAAACTTGATCCCCCAATTGTGGCACAACCCTACCCCCGGGGATCATGATTTGAACAGACTTAAATCTACACTACCTGAGGATGCTTCCATTTTAATTTGAGCTTTTCTGGCCAAATAGTTTTTGAGAAGAGGATTTTTAAAGATTTTCTCTATATATTCCTATTTAAAACACGATCCCCCTATTGTGGCCCCACCCTACCCCCGGGGACCATGATTTAAACAAACTTGAATCTACACTACCTGAGGATGCTTCCACTCAAAGTTGAGCTTTTCTGGCCAAATAGTTTTTGAGAAGAGGATTTTTAAAGATTTCTCTATATATTCCTATTTAAAACACGATCCCCCTATTGTGGCCCCACCCTACCCCCGGGGACCATGATTTAAACAAACTTGAATCTACACTACCTGAGGATGCTTCCACTCAAAGTTGAGCTTTCCTGGCCTAATAGTTTTTGAGAAGAAGATTTTTAAAGATTTTCTCTATATATTCCTATGTAAAACTTGATCTCCCAATTGTGGCCCCACCCTACCCCCGGGGATCATGATTTGAACAATTTTGAATCTACACTTCCTGAGGATGCTTCCATTTAAATTTGAGCTTTTCTGGCCTAATAGTTTTTGAGAAGAAGATTTTTAAAGATTTTCTCCATATATTCCTAAGTACAACTTGATCCCCCAATTGTGGCCCCACCCTACCCCTGGGAACCATGATTTAAACAAACTTGAATCTACACTACCTGAGGATGCTCCCACTCAAAGTTGAGCTTTCCTGGCCTAATAGTTTTTGAGAAGAAGATTTTTAAAGATTTTCTCTATATATTCCTATGTTAAACTTGATCCCCCTCTTGTGGCCCCTCCCTACCCCCGGGGACCATGATTTGAACAAACGTGAATCTACACTACCTGAGGATGCCTCCACACAAGTTAAGCTTTTCCGGCTGAATAGTTATTGAGAAGAAGATTTTTGAAAAATACCAACAAATTTTAATAATTCTCAATTATCTCCCCTTTAAAAAGGGCGTGGCACTTCATTTGAACAAACTTGAATCCCCTTCACCTAGTGGCGCTTTGTGCCAAATTTGGTTGAAATCTGTCCAGTGGTTCTTGAGAAGAAGATGAAAATGTGAAAAGTTAACAACAACGACGACGACGACAACGACGACAACGACAGACAACGGACAAATTGTGATCAGAAAAGCTCACTTGAGCCTTTGGCTCAGGTGAGCTAAAAATAGAACACATATTGAAAGTGTTGAATTGTTGGCTACTGAATATTTTTGTATCTAACAAAACGAAATTATGTAGTGTTTTTGAGAAAGGTATTGTTTATTCTGATGCAAGCATGTTGCAGCTTGGTCTTACACTGTTGATGTAAATCAAGAGGTTTTTCATTAAATGTGGAAAGTGCGAGAGACCAAGAAAAGTTCTTCGTGTGAATTAAGAGCTATTAAACAACTTTGAAATTTTTCAAGACAGATTTGCATCAAAGACTATTAAGTGGTTCACAGATAATCAAGCTTGTGTAAAAAAAAATTGCAATGTGGGAGTATGAAATTGGAATTACACGAGTTAATTACTCGGGGGGGGGGGGGGGGGGGGAGTTAAAAGAGTTAATTAGAAGAGCAATGAATATTTTCTCTGCTTATATTGATATTCAATGGATTCCGAGACAAAAAAAAATATCGGAGCTGATTATATTAGCAACATCATAGACTATGAAGATTGGGGTGTGACTAAGGAATTTTTCCGATTCATGGATGAATTGTGGGATCCGCATACAATATATCGCCCTGCAAGTTCGTATAATAAAAAGTTAGAGAGATTTAACTACTTGTTTTGGAATCCAGGTTCAGAAAATGTCAATTGCTTTTGTCAGAACTAGTGTAATGAAATAAAACCTGGCTTGTGTCACCTGTTTTTCTGATTATTAAGACGATCAAATACCTTGTGAGCTGTAAGGCCAAGTGTACTCTTATTGTTCCAAAGTGGAGTTCTTTCCCTTTTTGGATTTTCATTTGTGGAAAATATCTAAGCTATCGTGATTATGTACAAGAACTAATCAAAATTTAAAAACCCGAAAAATGTTTGTCGGCAAGGATTAAACAAAAACTCTACATTTGGATCCTTCAGTTGTTGTAATCCTGTGTTGGCCGTAAGATTTGATGCTGGTCAATGTTGATATACTGTTGTTGAAATATAAAAAAAGTTAATGTTTACAGAATCTTTTTAATTTAATTTGATACATCATTTTTAAAAGTCTTGATACATACATTTCCACGGTAATTGGATCTGAGGAGTGATACTTTATGTACCCGGTTGTAAATAAAATTGCTTGTAGTAAATTAAGTCCTGGAACATAACATGGTGTTGCCAATGGAATTAAGGATGTCCTGGTACTAAGTATGTGTAGCCAGCGGATTGAGCAAGTCCTGGGACATAGCATGGTGTAGCCAATGGAATTGAGTCATTGTACTTTTATTATAACAATGCCCCTTTTTAATGAACCATCCATACATGAGTTAACTAAAACAAACACATAAATGCTTTCATGTTAGTGAAAGAACCCCTTTCTCAGTCCTCCAATCACTTATTTTGATTTTCCCAAAAAATTAATGCAAATGATGCTGTGATTTTGAAACATAAAATGACACTGACTGAATTTGGAATTGCACAAAATCATTTTAAACATTACTTCTTTTTCTAAAAGATTATACATACATCTGGAGCAATGTCAATTGATTTGGAAAAAGAAATACATGCATATGCAAAATCTTCTACTTGACTTCTTGTCACAATGAAATGGTACTACAGTGCTAACAAACAATTTTATATCTATTTAGTCACTTATCAGCATAATATGAATCTATTCTTTTCTTTGATATTAATTTTAGAATTTAACCATGTTGAACTGGATGTTGAATGAAGCAAAAAAAAAAATGTCACTATAAGTTTACAAAGGAAGTCTACAAGTTGATGAGATGAGCATTAAAGAAGATAAACAGTTCTCTAAAAAGGGGGAGGGGGATTCAAAATGATAGGATTTAAAAATGTTCAATGCTGACGAGTCTCTTGCTATGGATGTACCAATGTACCACAGAAAAGAAATATATCCATCAACACATGTTCTGCAATTTCTTATCTGGGTAATACCAATTTTCGCTTCCATTTCACCTGTTTTGCATCCACTTATGCATCAGCCTCCTAGTTATACTTAGTTTTTTGGAAAGCAGTCAATTATCTTGCCATGTTTGGTTTTACTTTCCTCAGCATGGATGGAGAACAATCCACTAGAGACATTATGAATATTCTTCTTTCCCACCAAGATACAGGTTCATTCACAATTAACAATATCTTCAATCCTCACAGGCCCAAGATCTCTATCATCAGGGACTTTTCACATGAAAAATGAAAAAAATACGGAATAATATTTCACAAAGTGGTAAAAATCACATGACAAGAAAACTCTAATATTTAGTGAAAAAATACATTCCTTGGTTTCCTGGAAATATATAGGGAAAATCTTTATAAAAATTTTCCTCTCAAAAACCATATACACTTGTAAGGTAAATCTTTTGGAAACAAATTCAAGAAGATGGCTCAAATGACTTTTGGATATTTTTCCTTGCCAGATCAATTTAACTAGCATTTCTCTTCTTTTTTTTCATATGCCTCACCTTGTCCAAAATATGTCAGTTTAGACAATTTGAAAAAGCTTAACAACACAGGAGATAATTTGATATGGTTAAAAGTAAACTATACTTACTTTCTATGATGCTGTATCTCAAACAAACGCTAGTCGAAACGGTTTTGAATGCAACCAAGCCAGTACATAAATTCAAAAATCTCTCCCCTATCCTCCTTTTTCAGTATGTCAAAAGGTCTAGTATAATGAATAATTCCTTTATCTTGGAGTGGAAGTTCTGCACTCTCTATTTTCATTTTTAAAAAGACAAATACGATCTGCAAAAAAAAAAAAAAAAGAAGCTTTTAATGTGATGAATCACATGTGATAACAGTAAAACATAAGGAAGCACCATTATTCTTTTAATTACCGGTATTAAGCAACTCTTTACAACAAATGGCCCAGTGACCACATCCCCCACCTGAGCAACAAAGCCTGACCGACATATTTTTATTTTCACCCAACAAACTTTAATTCATAAGTCAAATTGCCCAAATGACGTAATAATCACCCAGACAACTTTAATTCACAAGTCCAATATAAAATATATTTATACAACATAACAAAGTTTCTTTCTTTTTTTGGGGGTACATAAATGCATTAAAATATGATAATTGAAAAAAATTCAACCACTCATTGTGGCCCCCCCCCCCCTATCTTTAGAGATCACATACCACATCAATTTACATTACCAGAAGATGCTTCCACAAAAGTTAAAACTTTTCTTGTGAAATATTTTTGAGAAGGAGACTGTTTAATGATTCACCCCTATATATTCCTATGTAAAATTATTTAATCCTTTATTGTGCCCCCAACATACCACTGGAGTCATGATTTGAACACACTTTATTCTAAACAACATGAATTGATTCAAAATTCTGTCAAGTTTCTCAAGATGAACAATCTATGCAAGTTTGATAAAGTTTGGACTAATAATACCTTAGATATGCTGGTAGGACAGGCCAAAAAACTTTAATTAACTTGCTAAAAATACCTTAATCTCATCAAGCATCCCAAACATATGGCTCAGTATGTAACTATAGTCCATTAGTATCCCTAGATGCATCATCCATGCAAGTTTGGTGAGGTTAGAACCACTAATAACTTAGATATAGGATAGCCCCCCCCCCCCCCCCAAAAAAAAAAAAAAAAAAAATTAACCAAGCTTAGACACTGACACCAATGCTGATGGTATAGCATAAACTCCTCTAGCATTCATTTCGGTGAGCTAAAAATGGATAAATAAATGTTGACCAAAACCATGATACGTCCCTATGAGATACCTTTATGGCCCTATCCAACCCATGGAATCATGATTTTAATTAACTTTAAATTACAAAATCTGAGAATGTTTTCTCATAATTTTCAACATTTCTGCTAATTTTAAAAAGATGAGTATACTTCCACATAAAGTTCAACCTTTAACTTTGTCTTAGGATGGTCTCAAAAGACTAGCAATAATAAGCATTTCTAACACAAATTGCTAAAAATAAATGGATAAATTTTTCATTGTTTTAAAAAGTGCTATTACATCCATAACATAATCTTTTAGCCATGTTATTCATTGCAAGTAGTCTAAATCTGTTAAAGAAATGCTTGTGATAGTTGTAACCTATATTCCCCCATAAAACATTAACATTGACACTTACTGTAGTTTCCATTAATATCATTCCCAGGGAACATGGGAACATTGCTGAGTCTGGTGCTTCTGCAAAGAGCTCGGATCCAACCCGCCCAAGAACATAGGAGCCTAGTTGTTCTTCCAAACAATTAGATGATGCATTTTTCAATGATTTCCCCTTCACCTACAAATATGATAATTTATTTACATTTGAATTCAAACAGTACAAACATTGACAATTTTTTTTTAACTGCAACAAATTTGTTATAAAAGTGTTAAAGAAGATGGGTGGATAAGGCGTGTAAAATGCCCATACGTGGTCGGACAGGCTACTGAAAAATTAAAGTATCAATAAATCTGATGGGGTTTTTTTAAATCATTTAAAACAATATATATTTAACGAATCATTGATTTTTAACCTAAAGGTATGTTCAATACTTGGAATAGGTTGACTCAAACAGGTGTATACGTATCAAAACCTGCAAATACTTTCATTTTTTAGAACTTTAAGGCATTTTCTTTTATAGAGTGGGTCTGTGCTCCATATATTTCTTATAGTCTAATTAAGGTCTATTGGAAAACTAACCGATTTCAATCAACAAAAACGTGGAGAGATGACCCACTATACTTATAAAGTATCATTTTGTATCCCAACAATTGAACGTTTTGAAAAAGTAATACAAGTCTGGTAGTTCGTGGCCTTAGTCACATAATATTTAAAAAGCCCACTTTGTTGTGTCTGAAATGGCTCAGTGGTTAGAGTACCTGGCATAAGCTAACCTTATATATCTTGGGTTTTTATGTTAAGGGTTCGATACCACCAAAATTTCCAACAATATCTTTTTCTTATTTTTTGTTAAATATATTAAAAACTGACTATAGTTAGAAATTTTGCTTTTGCAAAGTTGTATTATAATATATTTGAATAGATTTAATTGGGGAAAAATAAATTCAAAATTGTATTTCACTACTAAACCGAATGGGCATTTGCGCCATCTTATTCCCCCATCTTCTTTGGTTATTTTTCACCTCCACAGGACTTGAAATCAGTTCGCTACATCCATAAATTCATTGTATCCGAATTAGTTATAAACGTAAAATTTTGCAAAGATTTGTTAAGATCTAGAATTTTACCGGGGATTCAAAAAACTTAGCTATATCTGAGAATTCGCTCTATTCGTATTTGTACTAAACAAGTTTTACTGTATTGAAAAAAATGTAAAACTTTCAACCAAAGCATTGATCCAGTTGAGATACATGTCTTTAGCATATATTTCAAAGGACTATATATGGTTTGAGCCTAAAATGGCCCCATTAAATGAACATCGTCATTTTACTGTAATTCTTTGTTTTATTTGTACAGATATACATTGGAAGTTTTTTCATTATATTCATTTTCTTTTAAGTGTCCACAATATAAAAATATGACATAAAGTCTACCTTTTCCCGCCAAAATCACATTTTTAGCATAAAACGGCTTGTTTTCAAGCAGTTTTCTTTAAGAAAACATTGAGCGATTCCTTAAACAAAATATTTTCACCAAAGATGTATCTCTCCAGCACTTATATTAAGTGACAAAAAGTTTGTTCTTGTTCAAAGAATTGCTCTATATTTCCCTTTCGAAAAAAGATAAAAAAAAAATGTCAATTTTTGACTGATTTTGATTAAATTTTAAAAATACTGTCAGTTCTGACGTCATATACTGCCAGTGAGTGCATATAAATAAAATAAATAGGTGAAGAACATATACTTTGTCAACTCTTCTAAAAAAATAACACAACAAAATACTGTACCTGAAACACTATAAAAATGGCAAATTATGGGGGTCGAATTTGACTAATATCATATATAGTTCTTTTATTGAATAATAATGAGGACTTCCATTTTTATGTGTCGTTGAAAATTACATATGGGGATTTCAATGTTAAATTAGAATTAACATATGCAGCAGCTGCTTGAACTGCAATATAGGTAAACTTGATGATCAAAAAGGTAAATACCTCAACCACAAACAGCAGTGTGCTGTCCTTCTGCATGGTGTCCAGAACATCTTGATCAATTCTGAGTGGTGTAAATGGGTATGTTATATCTGGAATAGTATTCACTATTTTATCACCAATAACAGTATTTCTTTTGACTGCTGCTCTGAAAATTGAAAAAAAAGCATAGATAACAAGATGCAATTATAATCAAGGCCATAGAAGTTCCCTGCAATAAAGAAAGTCAAACAGTTAATTAAAACTCATAATTTAACCTTTGAGTACCCTGGCCCCTGTCTGTGTATCGCCAGGAATGTGTCAGGAATATTACTGATTAAAATAAAAATAATTTGAAATATTATTACAGCACAATTCTTATTTAAATAAATTAACCAAATTATCTTTTATATTTTGGCATACATGTTAACTCGACCGATTTACTCGAAAGTCTACCACTTTTTCGCTTTGTCTCCTGCTTACCGGTTTTATTAAAAAATCTACCACTTTTCTTCAATTAAAATATGTTCCTTGTTTAGATAACTAGCCATTTTGGAAGTCATTGTGGTCAAAAAATCTCGTCAGGTTTGAAATTAGCACGTGACTTTGAATCGGAAGCACACAAACGCTTTTTTAAGTCGGGTGAATGACAAGTTTTCAAGCATGTGTTTTACATTGAACGATGTAAAAAGCCACTTCTCATGATTATATTAGTTACATATTGTCAATATTATCAAATTTTGGGAACTTAACCTTTTTTTTAACAAAGGCTATTGTTAAATCTCTCCACTCAAATATTTAATACCAGTAATCAGTATGATGGTAAATGCATGCAAACATTTTTATTGTATGTGTTAATATTATAAAATATGATTTTCAAAAGTCTTACAGTTTAGTTGATATCTTTAATTGCTTATCAGAAGCCCTTACTTACATAAAAATCTATGCTTTGAAAAATACGCAAAAAAGGCTGCATGAGTGTAATGCTACCACTCATCACTTCTATTCCAAAATCATATATGTTAATCTCCAGTGATGAAAATTAAGGTTCAAAATCTACTTAATTTTCATCACTGGAGATTAACATATATGATTTTGGAATAGCAGTGATGAAAATCTCATGGACCCAGTTGCTTAAAATTATACAAGAAAATCCAGGATATATTAAATGGTCACATTCATTTATACATACTTTTTTTCCAGAAAGAAAAGCCTTCCAAATGCTTCACAATAATGTTGGTAAACACTTTCAGAATGTTGTATTTCAGACGGTTGTCTTTTCTCTCTACTCTCTTCATGTTTCATTTCTCTGTGCTTCCTTTTTCTCGTGTTCACTTTGATGAACTCTTCTTTTCGTGTAAGAGATTCATCCTCTTTCATTGGAAACAAAAGTGTATGAAATAATAGCAATGTCTCTGTCAAGAAGTTCTGAACACCAAATAACCAATATCTTTCCAACCTCCTACAACAATAAATAAAAATTATAATTAAAATACAAACAATTTATATGGGTAATCATTATAAGAATATAATTATTAAAGAGTTCTTATGACTTTGATTTTTCATTAAAAAAACAAAAAACAAACTTTCAGGAATGTCAACATGTTCAAATTCGCTTTAACATATAAAGTAGTTAAAGATTAAAAAGTTCACATAGATGGGGAATCACCTCAATAAGACCACCCATTAATTATCATATGAAAATCATAGTCAATGATCTACATTTAACATATAATACAATATCACATTCGTTCCATTAAATGTTCTACCAAGCCCCTTTCCTTACTCTTTACTAAAATTTTAACAATATACTCCAGAGGCAGTGTGAATCAGATGTGGATATATACTTGAAAACTCAAAAGAATTGTTAGAAAATTTGAAGTCACAAAATTTTACCAAAATTAATAACATCAAAATGTATGACTTTTCAACACTTTTTATCAATTACACCATTATAAATAAAAATCTAAGCTTTCTGATATCATAGACAGTTGTGTTTTTTCAATAAAAATGGATCTCGTAAATTTTCTTACATTGTTATTGGAAATCTGCAAAATTCTGATTGCACTCACAAGTTCTCTGAAGTTGACATTATTAAGAAGGTGCTTGGATTTTTGATAGACAATATCTATGTAGTCTTTGGAGACCAGGTCTTCCAACAAACAGTTGGAATTCCCATGGGCACTAATTGTGCTCCTCTATTAGCAGACTTGATTTTTATAATTATATGAGGCAGAATTTATTAAAAAACTTGTATGTGAGAAGAATAAAACACTTGTTGGGGCCGTTAACTCGACATTTAGATATATTGATGACATATTATCTATTAAAATCTGACTCATCTGTTTCATATTTGGATATTTTATTAGAAAAAGATGCCAATGGTTACCTAACAACCAAACTTTATGATAAACAAGGTGATATTAATTTCTCCATCGTCAACATTCCTTATTCATGTAGCACTTTATACACCATCATCACCTGCTGATAGGGTCTATGTGTCTCAGCTTCTTCAATATGCAAGAGCATATGCTCTACATACGAACAATTTCTTAAACGAGGCAAGCTACTGACAAACAAGTTGTTGAAAAAAGTTAAGTCAAATGCTGACTACTGTTTTTCTAACTCAATGTTAGGCCATTTTTTACACACTGAACTGACAACGGTTTCTTCCGTTTTTCCCCCCAATTATGAAAGACCAAACAACAGGGGCAACCGGTCCCCAGGGGACGCTTACTCCTCCATGGTTTCCGCAATCCCACCTCTAACACTTTAGAGGTCCGTGCTTGCTCTGCTTTGGATAATATGGACTTTTGAGACTAATAACAGTTTGTTATAAGTGTTATTTCTCATTGTAGTGTACTGAACAAAATAATATCATCTGACAAAATGTGCATTGTCATATATTCAATAAAAATACTGTATAGCATAATACAATTTTGAATCATCTTCTAATCCAATGTAATACTGTTTATCGCAAATCCAACATAGGTGTGCACGCTACGGTCGATGTTGCATTGCAATGAGTGATGGTGTACTGTATTGCAATTGCAATTCGGAACAAAGATTCTGATTGGTGCATTAATATAGACCCAATGCATGTTGAGAACATGATGTTAACACGTGGAAACAAATGTCTGAGAAACTTCTAATAAAATTGTACTTGCAAGTTAAAAGTTACATGTATTTGAGAACAAACGGGGCAATGTTAACGTACATGTGTATATAATGTTAGTAAAAAAACAAAGAAAAAGTTCTCCAAAAGCAGGGATGGGCGCATATAGATTAAAATCACAGATTGGACTTCGCTCATCGAATATCATACATTATTCAGCTTATTGTGAAGAAATTTAGCAGAAACTGTTTGGTAAACAAATATATTTTATAATATATATTTTTATATAAATACACGTAACTTTTAACTTGCAAGTACAATTTTATTATGGACATGTGGTACTATTATTCTATTGTTTCTTTTTCACTTTTCTTCTTATTATTTTTATTCTTTTTTTGTCTTACAAATTTTGTGCAGGCGATTTCTCGAAAATGGCTCATTCAATTTTCTTCAAATTTTAAGGGTTGATGTGTCGGCATCTGAAGTTTGTACCGCCTTTTCAATTTTTTGATAGTCACTTCCGGTCGGAAGTTATCGTCCGTTTACGATTTTTAAAAGTCAATTTTGTCGGCTAGAGATCTAAAAAACGAATAAAGATATAGGGCTGAAATTTTCAGTGAAGATAGACATCAGTTTTACCTGTTACAACATGGACAGAAAAACATCAGCAGTCACTTCCGGTCGTCACCGGAAGGAAAGATAAAAACACAATTTTTTCAACTTTTTGCTTTTAATATATTTTTCTAATGGGTTGATAGAGACTCTTTTACTGATTCAGAATATGTAATTTGTTTTGAAATCGATTGATGTGTTCCCGAGATACTAAGCATCAAAGTCCTGAAGCGAGAGTCTGAGTAGCTCGGTCGTTAGAGTCGTGAACATGTGCCCAAGCGACCCGGGTTCAATCTTTGGGTGCCGAAATTTTTTTTCCTAATTTTTTTTGCGTTGATTAACAATTTAGTCTTAAAAGTGAAGGATTTTATCTCATTTATTCAAAAATCGGACGGAAGACCCATTCATTGCTCGCAACGAGAACGATCTAGTTTATGTTACCATTCATAATATACCATATGTGGAAAATTGCATGAGTTAAACAGACTGTTTTTCTCACAAAAAGCCTCACTGCAAAATGTAGATCCACAGGAAAATTCGGGTTGACATGCCGTGTAATCAATTAAACGTTTAACAGCATATGTCTTCACTTATTTGCTTACAATAAATCTGTACTGAAAATCTTTGAATCATCATCACCAGCTCCGTAAAATGAAGAAGTGTGGTTTACTTATATATATAAATTTGAAAAGAAAATTGACCTGCACGATATTTTTACAATCCGAGGTCGATTAGCATGTTTGAAAGAAAGTCAGCGGCAAGTAAAAAGCATCAACATCAATAGTAAATATTGTCTGATGAATATTGAGGTACATGTAATAAAATTAATGTTTCTAAAGACTGAGTGAGTTACAAAATAAGGTTAATCACAGATCAGTGCCGTAAATTTTAAGTTTTCATACATGTTTGAAAACACATGCACACTTGTAGAAGTGTGTCATTGATTGGTTTTGAATTTCAATACCGGTAAAAGATTATTGCTTATGTAACATTTATTGTTAGCATCTGTTGTGAATTCTTTAAAAATAAGATACAGCAAAATAAATACTGCCTCAACTTAAATTGAGGCGTTAAAAATGATTGAATTTATCGATGAAGCATTGTGCTGAAAAATGTAATGGGAAACCTGTTTAAACAGTTTGACAATTGTTTACACCATAAAAAACAAGAAGCGATTACAGTGAGAACTCTTGGTCAATTATTGTAGTGATATTGTTTTTGCAGTCCTGATATAGAATAAACGATACAGTTGGCAGTTGGTGAATAAATTATCAATACCAAGGTACAGGAAAAAGTGGGCGCGTACTAAACAGCCAATGAAAATGCATGTTTTTTAAACTGCAACTCGTGATCCTAATAGTGTTATCACTCAAACCATCAGTCCATCAGTCGCAGCGTGTATACCTATGTTGGATTTGCGATAATATAATACTCTGTTGTAGAATATTAAGCCTTCTATGACCGAACATCAAATGACACCTTCTGATATAATTTTTGATGTTGTACGTTTAATATTGTATTATACAACAAAATACCATAGTATACAAAATAATACTTTATAACATGATACAATATTAACAAGAGATGTTTGTAAAACACTTATGGCCCCCCTCCCTTGGAAACATCTGCAAAGAAAATGAACCTAAACTGCAAATAATTGATACCTCTGTAAAGAAAATGAACGGAAACTGAAATTTTTCTAAGCCCAAGGCACATACATGTAACTCTATCAAAAAATGCTTGATTGTACCCAAAATTAAACTTGACCTTGATATTATTTTGCATAATCTGTATAGGGGGCATAAAAATTTCATACAAAATTGTATCATATAATGCAATATCTATTATATATATTGTTCAGTACCATATTGTATCTTATGATACTAGACAATACTGTATCATATGATACAAAACAATTATGATACAATACAATTCAATACAATATTGTATCATATGATATATTAATAATTATACCTCATTATAATAATTCTATATAACCGGTCATCTAATTGCTTCAAGAGGGTGAAAACTGACAGAGCAAAAAAACTTCACATTTCCGTGTCATTTTCCCCCTTTTGGAAGCCTTGTGCTCTTTCCTGCAGAAAATATCTTTCACCAAACAAAAATTACTGTGAGCAAATTAATAACGTAATCAGGTAATACTCAATTTTGTCCTGGGGGTCATTTTACAGCTGAAAAATGTTTTTCTAATATAAATCGGGTTTCAAAAATGTCAACACTTTTTGAAGTAGCCAAATGATTTACTAGAACATGTTTAGGGGTGTCATGTTGATATGTAATCAGGTTTCAGAATTTTTTTTATCACGGGGCTGGTAGCCAACAAAAACAGATGATTTTTGAAAAAAAAAAAAAAAGAACTCCCTTACAATTTATGCAGTAGACAAATCATCACTTGGGATATGACTGACGCCATAGATATGCAAAAGGGTTTCAGAATTTTTTTAATTTCATCCCGAGGGTCAGTAAGTGGCTAAAAATTGACGTTTTCTCTCCCCAAAAACTCTACCTCCAACAACTCCTCTTAAGGTTTAAGAAGAAGCTATATTATCTCTTGGAATATAATTAAAGCTATCCTATAGATCTGCAATAAGGTTTCAAAAATTTTATACTGGGGGTCATAATGATGAGGATGACCCCCAAGGGATATGACATACAATGTACTTATCATTAGATGCCCCTTGACACCGGGATTAAGAATATATATGGTTTAGGGGTGGGGATCTCAACCTTGCAACCACGCTCTTTGCCCTAGGGTCATGGTTTGAATAATCTTACATCTACAACATATACTCATACTAATGTGTAAGTTTGGTGATAATCTACAAAGTGGTTCTTGAGAAAAAGATTTGTTAGCAAACACTACTTTTGTTTATATTTTTGGTATTATCTCCCCTTGTTTTAAAGCCACGTCCTTTATTTAGTACGAAGGAAAGCCCTTGAGCCAAGGATGCTTTGTGCTATATTTTACTAAAATTGGCCAAGGGGTTCTTGAGATATATGGTCCACATTCCAAAAAGTTTACGCACACCGCATGCCAGGCCATTGCATTAGCTCTTTCAGCCTTCTGCTCAGAAGAGTTCAAATCTATCTGAAATCACCAGCATTTTTAAGATAATTGATCATTTCTGATTTCTTGAGGGTCAGGGACTCCTGGGGGCCATGACTCACATACCACAAGATGCGCCTTGGACAAAGAACAAGAATACATGTATATGTATAGATGGTCTAGGGTTGGGGATCTCAACCAAAGATATTAAAGATTTTTCAAAACACCATTTTAAGGTCAACTTCGTGGTTTCAGAAGAAGATTTTTAAAGATTTTGCATGTATATATTACTATGTAAAATTTTGACCCCCATTGTGGCCCCACCCTACCCCAAGGGGTCATGATTTAAACAAACTTGAATTCCTTCACCCAAGGACACTTCGTGCCAAGTTTGGTTGAAATTGGCCTTTGGTTCTGGAGAAAGCTAGAGTTGAAAATGTAAAAAAGTTCAAGATGACAATGACAACTGCGAAAATGACAACAAACTTTGACCACAAAAGTTCACTTGATCCTCTGGCTCAAATGAGCTAAAAACACTGTATGATACAACACAATGTTAGTTGTATAAATAGAGAATAATACATGGCAGAGTCGTATCACATCCCATATCAACCCGCGACTCCAATATCAGCCCAAATGCCAGAGGGCTGATATTAGTGGAGGGTTGATATGGTGAGATTCAAGTGACCTAAAAAAAAAACTAGGGAAACTTAACATCCAAAATAAAACAATACATGTACCGTGTTCAATCTGAAATTTTATAACTTTTCTTCTAGATATATAAAACTTACTTACGAATTACGAAGATCCAAATTTTTGTCTGTTTCTTTTGCCCTTGCAAAGTCTTCTTTTAATATTGTCTGCACGCAACTTGCTGTAAATTTACTGTATATGCTATTTTCTAAGGTATCCAAGCAAAAAGAAAATGACAAATTATCTTTAGTTAAACTGCTAAACATTTCAGCATATTTTTCGACATCTGGAATATGTGGATGGTTCTTTAAAAGGACAGTTTTAACATCCTGCATGAATTCCTTCAGGGAAAGAGAAGTTTCATTGTAGAAAATGTTGAGGGCCTTTAAATCAGCATACTTCCATTGACTAGATGGGAAAACTCCCATTTTCACATTTCCCATTTTCCCATTTGTAAGTCTTCCTTCAGAATAATCTTTGTCAGAGTTATCATCCTCACCTTCTGTAGCACTTGATGCCGAATATTCTGCTGAGGAGGAAGACCTTAAAATTGACTTCCTTTTTCTATGTTTAGGATGGCTTTTTTTGCCTTGTGTGCATTTTTTATCACTTTTTGTAACCTATATATAAACAATTAAACAAATGTTACTACATAAAATTACATATTGTTGCACTATATAAACCATATAAGGGGTATTGTCTGCAACTGTTTATTTTCAAAAGTACATCAATCAACCAAGCATGTTTAGAATTTACTAGGACCCGACACTCTAACCACTGAATAAGCTTTTAATAAATTAGTTATTATGGAAGTGTAGAGTGTTTTGACTAAAACCATACTGGTAAATGCATTATTTGTTTTTACAGTATATATATACCTGCTTTGTTATTGTAGGAGAGAATTCTTCAGTTGATGACACGTTGGTGACACCTGTTGTACTGCTTGAAGTTGAATCCTTTTCATTTTCCATACATTCCATCATTCAGATTTTAATACTCTCAGTATCTTGGGGTTTTTTTTACTTCTATCCAAAAAACCTGAAGTTTGAATTTAAAGGTTAAATATCTTTTGAGTAGATTGTTTTTGGTAAGATTTTTTTTTTTAAGTTGTTTTTCAAAACCACCAACATAAATTTTTGCAAATCAGAAAATATTTTTTTGAAATCTTTTATAATTTTTATTATTGCCACTGGATGGAAATACAAATTACAGACTTATACAGACTTTTAGGAACCCCAATGTTTAGGCACCAATTGTTCTGCATTTGACAATATATGATGTTTTGGCATTTCTCTAATTTTTAAATAAAATAACTGGGATCTGTATGCAAGACAAATAGGGTCACACAAAAAAATATTCTTATATTAGTTTACATGTACTTAATAAAATGATCTCTTTATTACGAGTTAGTTATTTTGTTATTACGAGAAAAAATCTCGTTATTACGAAAAAAGATCTCATTATCACGAGTTAATTATTTCATTATTATGAGTTAATTTTCTCGTTATTATGAGAAATGATCTAGAAATTACAAGAAAAGATAGTTTTTTAAACACCTTCACCAGCCCCATAAAGGGAAGTGGTCTAGTTTATTGATATGTAAAAAAGGCAACTCTCAATCTTGATGTAAATCTAACTTTCCGAGGTCAGTACATGTAGCTTGTTCTGGAAAAAGTCTGAGGCAAATAAGAAATGATATCAGTAGTAAATTGCATGAAGAATTTATTATTTATTTAAAATAATTGAATTTTTCTAAGTCCAAGGCACATAAGTCAATCAAAAATTACTCGCACATACCCAAAATAAAACTTGACCTAGATATTACTATGATAAATTTGTATACCAAATTTCATTTCAATTTGTGCAACCTCCTTGAAGAAAATGAATGGAAGCTGCAAACAATTGGAATTTTTGTTGAACATAACTTGATCTAACTCATAATCAAAGTTCACCTAGGTATTATTATGATAAATCTGTATACTAAAATTCAAATATGAGCAACCTCTGCAAAGAAAATGAAAGGAAACTGCAAATAATTAGTATTTTTCAACATCCAAGGTGCATAACTCTCTCAAAAACGGCTTTATTATACCCAAAATCCATCTTAGATATTATTACGATAAATCTGGATAAATCTGAATAACTAATTTTCATTTCAATACCGGTACTTGCTACCTCTGCGAAGAAAATGAACGGAAACTGCAAATAATTGAAATTTTTCAATGTCCATGGTGTGACGTCTTAATTTCCGATGTCACATTTTATTTACACCCATCTTCAGCAGGGTGTACGAAAATTAACACCCAACTTGTTAATTATCAATCAGATCTCACCTTACAATCCACATATACAGGAAATAATGCCTGTTGTGCATGCCCCAACAGTTGCAATGTTAAACATATCAAAACAAAAAATTTCTATTCAAGGTGGCAGCTTTTTTTTTTATACAATTCACTGTAGCCAAGGGATGATTTTCTTCAGAACTCTGTAGCTAGAATTTCCTTCAGCACAAATACATTTAATTCACTCCTTATAGGCTAATCACCAATTTCTGAAGTAAATTACTGGTCAGAATGTAGAGCTGAAACGAGTACCTTAAATCAATATTTGAATATTCATAACTGCTATTCTATTCGTATTCGAGTATTCATAGACGTCATCTACAAAGTAGGATTTATGTTTGACAGCTTATATGACTATGCAATTGCATGCATGTGCAGACTGCATAAACACGTCAGCTTGACTTAACATTCAGTATCCACTGAATTATGGGCACATTTTATTTTTATGCAAATGATATTTTAAAAAACAAAATAACATCTAAATCAACTACAATCAAAAGATTTATTACTTCTTTATGACTCCTGAGACCGATAATCAATCCAATGCTTTCCGCCATGTTTGATTATACTACATGTATTTGATAAAACCAATAACGACCTTGAATACGGAAATGTCTTGTTGGAAATTTTTTTTTAAAGTTGTATCTTTAAAAAATCCATTCAATGTAAGGTACCTTTTGACATTATCACTCCATAACTCACATGCACTTTCTCAAACATATTTCACAAATTATTTCATTCCAAGGTTATTTCTGCTAATAATATACATTATTCATATAAATATCCGGAATGTTTGTCTCCATCCGATGTAAACCCTGCTTTTACATTCAATGTAAACAAGTATGGCAGTCATAGATCAGCTAAAATTTTGAATTTATGATAAAATAACAAATATCATGAGGCTAATGGGTGTTTGCCTTTTAGATGATTGATTAGGTCAAGTGTGCCTTTCTATATAATGCTTCTTGTACCAACTAGATGGCATTGTCTTTACTTTCGTTTAAAGTCAAATGTTCCCAAACCCAACTTCTCTTTTCAATCATAACAAAATAACACGATGCTGTATAGTTTACAATGCTGCATTAAACATGTGGCTGAATATTCGAATACTAAATATCCATTCGAATATTAGAAATTTACCATTCATTCGCGAATATTCGAACATTCGTTTCAGCACTATCAGTACTATCATCTGAATGTGTAAAATTTTCTACACAGTGGTTTTTCGGAAATTTCGACCATTTCATATTTTGCCCATTTCTCATGATTTTTCAGCTTTTAAGACCTCCCCCAGCTAATTCAACCTCCTGCACCATGTGCATGTAAACAACATCATATGTCGAAAACTTTCTGGTGAATACTTAAAAATTACTATGTCCCATTCATCTATTTTTCGTGTTATTTTACCTCCCGTCTGTAACTTGCGATTTCAGTGTGTATAGTCAACACAGCAGTCAGAGAAGCAAGTTTGGCATTTTACTGCTGATTTTCATGTACTTAGGGGCCTACATATTGCATATCAATTTCAACAAGAGCTCGGTGAGCCAAAAAAAAATCCCAATGTACATACGTGCATGCGAACCAGTTCCTCCAAATTTCTCCTTTGTTAAACCAGACTGGTTCGCGTGCATCAATAGTCTGGTACCAGACTAGTGCTTCCGTGGCAGGGGGCAGTTTTCTTTTTCTTTTTATACCCCTCACTGTCTGCAACTATTTTTAAATAAAAAATTCCCGGGATCCCGAACCCGATCTCAACTCACTTTTAAAATTAAACTACAATATTTAAAGAAACATTCAATTCTTAAGAATATTGTGATTTCAAATAAAGCTTATAAATAGGCCTATTTCAGTTTTTAAGTCATCTACCGTTATACAAAATCAAATATTATCCAATCGTGGAGCGACTTATTCGTAACGCAAATGTAAACAATGAATGGCGGATAAGGTAAAGAACAGTCGCCATGGACATGGTAAATATCACAATTTGAAGTAAAAGTAGTGTCGTTTTCAGCACAATAAACTTGAAAATAAAGAGACGTTGATAGTTCAAGATAAGAAAAATAAAATACAACGAAACACTAAAATCAAATGTTAAACAAAACAAAAGTCCTTTTGACATTCCTTTGCTGTTTTAAAGGGTTAAAAGAAAAAATGACGGACCAGACCGAGATTTGAAACCGGGCCCGTTGAATCTCTAATCAGGTGTGCTACCAACTGACCTCTCTGATGCCGGTATTTGGACCGGTCTGACCGTAACATCACACCCTTTGAATGATCTTAAATATAATTCGCCCTCCCAATTAAGGCTCGAGCTCTGTCCCCTAGCAGAAGGTACAATGTAACCTGTCAGTTCCAAGGATTGTAATCTGAAAAAAATCATCTGTTCTGATTCACTATCACTCCCAAACATCTGAAACAACCCACGTAGAGGTCACATCTAATTTTGATGACCAGGAATCTAAATATATTAAAATCATAACTTTTTTGACCAATCAAAATTCACACTTCTTAAACACTGTCAGAAGTAACAAAAACATATAAATGCCAGTGTCAATAAATGCCTTTTTTAGGAAGTTTTTAATGTTTGCAGAGGAGAAAAGTCACATGCTATGCACATATTGCATAACTATACGTTTTCCTAAAAGTTGGTACTTTTCTCAACGAAGCAGCATCTTTGAATGAATTTGCTATGAGTTTCGCCAGCCACAATTTGATTGGTTTATCAAAAGATCTTTAAGACGACTGATATGACCTCTAATTAAGATGGTAGTTTCAGATGCTCAAGAGCGGTAGCACATCAGAACAGCTGATTTAATCAGATTTGCAGGGTTTGGCACATCTTTCCAAGTCGAGGGTTTCTGATCTACTCCACTCTACATAAACCCTTGACCAAAAAGACAATACCTATGCTGGTTAACAATTACGCCATCTAATGAGTGTACTCATTTTAGAACTTTTGTGCCCTCTTGTTCTAGCCAATCATGAGAGAATGTGTTATAAACAGAAACATTATAGCAAATGGCTGCTCCCATGAACGAAATGAAATTTGTAGAAAAGTTGGATTCACGTAGACTAAAATCTGATAGCAGTAAGTCAAATACTTACTAGTCCGTCTCAAATTTATTTGACAACAGTTCAACATTGATCAATGCACAATTAGCAATTATTGAAACAACGTTTCTTATTGGATCTTGTAAACTTGTATGACACCAACCAGCATGCGAGGTTTCTAACCTCGTCAAACTTTGACTATTCGGTCAAGGGTTTATGTTGAGCGGATCTGGATCAGAAACCCTTGACTTGTGAAGATGTGTTTGTCACAGCACCTCATATAATGTGGGTTGGGAGAAATAATGACCGACCAGACTTGTATTCGCACCCAGGCTCCCTGAAATTCTATAGTCGGGTGCTCTACCAACAGAGCTATATAGCTCAATTAAGTATTTGAACCACTCTGACCATCGCATGTCATAAAACAAAGACAGGGACGTATATACTATTGTATACCGTAAGTTGTTTTAATTCCACGGTGTTAAAATTTCACGATTTATCAAAATGCACCTGCAGTCGCGATAGTTTTAATTTCACGCTCCAGAAAAACAAGTTGTTCAAAATATAAGCATTAACAAGTTTTAAAAACAATTATGTAAATATTTACAATGGGTTCAATTAAGCAGAAAAACAATAAATCGCGAATCTAGTGAAATTAAAACCATCGTGATTATTTGCCAATCTACAGTATTTTTAAGCTTAGAGTCAAAGACAGTATCGATCTTTGGATAAATTGAAGGAATGTTTAACTGTCTACAGCAAAAAGGCTTTTGCTCACACATTAAAATATGATGGATATTGGACGATGCAGATTTTTATTGACTGGTTTGTAATATTTATGCAGATATAGATGGAAGCAGTCGGTCGTCCAAAAACAGGTAGGGGTCTTCGATCCCGCTTAAGACGCCCCCCATCAAGAGGTGGAAGACAAATTGAACAACTGATAAGTGATGAAGAGGAAAATGGAAGACCTGCATCTAGGCGAGGGTTTACACCAGAGACATATGAAAGGTAAAGCAGCTGAAAATAATATAAGTGATTAGTGTGTGATATGACGAAGATAACAGGTCATTAATACCATAAAAAAAACAATGAAATTATAGTAGTTTGTTCTTTTTCACTGCTGTACAGGGTTGTCTCTAAGAACTGTGGGGCGGGGAATTCACCCGCCTATAATGCCTTAATTACCCGGCTATTATTGCATTTCAAATGCAATGTAGCTATAAGCAAGACCCCCTTATCCCCTTCTACTTTTTCATTTTTTCCTTCTATTTCAATTTTTAGAGACAACCCTGACTGTATATGATGTATTTTTACTTCCCATTGTGTTTTTACCTGATTTCACCCAGATGATTTTGACCTGTAAAAAGGCTTTTATCAAGAAGAAAAAAAACAGAAGAAGTTGATAAGTTGAAAATAAATTCATTTGTAATTAAATAACAATTATTAATTACAATGAGGAGCTATAGTGTACCTAGTGGCCAAAATAAATAATGAAAAATTAAAGAACAAAAATCTCCCAAAATAAGACATAAAGAATTTGAGTCAACTTAGAAATAAGAAAGGGGGCGTCTTTGTACCTTGGTGCAATTAAGGCTCAGTGAGGAAGCCCCGATACTTGTTAAACAATAGTGAACACTTTTAACAAAATTAACCAAAAAGAATTTATGTTTCATAATAGATGAAAGTAAGATCGGTCCTGGAAGATTCACTCACATTAAGGATGCAGGTGTGAGTGCCGTAAAGAACATGCATGTACCTGATATTTTGTGAAATTAAGGTGAACTCATCAGTCAGTCTTATGCGTTTACACACCACTATGATGAAGTTGTCATTTATTATATTACTAAAAGAAAGGTGATGTCATAAATTTTTTTTTAATATTATTCATTTGCTTCGAATCAGCACAGTCTGGACAATCTGAACGCTTACAAGTCAACATTTTCTGTGTTTGGTGCCTGCGGTCTATGTTCAATCACGTAATCATAGCATTCATGACACTCGATCGACCATCGTGCAAGCATCCTGTCTGCGTCTTTGAAATTTCTTAGCCATTTAAGGGGAGCGTGGTCAGTTTGCATGGTAAACTTTCTAAGTAAGAGATAGTAGCGAAAATGTCTCTGAAAATGAACTAAAGCAAAAACTCTCTTTTGGTCGTACAGTAATGTTGCTGAGTATGACTCAACGTTAATTACTACCGTATGCTATCAAGCGCTCGTCACCATTTTGTAACTGAGATATGACACCACCCAGTCCATAAGCGCTAGCATCTACCTCTAATATAAACTCTTCATCTGAATCTGGAAATGCTAAAATAGGTGAAGTAATTAACATTCGTTTCAAAGTTTGAAAGGACTGTTCAAATTTTTCACCCCATTGAAAATTTACTTTCTTTGCAGTCAGTCTGGATAAGGGCATCACGATTTCAGAAAAATTTTGAATAAATCTTCTTTAGTACCTTACAAAACCAGGAAAAGTTCTGATATCTCTTTTACTTTCTGGTGGAGACCAATTTTCATCAGCGCAAGTTTTTTCAGGGTCATACTGTATGCCCTTTTACAAATGGCATAAGTATAAGTAACTTCTTGAAATAAGGAGCATTTCTTTGGTTTTAGTTTTAAACCTGCATTGCAAAGTTTACCAAAAACAAAATGCAAAGGACTATGTGCGGTATGGTCAAATATCTGCCCCCGATTTCAACCAATTCTTAATAAGTATAAAAATCAAATCTTCATAAATCATTGTACAGAGGATGCCTATCACTTTAATCTTGATTTTAATCATCATTGCTCATTCGCTGTTTATCTATGACGTCACCTTAATGACCTAATTCCAGCAAATTTGCAAACAAATGAAAATATTCTCATTTTTGCTTTATATTTTGCATTCGGAAGTATAGAGAGCACGTCTGCTCGAGTACAATTTTAACATATGTTTTTGTTCAGATAGTTATACACATTGACTAATATATGGTACTTGAGCAAGCCTGCGCTCGATGTTTTCCAGTCGAAAAACCATCGGAAAACACCCATATTTTGCTACAAAACACCAATTTATCAAAATAAGGCAATCTTCATGACGTCATTTCTACATTATGACGTCACTGTGTTGATAACATTTTACACCCTTATTTTTAATATGATTTTAACTATCTTTCACCTTATTTTTAAAGCTCTTTATAAAACTTTGATTTTGGAGGCAAAAAATGCATATCTGCACATACCGCACATAGTCTTTTCCCAGAGCATTTTCAAAATCTTTACCAAAGACAATAATGTCGTCAAGGTAACACAAGCACTTGTCAAATGAGAGATTCCCCAGAACTTTTTCCATTAACTTTTGAAAGGTCGCGGGGGCATTACAAAGCCTAAATGCCAGGATTTTAAATTGAAACAAACTCCTATGAGTTGTAAAATCAGTTTTTATTGTGCCTGTTTCATCCATTTTGATTGGCCAGTAGCCACTGGCTAAATCTAACGTTGAAAACCATTTATTTCCTGCTCATTTATTTAACATGTCATTGATTCTTGGTTGTGGATACACGTCTTTCTTGTTTAATTTTCTGAAGCCTCAACAGAACCTCGGTGTACCATCTTTTTTAGTTACCAAACAGACTGGCCCTCGCCACATTGGGCTCTCACTTGGTTCAATCACATTGTTTTGTAAAATTTTGTCCATTTTTATTGGTGTGGCCTAAACATTTTAATTATCTGAATGACTGAAATGTGTCTTGTTCCACTTAGCTAAATTATTGACTCATGGCTGGTCAACAGGTACAGTTTACTTTGTATAATAACAAGTACTTTGAGATAATTAGGAGTATAATTAAAATTTTGTACAAATGTCTAATACAACCATGAACTGATATTTAACATCAAAAGAAAAAAATCAAATAAAGCACTGATATATGTCTACCAAAATAAATGTATATGCACAAGTCCTAACTTGATTGTTCCAAACTACATTTTCATCTACAAAATAAGACCAGACTTCAATGCCATGTTTTTTCATTTGCACAAATAAATGTACAATATATGCACAAAACATATTATCTAGAGCTAGTACATGTATAAGGTAATAATACCCTTTAATATATTATGATTTGCATGATAGTTATCAGCCTCCTTTGTAGTTGATAATGATACACAGCCTACAGATATTCATGTTATATATAACCATTGCTATTGAACGGTATATTACAGGGAGGATTACGATGAATTTTCTAGACAAAACTTTGTTCTGGAACGGCAGATGACCCCTGAGTATGGAACACCACTTGGTCTTATGTCAGGTCATATGTCTCCTCAGCAACACAGAAACTCCCCAGCCTTCAGAGACAGTCCACACTCACAAAGGGGCTACAGACCCCCCAGAGACAGTCCCTTAGTTTACAGTCCAACACATCAGGAACCCCCACAACATTCTGGTCGACCTTCATCAAGAAGGAGAGGGGACATGAAAGACAATGGAAGACGCTATAGCTCCTCTTCTCCTCAACAGGAAGATTATCACTATGGCTCCTCTCCTGCTGAAATATGTTATGGCTCTTCACCAAATTATGAACATGATGACAATAGATACCAGGATCAAAATACCCACTTTAATGATGGACAAAAATTGGGTATATGAAATGTCATGAATTCAAACTGGGTTTTTTGTATTCTGTTTTCTTGTAGGGTGGTGGTAGTAATTAGAACCTAGAAGTATTAGACTACATAAAAGTTGATTGTTTTTATTAGCAAGATGTTACTCACTTTACTGTTGAATTTTTCCTACCTTTTCTGATATTTTTTCTTCTGCAGATTTACATCATAGGAGAAAATCTCATGAGATTGAAGATAAGATATTAAATATTGATGAATCCTGGCCTTCAACTCCTCGAGAAAAACCTCCAACAGCTCGACCAAAGTCCAGCAGAAAGCGACTTAAAAGCAGTCGAAAGAAAAGAGAGGAGCATGACCTTCAGCAGTCATATTCAGCTGTTGGTATGTTTCCATCGTATTTTCAATGTCAAAGACATTGGAACCTTTTCAGAGACGGGACAGACAACCCCCTCTTCCCATTTTACACACATGCACATGCAAACACACACACACACACAGATTAAATTTGTTTCCACTGCTTACATGAATGTATTAACATAACATACTAAAGAAAAGAAAGGTTTTTAGTTCTGAAAATTGTGGCATTAAGTAAGATATTTTATGAATGAGAAAACATCAGAATACTGTTATACTTGATGCAGAGGAATGAGTCATATATTGTTATTTTTAGATACACCAATACTCAGGCCTCCCTCATCTCTCTCGAAATACAAACCTCTCCCTGCTATTGGGACTACATCACCAAACACTGAAGATTCAGATGAAATTTCTAGAAAGACACAGAGTATGTCTCTTGGACTTGGTGAAAGAACTCTTACACGGTATTCTATAGACATTCACAAAAATGACAGTGCAAGCCCCTCTGAAAATGGTACGTCAAGAGGAAGTGATAACCCAGACAGTGTGGATCAGATGAAACCAGACAGAAGGGAAAGCATTGATAAGCAATACTCAGACAGAAAACAACAAAATTATGAGCACAGGGATTGTGACAGACAGGTAATAGATATTCTTAACAAAAATGGACATACTCTTCATGAGCTACCTCCAGAGCCTGATGAATCTGAACAAAGGATCTTGTTAGCCTTACGACTACCTGATGGCTGCAGACATCAGAGGTTTTTCAGGTTAGATGAAACAATGGATTTGGTGCTAAAATTTGCTGAAAATGTGAGTGGAATGGACTTGTCAGAGTTTAGATTAGCTTGCAATGCCCCAAGGACAGTATTTGCTGATCTGACACAACTTATAGGCGAATCTGGGCTCCAGGATAGGACTGTTCTTTATTTAGAAGAAATGAACTAACCACTAAACACATTTTGGATAGTTATAAAAGAAGGGAAATTCATTTCCCAATTATTAATGACTCTTAAATACAAGAAGCCCAGGTGCCATATTACTCACTTGAGTAACATTGAACATAACTCTAATCAGCTGCAGTGTTTGGAATCAAGAACAGGTTACCCAGTCTAATTCAAACAATGGATTAGTAGCATGTACAGCCAGAAGCCCTTTACAGTGTCCATTTATTTATATCTGCTGATTACAAGTCATCAGCATTTTTATAATAGAGTAATTCCAGCTTACACATTATTGTTTAATTCAGTTTAACTATTTTATTTGTGCACCTAACGGAAAGGAACAATTAATCAGAGAAAATACAACTGGCAATTTAATAATGTAAATGACTGCAACAATATAGAGATGATTGCATTCAAAATCAATGACAGTGAATCAATCTGTTGTTTAATGATCTTAATCCATCTTTAATTTGACTTCAGTTTTTAAAAAAATGTGTGTTTTTTTATCTATTAATTTATGTATTTGAAATAGATAATAACATTGAAAAATCATCACATTGTCAAACCTAATTTACCTTATGCCTTCCCCCCCCCCTCCCCCCTTCCACCCGACTCCACAAAATAAGGCTGCACTCTTTGAACCAAGTTTTTTAGTCCCATAATATGCATGTAATATATGATACTTTTTTTTCTCTTTGAATAACTTTTGATTATAATATTTAACATTATTTAACATAAATGCATTTTCATGAATTTGAATAATGTAAATTTTTACTCAACAAATTCTCATAACTGTAACTGGATACTGTGTTTGATTATACAGTTTGGACGTCAAAAAATTTCATCATATTTCTTTGTTTAGACTGAACTTGATTCAAGATGAATCTGGCAAGAGAGCAGGCATCTTTCAAGATTAATTAGTTGTGGCAAGATTTCAGAAGGGGAGGGTCATAACCATATTTTTAGTTTTTGTTTCTGGGTTTTGTTTGTTTGGGTTTTTTAAAATGGGTTTTTTTTTCGTTTGGTTAAGGTTCAGTATGAAGCCTAATTAAAAGCATGTTTGAGACTCCCTTTGTATGGGCTTTGGTACTCAGGTGACCATTAAGGCCTGTGGCCTCTTGTTAAAACACCAAACCTCATTTTTTCCTCTTTCTCATTATGTCCCCTTTGATAAGGGACCTGGTCCTTTATTTGAAGAAACTTGAAAGCTCTTCTTCAAAGGATGCTTTGTGCCAAGTTTGGTTGAAAATCGCTCAGTGGTTCTGAAGAAGATGAAAATGTGTGAAAGTTTATAATGACAACAACGACAGACTACCGACAAATTTTGATCAGAAAAGCTGACTTGACCTGTCAGCTCAGGTGAGCTTAAAATTCATTTATGATAAGGTATGAAGGTACATTTATACATACATTTAATCTTAGTAGTGGAATAAATTATTGCATGAAAAAAAGAATCTTAAAGTGATAAATTTGAAGTTTGTTAAAAGTGTGGTGGTAATCATTTGTTAAAAACTAAGAAAGACTTTGGTATACATGTATATAATGTGGAAATGGTCAGTTTGATGACGTACATTATGTAACTGTCAAATTTAACAGTCATCACTGTAGTTATCACATTGCAATTTTCTATGCCTTAGTTAAAATATAGATATATTATTTGTAGTGTTTTAAATTTAAATGCAAGATATGTGCATGTGCACTTAACCTTAACTTATACCTATTATCAGTTCAGATCATACACTTTATGGTAAGTTTAAGTACAATTCATATACAAATGTGAAGTATAGGTATTCACTACAATGCATATAAAATGTTATTGTTATGTATTAAAAACCTTAAAATAATTTTTCGGCTTTGAGAAAAGATTCTGCGAATTTAAACGTTACTTTTTTGTACTCTTTATATGTATTGATACATGTCATTGTATAAAGATGTACTTATATATAGTGCTAAGGTAATGGTTCAGTTATGTACATGTTGTTGAAACAAGAGGCCCATGGGCCACATCGTTATTTTGAATTTTTTAAATATATAAAATTCTAAAATTTTTGTAAAACTCTCATACATTTCAAGATTTTACAAAACATTAACAATATATTAAAAGTAGTCTTCTTTTTTAGCATCATACCCAAAAAAAGATCTAAAATACATCATAAAGGTAACAGAATTGTAAACGAGCTATTAATATTAAAAGTGAAAGAAGGATACAGGGAACTTAATATGAGGTTATGAAGATATGAGGATGCTTACACAGCAAAATATTTAAACATAGAATTGTATTTTCTTCAGAAGATTTTTAAACATTGTGATATACTTGTATGTTAAACTTTAAACCCCTCTTGGGGCCCAGTGTTGGTCCAGGGTTCACAGTTTGAAGGATTTGGAATCTACACTATTTGGGGATAATTGCACAGTAATCTCACAAATTGAAGAATTGTAGTTCTCGTCAAGAAAGATGTTTAAACATTTTCACTGTATATTTTTATGCTTAACTTTAAACTCCCCTTTGCACCCCAGTATTAGTCCGGGGGTCATGGATTGTACAATCAAAAACCTGCACTATCTGAGGATAATTGCATAGTAATCTCACAAAGTGTAGCATTGTAGTTGTTGAGAAGAAGATTTTTTAAACATTTTCCCTATATATTTGTATGTTATACATTGGACCTCTGTTGGGGCCCCAGTATTAGTCCGATGATCATTATTTAAACAATGTATAATTTAAACTCTCTTACGATGCTTGCATACAGTGATATCACAAGTTGTAGTTCTTGAAAAGTTGATTTGTAAACAATTTCCCTATATATTTCTATGTTAAGCTTTTGGGCCCCAGAATTGCGCCGTATCACAATTTTAACAATTTAGAATCGTGTATACAAGCTATGGTGTAAATATTGCATTTCCGGTGAAGTGACTTTTTTTGAGAAGATTTTTTAAGACACCCTATTTATACTTTGTCGTAATTATCTCCCTTTAAAAGAGGGTTTCGACATTAATATTTTACAATTAATAATCCCTTTCCCACAAGGATGCTTTGTAAGAAGATTGGTTAAATCTGGTCTAATGGTATTAAGGGAAAAGTAAAAAAATGTTCGCAGACTGACCCACAGACGGACGAACGACGGACAACAGGTGCTCAGAAAAGCTCAACTGAACCTTCGGTTTAGGTGAGTTAAATCTGCAAGACATTATGCATGTACATGTTTAAATTACATAAAAAATGTACATGTTTAAATTACATGTAAAAAAAAAATGCATTCTTCCTAACTGTTCAATTTAATATAACGTTAAATTATGCTAATTCTATGTACAAAACATATTCTACTAAGACTATCTGCTTTATAAACATGATGCATGGGTGTACGTGGTACTATTTCTTTTACATGAAATTAGTTACATGTATGTATGAACTACATATATAGATAATTAGATCTCATTTTGGGTTTTTATTCCTCTGCTCCAAAGAAGAAGGGGGTATACTGTTTTACCCTTGTGTGTCTGTCTGTTCATAATTAATTTCTGCATTTTACTCAGCAACCGTGAATTACAGATGCTTGAAATTTTAACACTCTTTGTTTAGATATGCCATAAGAAGGGATTCATTTTTGTTCCATTTAGACGTCAACTTCCTGTTAAATTACGACTTATAATATTATTATCCCAAATTTTCGAACAAAGATTTCTCAGCAAATATTCAACACAGATGGTGGAAATTTAAACTCATTTTTTAAGGTGTGCCATATAGTTGGATTCATTTTTGTAACAATCCTGTTAAATGATGACTTTAGTTATTTTTTGCCAAAATTTAACAAACACATTTTTGTCAAAGATTTCTCAGCATCTATTCATCGTAGAAACTGGAAATCTTTTTTACACTCGTTGTTTAGGTATGCCATATGAAAGGGAATATATTTTAACAAATATGTTGTCAACTTCTTGTTATACCCCCTGCAAACGAAGTGCAAAGTTTGTGTCCGGTCCATATCTTTCTTATGAAGACACATTGGAAGTTCTTACTTTACGCAAAGATTGCTTATGACCTTGGGACTTGTCATGATCTTGACCAAAGGTCATTTGGGCAAGGTAAAGGTCGCGGGTAGGAAAAGTGCAAAACTTGTGTCCAGACCATATCTTACTTATGGAGAAACATTGGAAGTTCTTACTTCACACAAAGAATCATATGACCTGAGGGTGTGTCGTGGCCTTGAACAAAGGTCATTTTGGTAAGGTGAAGGTCACTGACAGTGCAAAATTTGTCTCTGGTTTATAACTTTTTACGTAGAAACTATAGAAGTTCTTAATTCATCCAAAGGTTGCCTATGACCTGATGTTGTGTCATGACCTTAACCCAAGGTCATTTGGGCAAGTTTAAGGTCATTGTTAAAAAAATGCTTACTTCCTGTCTTTGTCATTAATAATTAATAGAAAAATGCCCGAGTTATGACTTTTTCTTAGCGGGGGGTATCGTTTGTGAGCTTCCTCAAAGTACCTCTAGGTTAGTGTCGACTTTGTTTAATTTGAATATTCACAACACAGAGGGAGTTTCACAAGTGAGCATTAGCTCACATATATTTGTTTATCTTGTTCTTATTTTAATTACCAATATATGTATACATCATTGAAAATAAACAAATTTCAACATGTTTTGCTTACTTGATAGTGTTTATAATACATGTATTGTAATCTGGATTTATATTTAGAGTGTGTATTGTATTCCAGGTGAATAATTTTAAAAAATGCATCCTGTGTAGTTAATTACCAGTGGTATAATTAATATAAATGTGTATAAATTAAAGCACACGAACGCATTTATGCCATACTTTCTTTTCCACTTAGTAAAGGAGTGAAATTGAGCTTTCTTTTAATTTCAAACAGAAAAGAAATCTTCAAAAAGAATTTTTTTTCTTTATACCATGCCTGATACGCGGTAACTTTAGAATTCCTGCCAAAATTAATGAAGAAAAGGACTATATATGGTTTGAGCCTTAAATGGCCCCTTTAATTGAACATCGTAATTTCACTGTAATTGTTTGTTTTGTTTGTACAGATATACATTTGAAGTTTTTTCATTTAAGAATAGGTCATCATTAAGTTAACATTTTCCCGCCATTTTCACATTTTTTAGCATAAAACGGCTTGTTTTCAAGCAGTTTTTCTTTTAAAAAAATCATTGAGCGATTGCTTGAAGAATCAAAATATTTTCACCAAAGATGTATCTCTCCAGTACTTACATGTATTAGTGACAAAAATTTCGTTCTTGTTCAAAGAGTCGCTCTATATTTCCCATTCGAAAAACGATAAGGAAAATGTCAAATTTTGACTGATTTTGATTGAATTCTAAAATTAGCGTCACTTCTTGCATCTTATACTGCCAGTGGGTGCATATAAATAAAACAAATGGGTGAAAAACATATTTTATGTCCACTCTTTTAAAAAATAACACAAACAAATAATGTACCCGAAACACTTTTAAAAATGGCGAATTATGGGGGCCACATTTGACTAATATCAGATATAGTTCTTTATCTTGATGGTTTATTTCTTTGGGGGAGGAAGGGGGGGTCTTGAAATATAAACGATAGTAACGTTTTTGGCACAGAAAAAAATCAAACAGTATAGAAGTACTACAAAGACTTTTTGCCTAAATGTAATATTGCTAACTAAAAAATGTTATTGTACATTATGGGAAAAAACAGTAAGGGGCATCACATAATCTCAAAATTATCAATATTTTCCTATATTTTTAAAAAGATTTCTACAAAATGAAGATGAAGTATATGTACAAAACAAATGTATGTGCGTTCGCCCTTGACGCTGTTCGTTTTCGTTCGCTCTAGGTCCGTTCGCCTTAAATTCCGTTCGCCTTATTTTAATACAGAATAAATGCATACATGTATTTAGTCGGTAGATTGACAGGCGAACTTAAACATTAACAATTACTTGAGTAACAGAAAGGCATAAATCAGCGCTTCATTCAGAGCACTGTGTACATTGTATATGTAAACAAAACCATAATAGATGCTGTGAGGTCAAAATAATCTTCTTCTTTTTTTTAATGCAAAAGAGTTCTACATCACGCCAGCCTCAAGTGAATACGGTTTCTCTAACTTCAAACGTGCATTTAAGCTTAATTATGTAGTTTATTAGCTCACCTGAGCTGAACTGATCGGCTAGAAAAGCTGAAACTTGTGTGGAAGCATCCTCAGGTAGAGTTGATTCAAGTTTGTTGATGTCATGATCCCCGGGGGTAGGGTGGGGTCACACTGGGGACCCAATTTTACGAGGGAAGACAATTTATATATTCACAAAAATTGAAATGTTATAATATATCTTTTTACTTATATGCAAGTATGTTGACATATTGTTGATTCTTGATTCTTCATATTGTTGAGACTTTGGCCCCTGGACGATTCTTGTGCCTCACAAAGGGTTCAAAGATTATATCGGAATATATCCCATATATAAAGAATTGATTAGGATCTTTTTGAGAACTGCAATGTTATATGACTATAAGGGTCTAAATTATAACACAAGAATATCCAGGGGAAAATCGATTTTCATTTATACAGGATCTACATGTTTTATACTACATTGTCCAGATATTTTGTATGTGACTCAATAAAGTTGATTATATTATGCCTTGCTCAGTTGAGCGATGTGGCCCATAGGCCTCTTATTTTCAAATAATTAAATACGTAGTTGTTCAATGTCTAATTAACGCCATCTTGGCATGTACATGTAAATTGTACTTTTATGGAAACTCGACGAGTTTCCGCTTTAGATTAATATTTATTATTTGGTCATAATTATATTTTTGTGTTTATTTGTGTTACTTACTGCTCAGACTTTAATGCATTCACACGGCAGCCTTTAGAACATGTAAAGGAACTTCACATCTTGCCTGATCATTATATGTCGTGTGTATAGGCTGAAAGAATTAATTTGGCTAACACTAAAAATAGTGTAAAAAGTATTCTTCTTTTGGGTTTGTTACAACGCTCTTGGAAAATTTACGCACTTTGTAAATTCTTTTTAAAGTGCGTTAATTTTGGGACCAAGTCAACGCACTTTGAAAAAAGTCTATGTTTGTTTATATCGTCGATATCAACGCTCTTTGAATAAAGAATTGTTCGGGGTTTAGTTGAAATAATTGATACTTTTATATACAATAAATGGTTTGTTTTAACCTTGTTTAGCTTAATTGGATAAATAAATAAAAAAAAGAACCCAATGCATTTTTGGCACACTTTTCATTCATTCAATCTTTATTTCCCCCTTGCGGAGATATCGTGCTATAAGTTACAATACATAAAGAAAATCAGTCAATTGTACAATAATAGAAAATTATAATGATGACAACGCATGTCCATAGTCTAGACAAGGAAAATGTTTATATTAACGTTTACTTCAAGTTTCTGAATATCATAGGTTTTGAAAGGAAAAGTTATGGGTAGTGGACCTTCTTCCTGTAATCAATAAAATGATGTACTGGTAATTGATCTGTATCTTTGGTTCACTCCCACCCGTCCCAATCCCCGTTCTTAAAGACTTAAAGACGGTAAATTAGATTTACCAGTGCTAACAACTCTTCATACTATAAACAAATTAGAAATTCAATTCCAGAATTTGTGATTTGTACATGTTTTTCAAAGTGCGTTAAGTGTCTCACATATTACCTCGATGCTAAAAAATGTTGATGTATCTTCATAACTTCTTGAAAAAAATGTTCAAAGTGCATTGATTTGGTCCCAAATCTAACGCACTTTGAAAAAAAGTTTCAAAGTGCGTAATTTTTTCAAAGTGTTTTGCCACATGGGTTATACAAAGTCTTCAAACTTCAAAAAGAGAGAGAGAGAGAGAGAGAGAGAGAGAGAGAGAGTGTGTGTGTGTGTGTGTGTGTGTGTGCGTGCGTGCGTGCGTGCGCGCGCGTGTGTGTCTTTCTACGTTCTTCTTTACACCGATATTATAACACTCAAAAAGTGTGCAAAATTGATCTTGAATGGATTAATTAAGCCTGATTTACTTTAAAGAATTGCGTTTACTCAGAATGAAAAAAAATGTCCAATGATGATAATGAAAAATCCTCTATTGTGTGTTATAGACCTTTTCGTGTTTGATTTAAATAGAACATATTCATATATTTTTCAATGAAAATATAAGTTCAGTGTGCCTCCATAGACACAGTCAAAAATATAAGCAAACTTAGACATTTTCCTCAACAATGGTTGTAGAGTGGACAGCACCAACCTCCTTTCATATTTTTGTCAGATTTGTGATCTTGAATTTAGGTCTGTCGCTGCGCAGTTCTAAATGATTAAAAATGCATTGTTTTGTTCTTGGTTGCATAATTTGCATACAAAACAACATGTATAACCTCATATTTATTGCTTTTTTACCTGTTGGCAACAATTTTGGTCTGTTCCGAACAGAAACAAGCCAGTTCATAAAGTGTTTACATTCTTATCATCAAATGTACAGGGTGATGTGCTGCCATCTTGTACATTTGAGGATAAGAATGTAAACATTGGCCCGAAACTGGCAAAAACCGTTGCCTAAAGATATATGTCATTTTGTTTGAAATGTGTGCATACAAGAACAGGACAATGCCTTTTTAGCTCACCGAGACGAAGTCGGGGGGGGGGGGGGGGAGCTTATGCTATTCCCCTGGCATCGGCGTCCGGACCTGGTTCAAGTACTAGTATTTGTTGCAGGTCATGTATCTAAGTTATTACTTGTCCTAACTTCACCAGACTTGCATGGGTGATGCATGTGGACCTACTTATGGACTTGAAAGACTTGGATGCTAAATCTGGGCCATAAATTTCAGATGATGGAGGAGGTTAAGGTGTTTGGAGCAGGTGCCCTTTTATAGCAATTTTTAAGTTACTACTGCTCCTACCTTCACCAAACTTGCATGGATTGCACCGTCTTATGATACTTATGCACCTGACAGGGTTGAATGCTGAATCTGAGCCATAGGATTCGGATGCTGGATGAGGTTAAGGTTTTTAGAGCTGGTAAAAGTTTTTGGTGCAGGTCCCTTTAATGATTATATCTTAATTATTACTGGTCCGAACTTCACCAAACTTGCTTTGGTGATCCGCCTTATTTTACTGATGCACCTGGCAGTACTATAGATAATTGATAATACTATAATGTAAATGAATCGCAGAGGTAACTTCAGATGCAGAGCCATTATCAAGGAAGCTGAAAAAAATCTCCTACCTCACTTAAACCTGCTTAATAAATGTGTTTTGTTAAATGATATAACACGATTCCTATAATATCGTATGGTATGATTTTCTACACTATTGTTTTGTATGATACAATAATTATTGTTATATCATATTTTATATTGTAACAAGTTATATGATACGAATTGTATGAATTTTTTTGTACATTATGATATGATATTGTATCATATTATTATGTATAGTATTGTATATTATGATACAATATTGTATATGATATTGTTAATACTATTTTATCACATGCTATTGTTTCATATGATATTGCATTATAATATTGTATCATATGAAATGATATTATATAAAATATGATATTGTATCATATGATACGACATTGTATAATATGATAGTGTTTTACACAATATATAACTATATCACCTGATATTGTATCATATATGATTCAATGTTGTATAAAATTATATTGTATCATATAAGATATTGTATTATATCATTAAATACAATAATGTATAACAAAATACAACGTCATATCATATGTTACAATTTCATATTGCATCATAATTTATTACAGCGCTTTATTGTATTATATGATCTGATATTGTAAGTATCCAAGGATGCAATATCGTATTTTCTATTATTGTATTGAAAAACAGTGTATCTTATGATACCATATGAAATGAACATTTGATTATTATACAATTTGTTAACAAATGATGTAGTAATACGATATTGTGTCAAAACAGTATCCATGTATATCCACGATCATTAACTATGATTTTCATACAATATAATTAAAGTGGTCTCATATCAAAGGTGATGCTTCATAAGGGTGATGCCTCGTCTCGGCGAGCTTTGAAATCTGTGATTACCTATGTTTAATCACTCAAAACAGTTGTTAAACTGCGCAGCTACAGACTTTTTTTAAAGATTTAAAAATCTTAAAAAAATATGAAGGGGATTTATTGATGTCCGCTCTTCAACCAGTTCTTGAGAAAAAGGTCTAAGCCCGCTTATTTAAGTTGTATCTTTATCTCGAAGTAGGGTATCCTATTTTTGAAATGGGCGTCAAAAATTATCAATTCCCACAAGATATACTTGTCTGTGTCTATAGAGGCAGGCTCCCCCCCCCCCCCCCCCCCCGTCTTTTTCTCGCAGCAACAAATTTTTTTAATTTACATATGAAAAATTGAATGATCATGGAGTTGGCCCCCCAACTTTTTTGGGAGTATGTAAAAAATTGATATGAAAATAAGGAAATGAGGAGTGAAATTGAAGTTATATACTACTTGTACATGTATGCATGATTTGCATACAAAACAACATGTAGAATCTCATATTTATTGCTTATGTATCTTTTGACAATAGTTTGGTCAGTTTCGTGCAAAAACAAGCCAGTTCAAGAAAAGTTTACATTCTTATCCTCAAGTGTACAAGATGGCCATACATCCCACTTAATCAGTCCAAAACATGTGCGCCGTAAATTCAACTTTTTAACACATACGGAACTGGATCTCCCAGGTCGTCCATCTGAATTTTTTCAGACCGGGAGCCACTGACCTGCAGCTAATTTTGAAGAAAATAAAACCACAACATGAAAGTTATAACATTGCACCTACGACTGCATGAAAATACAAGAGGCCAATAGGCCTAAACGGTCACCCGAGTACCATAGCCTATACACAAACTTGTTGAGGAGTCTCATATATGCATTTAATTTTCATTCTGGAGTAGAAAAATTATGATATTGTAATGACGACCACCTTCTTGCCTGAAATCATTCAAAAAGGACTATGAAACCTATAATTTTCGAGAGAAAAAACTAAAGATCAAAGTAGAGTGCATGATCTGATATTGAAAAGGTACAAGGCTCTGATAGAAAATAATTTTCCCACATGTTAACTTTGTCGAGAAGAAGATTTTTGAAAAATTTGCTTTTTTGCATATTTGGTCCCACCCGTGGTGCCCCGGGGGTGTTAGGGCCATGAATTTCACCATTTAGAATCATCTCACCATAGAGAAGCTTCCTAACAAAAATTGGTAACAATTGGCCATGTAATTTTCAAGAAGAAGTTAAAAATATGAAATTGTTACCGCACATCGCATGACGACGGACGAAAAACAATTGCATTAGGTCACCTGAGTGACTAAGTTGACCTAAAAAGCCATGCGCACACGCACTTTGTGAAATGTAACAGTAATTCCCTATTGATATTTAAATAGAAATACTGTACTTCAGTGGTAAAAATGAAATATCACAACATGTACAAATAACGTTTATTCCATTGAATATATGCATAATAACAATTTTACATCAATTTATTGAATGAGTTTCAATTTTATGTATAAATGTCTGCATGGCAACATCAGCTCTTAAGTGAATCATCATGGAAGCCTTAACCTATATAAATGATTCTAAGTGGAAGATCACAATATATCAGGAAATATATGAACAACAAAAAGTTAAAACATCGTCATATTGTTATTGAAAGTACTTATAAAGATTTTTTTTATAAGTATAGATGTGACATTTGAACAAAAAAAATATTACTAGAACCAGAGTTTTCTCATAATTCACTATTAATATTAACAATCAGTTAGTGATACCCTTATATACTTTCTTTTCCATCTTCATTTGAAATGATTACATTCCTATTTAAAGCTACATTCTCTTTCAAAAGAGAACATTTTAATAAAATAACAAATTCATTTGGTTTCAAGTTTCTAAATTTATCAGATTAACGATTTTCTTTCATTAAACATGATTATGTAAACAAATGAAACGTATAACGTATAATAACATAATTTTCTTTGGAATTTTTTTTTACTATCAATGAAAATCATTTTGGTTATCGCTTAGGCATCTGATAAAGCTATCCTTCATAATGACCATAGAAATTTTTAATTCATGCAAGACACTATGAATCTATAAAAATTTCCTGGGATCAGAATTCATTTTTAGGTTTAATTCATTAAATAAACCCAGTACTTCGGTACATTTGCTACTCATAGTGGCCTGCTTCACTTACATTAAATGCTTTGTTATGAGCCTTTAAATGACGAGTGGCATTATACACCTCTACAATACATAAATATTTTAACAAAATTCATAGCAATCCAAGTCATCCAAAAAAAAAAAAAATACAGATAGAAAAAACCCCAAAACCTCGACTAGGACACTCAATACACATGTACACAATGTAAATATATGAATATAAACACATAATTACAGTACATTACATCAACAAATATAATTTAATGTTTGGCACAATGATCTAAATTCTATTCTTATTTTAATGCTATAAGTAAGTTGAACAACTCATTCTATATAGGTATTAAATATTAATCACTCTCCTATTTCAAAAAATTGTGTTGAGACAAATTATAAACCTTTTTCTAAAACTTACAATTGTTTGTAAACATTTTGTGGGTATTTCAACTGGATATAGACATTAACCAGATTTTAAGATAAATCAGATAAAGAATAGAATTTAACTGATAAGAGAGTAAGTAATATTAACCAGATCTCCATTTCCTCATTGAAATCTATCTGGAACAAAAGATACAACATCAGACCTTGACTCAAACCCCAAATTCAATAGAATTATACTGTTGAGAGAGAATACTAAACTTACCCAAGTAATGACAGCTACCACAAACAACATGACATGGAAGCTCTTTCAATTACAGTATGTAACATCAAATAACACTAATACATATAAACTGTGTATATATATAAAACTATAGATAATATGCACCTTGAGTGAATATGAGTATTCCTGTAGACCAACATTAAAATTTTCTTTTAAACTATGAAAAAATAAAATAAAAATCATACACATGCTATACTGAACAAAATATTTCAATGAACATTGATGTTGAGAATATTGTTATTGCCAAGTAAATTGTATCAGTATGTTCCACAAACCTTATCTAATATTTCCAGTGCTCATAGAGTATTCAACACCATCAATTTTCTTTCAAAAATAAAATAAAAAATTATTATAAATTTAAAAAAAAAATCTATTCTATACTCATAAAATAATTTCTATCAAATAACACTGTTATAAAATTGGACTGTTTTAAAAATGTCAACTATTTATGTGTGTGTGTGTGTGTGTGTGTGTAAAGTCATATAATTGAAGTGCAACCTTTTATCTTGGAGACAAAATCCAATGACTAGAAAATCAAATCTGTGGCAGCATTATGGCATTGAAAAAAATAGTTATGAAAACAAAACCCAAATTCCTTTCCACATTACATATACATTTAAAATATTTTAGTAAATATCATCATATGTAATTTCCCTTTTAATTGGCTGTGACAATACATTGAACACATCCCCATTTCTAAATTAACAGTATGTAAGTAACTAAAATACTGTAATTCAATATGGCACCCACTTTTGAAGGTTGTAAAAGAATGAAAGTAAACATACATAAATCATTATAAGCCCATCTAAAGCAAATTCACAGTACAGCACCATTTCTGCTTCCACCGACGTCAACATGTGTTTATCTTTCAAAAAGTTTATTTCTTCAGACATTGACCACTATCTATCATAAACACATAAAACCATGCCATAGTTTCTTGCGTAAACATAGAAAATTTTTTTTTGAAAATTTACAGAAATATTTATAAAAGGAAATTTCCTGAAAAGAAAAAAAACGAACAACTACATCTTAACAGGATCTTTGATAAACATTGAAACCTTCTGACAAACAAATGAAATTTCACTGAATGAAAATGACTACTAAATAACACTCAACCATGTCCCAAATATTGTCAATTGGGAAATGTTAATCCTTCAACTAATTCTAAATAACAAACAAAATAAACAAATCAATTTCTTATATTTTCCAATACATAACCACAAACAATAAGTCACATTGTGCCCTGTCATGAAATGAATTCTTCATCTCTTGGAATAAACATCCTGTACAACTCAACATTTATTTTTGACCCACTAAGTTGAGCCAAAGCAGACCTGTATTTTTAACATTCATAGTCCATGTCTTGATATGCTTATCAAGTCTCCTCTGTGCTGGGTGTTGTAGAAATTTTTCTTCTCTTGGCATAATGCTCCATTCTATCCTCTAAACTGTCTGAAATCATACAAAATTATAAGAGATTTTAACTGAGGAGTAACAGCTTTTTTACCTAAGGTATAATTACAAGTACATGTGTTTGCAGAATTACCAAACCTTTGCTTCATGATTTCATAACTTCAGTAGAGGCATTTTTGCACGTCCTAATGATCCATATAATTTAAGCATTTGTACCCTAAAGCTTCATGTGCAACACACACTTTTTTCAGCCAAAATTGGATCAAAAGTTGGGGGTGCATATTATATATAAAAAAAATTTTTACCCCATTTTTTCAGAGCATGTTTCTGGATACCGCGGAGGTGTGACTGCAGATATCACGTGTTATGCAAGTTGTATGAGTACAGACTAATTTTCTTTTGTCAGAAACACCTTATTCTTAATTTAATTTCCATCTATTAGAATATTTATCCACCCTGTCTACTGTCCCTTGCAACAAACAAATTCTGGCCAGTGTATTCACCATTACATAACCAGCATTTCTTCACAATGTTAAATTAACAATTATTGAAGAATTTTACTAATTACCAATTAAGTCATTGCTTTTGACGTTATTTGGGGTTTGATCTGCAGAAATATTAACTTTTAAACGCTTGGAAAACAATATCAATACATACCATGGGTGATTTTTAAAAAAATTTTAATTGAAAATTTCTTAATTTTTTGGGTGCGTATTTAACATAGGAACAGCAGGTTTTTTTCAGCATTTTACACCCAACTTTGGTGGTATGTATTATAGACAGATCCTGTCCATAAACATGATTTTACAGTAGCTTGATTCCTCAAAATAACAGCATATAAAGCAAAGTATTAGCATGTAATTTTGAAGTATCAGCATATAATGATAAAGTATCAGCATGTAATGTTGAAGTATCATCATCGTAACATGAATATCATCCACATAAGGCAGTTGAGGTGCTTCAAATGTATCTGTTTACAAAAGAAGTGGAAATCTTACCACATAGCTGTCTTTCAAGGAGAGGTTTGTGAATTTTGCCCTTTGAAGGAACAATCCAATCAGCTTGGCTACAGACAGGACCACTTAAGTCAGCCCAAGGTGCAATATCACTGTCTGTAAAAAACATAATATTAAAAGTTATTAGACATGCCTATACAAGGAAAAAGGAAGCTATGAAATTTCTGCATGGGGGTAATTTAAAATATTTGGCAAGCAGTATTTGTGTATTCAGTCAGGTTGTCCAAAGTTAATTCTATGTTCAATGTTACCTGTCCACATTGACTTAATGGAAATTGTTTTTAAAAACAAACAAACCCGTCACTATCCTTCTATGTTGTGAATGTAAACTTCTGTCTACTATAATTTTTTAACAAAAAGAATTGGAACAAAAAATTCTGGATTTTTTAAAACTTTTGACCTCTCGAGGTCCCTTGAAGTTCAAGTGATCGAGATTCACCACAACATCACAAAAATAATTACAAAACATTAAGTTATCAACACAAAGAAATGTTAATAATAACCGTACAATGGACATTTATTTTGGGTGTAAAGCTAATATATATATACCTGTTTCAACCTTTGCCTTATCCATGTCTTCTAACATTTTTCTGATCATTGATGCCCTGAAAATGAACAATGTTAAAGGTCAAGACATATTTAAATCAGGTCCAAGACAAAAATGGTTTGTTTCCGCTAGCCTAAACCGCCAAGTCGAAACTTTTTAAAAAAGATTTTTGAGTGAAGATCGTCAATTTCCGTATGTCTGATTAGGAAAAAAAATTCTCAAAGTTTTGGTCACCAAAACTCTTGCAGCAGTTTTTCTTTTCAAAATCAGTGTAACTTAAAGAACGTTTTCTTTTAAAATTGAAGTATGTCTCCACTCAAGTAGATATCATTAAGGTATTGTTCAACTCATCATTAAAGATTAAAACTATTTCTCATTTTATATCCCTCAGTATCAAACAGGCTTGTATACATACTGCAATAAATTTGTTTAAAAATCATTTGAAATTTTTTTTTCCAACCCTTTTTTTTTTCAACATGAAAGCGGAAACAAACCATTATCTTTTCTATGCCTCATGCATCCAATATCAGACAACCAATTATTATTAATTCAAATAATAGAAGGAAACTTGCGTTATATTATTAAACCAATATTTAAGGCTGACATAAATACATAAAAGCATTTTGACACCATATTACCAAAACGTCTTGTGTATAACACCCACTGTTTTTTCAGCCAAATTTGGATCAAAAGTGGTGAGTGCGTATTATTTTTAGAAACAAAGAAATTTTTAATCGAGAGAAAAATAAGTAAAGTCGACATTTAACAGGAAGACGACATCCAGTTTGGTTGAAATTGGCCCAGACAATTTAATGGATAAATATGGATCATTAAAGCTCACTTGAGCCTTCAGTTCAGATGAGCTGAAACCAAAATTCTCCACTTTACACGATTTATATATACACCCAGGAAACAAAATATTTCAATCATCTACCTGATAATGTGCTGTGCCCAGATCTGCTGCAAATGCTTAATGTTCTCTTCATGCCAATCTGTTGAAAAAGAAACTAGAGGTCAATGGGCCACATCCCTCATTGTAGCAGCAATATTAATCTGTGTCTCAAGCAGTTACTGTGGTAAAATGCTCGCTCAATAACTACATTACATTGCCACTAATTGGTAAATGTATTAACTTTTGCATACATTAAAGTATGTGTTCTTACCAGAAAATTTCCCATTAAATTATATCCACATGAACCGTTAGTTTTTTATGATTGTCTAAATAGAGAAGGAATCAGGGATCTCAATTTTCCTATTCAAAGCTCGCCCCAGTGTGGCCCCACCCTACCCCTGGTAATGAAGATTTGAACAAACTTGAATCTACATTATCTGAGGATGCTTCCACACAGTTACAGCATTTCTGACTGGTTGATTTTTTAGAAGATTTTGAAAAAATCCTTTAAAGAGGATTTAACCCTTTATTTGAACAATCTTGAAAGCCCTTCCCCCAGAAATGTTTTGTGCTAAGTTTCATTGAGTTTGGCCCAACGGTTCTGGAGAAGATAAAATGTGAACAGTTTACAATGACAACAAAGAAAACAATCCAAATGACAGACAACAGACAAATCAGAAAAGCTCACTTGAGCCTTAAGCACAAGTGAGCTAATAAGGAAAAACAATTATGATAAAAAAGACTGATGCGGTGATTTTACTGATGCGGCCATGCCTGAGAAACAAATCATTGATTTTTGGGGGGGCCTAAACAAAGCTGTGTTTAGTGATTATACAAGGATTTTAAAGTTTAATATTCTTGATAATTATATAAGTTAACTTTCATTACCTGCTTCATAAGTCCATTCCACATCTGCTGCAAATTCAGCATCAAAAAGATTTAATGGCAACTCTGAATAAAAGAAAGGGAAATGCATAACTATATGTACCTTTCCAACACTTAATATGTACACAGGAGTCCGAGAGCTACTAAAAATACACCAGAATGGCAAGACTTTCTTTTTTAACATCATGGGGTCCGGAATTAACTATCGAGGTGAAAAAACAACTGGAAAAGAGTCGTAATCATCACAGTGGTTTGAAATTTCGGCTTAAGGACGGCGGACCCAATTCATTTCCACAATAGATTTTTTGTTCCAATTTTTATACAATGTTAATTAGTTAATGGCGAGTGAAAATCAATGAAAAAATTACAGAATCATCAACTTCCTTATTTTACTTGGGGCGTCTCAAAATTTGAGTACGAAAATCCTCAGATATAATAGAAAGTAATGGGAATTTTCTGGGGTGTGGTATAAAAACTGATATTTTAAAATTTCAGCAATAGATTTTTTACTCTAATTATACAGTAATATTAAGAAGTCAATTAGCTTACCAATGACCAGAAAAAAAATGTAGGTCATAGACCTAAATTTTTATGGGGTTGTGTCAAAGTTCACTGCATGGTTCATTTTTCTTCATTGAAAATTAATCATTGCCTGATGTTACATTACTATATACGTAAATATTGTTAGATTAAGATAAAAATTCAATATCTACCAGATAATAACACTATAAATTGCCTTTGGGCGTTTAAGGATTGATAAACCGTAGAAATACAACAGACTTGTCGCAAATAAAGAAAATTTCGACTAATTTTTTTTCCTTAATTTTTCTCCACTAAAAATATTTCGGCATCACATATTCTAATTAGTAGAATGAAAATTTAATTATTTTCTGTATTCTGATGTATGTAATTAAAACAGTCGTATTCATAGCATATGCGTGGATTTCTGCGCAGAGGTGCGAAATCTTGAATTGGGTCCGTCGTCCTTAAATAAAAGGCTGAAAAAGCAGTTATTTACGCTGGTGATTAAATGTGCATTTTCAATAGTCAAACAAAACACACTGGTATTAAATACACGGATGCGTGATTTACTACACTAAAGTTTGGATTTATTTTCCCTTATGTGCAGGGGTATTTTACACTGTTTTAAATGTACTGCATAACTAGTGTAATTTTCCCTACACATAATTAACCGCTTTTACAGTATGAAATTCCTCACGAAAATCTCCAAGCTGAACCAAGATTTAATTTTTCAGGTGGGAATTAAAACAACGTGTTGCCATGATGGTGTTTTTTTCATAGAGGGTGTGTTTCTTTTCTATTTTAGCTCTATTATGAATAAAACTGTGATTACATGTATATTCTAAAATCCCCCTCATAAACAAACTTACCAGAGGCCATGTTGTACTGAGGTTTTCTAGGGTTCTTTTCCACATCCAGCAAATCATCAATGATCTATAACAATAAAGCAAAAACAGAGTGCTGAGAATTATTTCTCCTATGCAACATTAAGTACTTCAATTATCAGGTCGTATAAACTAATGACCAATTTACAGCAACGTTTTTGGCTTTTACCTCAGGTCTTTCTTTCCCCTGCCCTATCATGAACAACAAAGCAACAATACAGCGGATCTGATGCCACAGGAATGCTAGGCCTACGATGGTCAACTCACACAGTTGGTAGCCCTCTTCTCTGTACAAAAATAGTGGATTTTAGTCATCAAGTTAAATATTGCATGTGCAGGATTCATAAATGCACTTAGGATCCTTGAGCAAACAAAATAAATAAAACATAACAAAACCAAATTAATTAATATGGTGTTAATATTCACCCTTCATCCACAGCGGAAATTTCAGCCGAGACAATTTTCCTGGTGTAGTTTACAACTCCATTACCAACATCCATTTTACAAAAGTTTCTATAGTCATGTTCACCAATCAGCTTATCCACTGCTTCTTGCATCATCTACAAAATCAATGGAACAGCTTTACTGATTCAGGCAGAGAGGAATAATCTCATATTGAATTAATTTCAGCTCCTGACAATTACAAGTTCAAAGTAAATATGTTAAGGTGTCAAATCAAAAATAGCCCCAGATTTAATGAATCTGGATGCACAACAGATATGTATGGGCTTAATTCTTAGTAAACTTAGTGACATAATTTTCCTGTTTAAGTATCAGTATGTAAGAGCAGAATGTGTCCTAATATATAACCTTTTCCTGTTTTGGAGAGTTGCCCCCCCCCCTTGCTTTTAATCTACAAAAATCAATTTTAAAAAAATCTATCTGGTATAAAATTTGTTTTCAATAGTTTTTCTATTCCTATTGATTAAAGACATCTTTTCACCAAAGCATTCATTAATATTCTTACTTTTTTTGATACTTTTTCATTTTCAAAAAATTGATTGTCCCCATAGCCTTATCGCAATCTTCATAATTAATTATAGCTGCAGGACTGTAGCTCCCGGTCTGAAAAAATTCGGATGGACGACCTGGGAGCTACAGTGCCTCCCATAGTAAAAAACTGCAATTTACGGCGCACAAAAAAATGCGCTAGGTTTTGACTGATTAATCTCATCTACGATCACATTCTGTACAAATATTTAATCCTTAAAAATTCCTCGGACATTTTACTACAGATATTGTCACTTCACTTGCCTCTGATATTCTTTTAAACACCATCCCCAGCCCTGTCAATTAAAGTGGTGCATGTTTGTTTACATTTAAAAATGGCGACTCTTGATCTCGACGTAAATTAACATACTTCATTTTCCGAGGTCGGTTATCATGTTTAAGAGAAGGTCTGAGGCAAGTAAAGTGATGATATCAGTAGTAAATTTGCTGAAGAATTTTATGGTTCTAATTATTTTTACAGAATTTGTGTGAAAATAAGGTTAATAAGTCCAAACTTAGCGCAATTTTTTGTGCGCCGTAAATTGCAGTTTTTTACTATGGGAGGCACTGTAGCTCCCAGGTCGTCCATCCGAATTTTTTCAGACCGGGAGCTACAGTCCTGCAGCTAAATTAATTACTGCTTAGGTAATAACATTTTTGAAAATTTTGTTGGGTAAATCCTTTTCTACTCTTAAATGCTTCAAATTATTATCAGAGCATTTATTACATGACGGACATTCAAGGTTATAAAATTAAGTCCTTTTATGGATCGGATACCTTAAAAAATCATAATTTATACAAATCTCTCTGTACCTGTATATTCAAGTTTCCTTTGGGAAAGAAATATTTGTATGTCCTCTTCTTACAGTCAAATCTAATGATCAAAAGCAAAGAGATAATTAAATAGATATCAACACTGGTTTACTCAGCATTTAGAGCATATTACTCAAATCAAACAAAGTTTCCTCATTCCTTAAAGGCTGAACATTTTTAGCAGGTGGTAAATCTCGGGTGAGGGCGGGGCTTAATTTTATAGTCCGAATTTTCTTTAAAAAAACACACATGGAAAGCACAAATGAATAAATGCAGTAAATTAATTCTGCTTTAAAAATATAGCTAAGTAATTGTGTGTAGCACTTGTCAATCTTAACAAATAACTGTTTAAGAAAACAATCTGAGATCAGTAAGAATGTATATTGAATGTAAAGGCAATCATGATGTTACATACAATGATGATGGAGTTTGTTTCCTAACTCGTGCATCAAAGTCCAATTTTCTGTATTACATGTACCAGTAAATAAATCTTTAGTTGCTCATAATTTTGTTTTAAACAGAAAATTAATATGCTTTTTAGCTGGTCATCTTTGTGAAATATTTTAGGTTATGAAAATTCAAATATAAATTGTGTAATTTTAATGACAAACAGATTAATTTTAAAAACGTGATGGAAGATATCAAAGATAATGGTGTTAATTGCTAGTCAACAGAATTCCATGGACCTGGCCATATTACGATCTCACGATCACATCAATCAAACTGGGTGCTATTGTTTCAAACTTGATTGACAAGCGGCATCGTTTTGAAGTTTGTATAGGAATAAAAGGGGGCGTTTGTAAAATGTTCGGCCTTTACGTCTCATATCCAAAAACTTACCTAGCACTAAATTTCGGATCAACAGCAGCCCAAGCTAGGCACCTGATTTCTGGGGGAAGGACTTTATTCAGTAGAAAACAATACCGCAATTCTGATGTCTTGTCACCTAAAAAAACAACTTGTGCACTTAAAGGCAAAGTTTACCAGTTGGCTTACCTCAAGTAAGTTCAGGTGAAGGGTGGAATCTAATTGGTAATGGTGTGTATCCCCAAGGGAAGAGGTTCTTTATAAGTTTCAGCTTTTCTTAATAACTCCCCTTTAAAGAGAGTGTGACCCTTTACTTTAACAAATTTGAATCCCCTTCACCAATTAATTCTTTGTGCGAAGTTTACTTGAAATCAGCCGATTGGTTCTGGAGAAGAAGTATAAAATGTAAAAAAGTTTATGGAAAGACACACGGATGCCGGAAAAACGTGTTCAGAAAAGCTCACTTATTATAAACTTTAAGCTCCAGTGAGCTAAAAAAACCCAGTAATGATGGACAAACTCAGGGTTTTTTAAGGTAAAACTACTCAGGGTTTTTTAAGGTAAAACTCCTGATATAAAATATCTATATTTACCTGAATCAAACATTTAGCAATATGTCACAGACTCTACTACTATGCCCAAAATAATTTTAGAATGAGTTATCTTCCCTTAACCATCTTTCTAATCCCTTACAAGGGGGTACTTTGTTTATGTTCAGGCAGCCATTTTGGTTTCATATGGCGTTTTTCTCTCATGAAATCTTAAACTTGAAATTGCTTAAATCATTCAAATTGTTGGTTGATTATAAATTTTTTGATCACTATTTAGCTTTTTGAGCCGTGGTTTAGTTTGTGTTTGTTCTTTATTTCACTGCTTATTACTGTAGTTAGTACCGCGAACATGTGTACAGTGGTAATCGGTAAGCATGGCAGACGAATCTTATAAAGAATGCAAGCAATGTCGATGGTGTACATAAACTATGTACATGTATTTGTAAAGTATTAATTTATAGAATGGAAAATTGTTTCTTGGTTGACATTGGTTTCTTTTGATTAAAGTGCTAATAGATATGGTGTTTTGTCATCACAGTATGCTTTAAAATACTGAAGTCAATTACCTGATTGATTTGATTGGAACACATTTTATTATGTTAATATATTACATAAAGGGATAAGGCAACAGGCAATGCCTATGTGCGCCTTCTCCATTATACAGTTGTTGCAAGCACCAGACAAGGCATACACAGGATGAGTAAATGAATGTCAATCATTTTTTTAACATCCAATCCGACTAATCTACTAACAACATTATTGCAGTTTTGTAACATTTAAATGGAATTACCTGGACGTTCATGTGCTGTGCCATCTTCCCTGACTTTGACTCCTGTTCCCTCCAGGAGATTGGAGCGGACATCAATTGAGATTACCTAAAATATTTGATAATGACGTTCAGCAATTTGTACATGTGTATTTAAAAATACAATGTTATCATTCATACCTATGTCTTTGCTTATTCAATTTTTTATATTCACTTTTTGGCCATTAGTAAAAATTAAATCACTCTTAACATTTTAATTCAATCAATTATTATTCACAATACAATGGTTGTGTGGAAATAATTCAAACCAACTCAGTATTGAATAGCAAAAATGTTAATTTGGAAAAATTGAATTTGTATTTAATTGCAGTATTACAGTATGTATTTCAATGAAAGTGAAATGTTATCCACCTGTCCAAAGGCACTGACACCTTTGTCTGTTCGCCCACAGCGATGATAGTTGGAGGTTTCCCTAGACTCGATCAGCTTGGTTTTGAGGAGGGCTTCAAACAGTGCTGTTTCTATGGTTTTGTCTGTGTCTTCTTGAGCTGCGAAGCCTTGATAGTCCCAGCCTAAGTACAGGATCTTCAGGGCAATGTGTCGAGTGTTGTATCTGTGAAGAATTGCTCAGAAACTACAAACCATGTTAGTCTAACGAGATCTCTTTCAAAGGTGCATATTCTGGGCTCTACATTAACTTTTTTTTCCAACTTGTCCATTCTGACAAGTGACCAAGACATTTAGTTGTTCGAACTTCAACTTCACTTGTCCAAAACTCCAAAAATTTTCAATATTGAAGATCAAATATTGTCAACCTGAAAAATTACAGTTCTGTACTACTAAGATAAAGTCCTTTTATCATTAAATATTCTTGTTATAATAAATAACTGACTTTTCCCTTGGGAACTTAAAGTGTCTTTCCTAAATGCATTAGTTCTATGAATTTTACACAACAATTAAGCATCAGGTTTAACTGCTTGTCATCTGATATTGCATTCTTAGCTAATTTTTAAACTATATAAACATGGAAAGTCATCATAGTCTATCAATGATGCCCCAAAAAATCATATTTCTTTCCATAATCCTTTATCTTGCCATTTCCGCACATCGCTATGATATATCATGTATGTAAAATCATTGAATTTTCATCAAAAAGTACATAACTCTCTGACAAAAAAATTAACAAAAAGGTGTAAAACATGATCAGGTTAGCTAATATCCTTTTCTACAGTACATGCAGCATAATTCTTAATCAAACCCTTACTTCTTAAAATCAAACTCTCTGCCTTTGGCTTTTTTCTTGACCTGCCCTTCGCCCTGACCCTTGAGCACCACATTTCTTAACTGTTTCACGTGAGACTCTAGCTGACGCACTCTGGTCATCAAATCCTGGAATTCAAAAATCAAAAATTTTAGTTCTTCCTCATACCTGTAATACATATATATCATACAAATATTGATTGGGGCAACATTGCCAACTTTGATTATGTTAGCCCCCCAGGGACGAAATATTGCTTAAAGCAAAACAGAGGGCAATTAATATATTTGTCCGAAGAAAGCTAGTTCATATAATCAATGTTGCCCCAAAACACAGTTTGAAATTGAAATATTTAATTTCTCTTTGTCAAAAAACTAAGATTTTAACGGGGTCTGATAAATCAATGCAATTACAATAAGAATGAAAATCCCACTCAATTAACGAAATACTAGTACATGTTTATGGCCCCGCTAGAATTGGCTGGGAGATAACTGCTGTCTTTTAACTACTGACAGCTAGCCTGCCCTCTGACCCGTCACCTGCACATTGATGTACATTTCATTACTGTCCACGTATGACTGTTACATCACACACAAACACCTAACAGTGTAACCACTGGGCTGTCAACTAATGTGAACAATTATTCATTACTGCATTCCAAGGGTCCCCGAGAGGTACACGTATTGGCGGGGAACAAATGTGTGCGTGTCTCTATATAGATTACCGTATTTTCCCGACGATTAGTCGGTATTTTTTTCCTCTGAAGCAGAGCACCCGACTTATCGTCTTGTTCGACTTGTCGTAGGCTCGATGTCAGAAATTTTTTAAAAATAGCATTAAAAATCTTGGTTTTAATCATCTTGAGTTGGCTGTGTGATTAAAAATTATGTTGTTGAATTCACTGTTCATCTTTAATAATTATCATTTTCACTCATCTGTCAACACATTAATACATAATAATAACAACAGTTATTAAAAAAATGTTACATTGTCTTTAATCAATTAAAAGTTTTACCGTTCCGTTTTTATAAACACATCGTCACATGGTTCTATGTATCACTAGTAGGAAGATAACATTGCGCAGTAAAATTGAAACCAAGTTTGAATGGAAGAAAATATTGCAGTAGGTCCGGGGGATGTTTTTTTTTAAATTTAATTATTTTATTTGTAAAGAGTTGTTAGTGGAAAGTATAAATCAGAAATTTTTAATGGTCAAATTCAATCTTAAAATACGTAATCGGCAATTATCAATACTACTGTTTATACAATAGGCTGACACCGGTTGTGTTAATAATCTTGCCCTAAGGCTGATAACTTTACGGCAATTTCACTCCCTGTGTATATAAAGAGTACCGTTATAAGAGTGATTATAGTTCATTGATTAATTATTGTCCAATTCTTTGATTATTGTTAGATAATTTTTTTAGGAAACGTATGTATGTCGTATATCGTCATTATCAAGTCGTACAAATGATCGTTCTATTTCTAACAGTGTCTATGTAAAACAATAGCGTGTAACTGCATTACTGGATACAAAGTAAACAAGTTTCATCAAATCATAGTAATTGCTAAGCTTTCTGCACTTGAGATCCCCCTTTGAAGTCCGACACGAGACAGGTGCATGCCTGTGACACCGGAAATTGTTAAACAAACACTGACCACGCGCCGAGTCAACAGGTGGCTGGTTACGTAATGGCGAATACACTGGCGATAGTCAGAGTGGATACTTATTTTAATGCTTGGGAATAAAATATTTCTGACAAAGTAAGTTTAGTTTTGCATAACACGTGATATCGGGATTTGTTTAAAATGCAAGCGACTTTGTAGAAGTTGCCGGTATTTGAAAATTTGATGCATAAGTATAAAGCGTAATTGTTTAAATGCTAATCATTAATAATTATGGTAGCAATATCGGTGACATCGTGGCATCATACACTGATAATGTTACTGCAGTTTTATAGGCCATTTTGAAGTGATAAGATCGACGTATGGTCTGAGATCGACGTATCGATAGATTTTGTTAAAATTTTGGCGAAAAACGGGCAATTTGACGAGTCGTCCGCATCGACGAGTCGTCGGGAAAATACGGTAGATATTTCTCTGACAAAGATAACATTCATAAAAGTATATACCGGTAATTCATTTAATATTTTTTCATCATATACCTCATAGGCATGCATACCCAGAGAGAGAGAGAGAGATAGAGAGTGAGAGTGATGGTTGTAAATCTGATGTTTCATTAATACGTAGTTTTATCAGACAACTATCTGTACATCACCAGTAATGGCGATTAATTCAGTATCTGCTGTCTTCAATTGTTTGACAAAAAAAAGAAACAAAATAGCCTAAAGGAAAACATACCCATCAGAAATGTTTTTGAGTAAAAAATGTAAATGTATGTACCTGTGTGCACATGTGCAATGTCAGTTTATCTCAGGCGCCATTGTTCTACAGTTAAAAAGCAATCTTTTTCACCTGAAGTGGGTATAAAAACACCTAGCCATTAATCACTAAAATTAAGACACATTTTATTCCTTATACCTGAGTAATTGGAAGCTAATGCAAATAAGTCTCATTTATATTCAATTAAATATAATATTTTCATGAATTGCTGACTATACCTTTACAACTTCCTATAGACTAGATGAAGATATTTTAAACCAATTGATTCAAGGCACAAAAAATTCATTTCAAGTCATTGAAAAAAAAAGACTGAATTATTAAATCTATTAATCAGAAAACTCTCTCTCTCTCTCTCTCTCTCTCTCTCTCTCCTGACAACAAATGTGTTACTATATTGATTAAGTTATCAAATTTTGGCAAGTTATAGGGTCTGACAAACCGATTATGTCAGTCCATCCATCATGATTAGTCAGCTTAGGGGTGATTCTACCCCCATACACTTAAAAGTGTCAATGATGAACCAGTCATCCATAATGAATGCAAATATTAACTGCCACACATTTGCAACTAAATCTCAACTTTTACAATATAACAGGGTGTTAGTGTTGCAATATTATTTTACATCCATTGATTTGAAACACAGAATACATGGTATAAACCAGTATTCTGAAATGGATGTAAATTACAAACAGTACAGTACTTCTATCTTATCATATAATTTTGAGAACTAAGCAACAAATTTTTAACTCATATTTATACCACTTAGAATGAGTAAATTCATTATGTGGTGATCAAGATTACATAAGAGAAAGGCCTTCAGTCAAAATCAAAGGGAAGGAAAACAGTTTAACAGAAAGGCATATTTTATCCCAGTAACATAATGTAAATTCTTGTTACTGAAAAACAGTTCTAGAAATCAAGGAAATGGGTAATTAAAACATGACAATACAACTACGGTATCATGCAACCTCAGATCCGAAACAAAACATAAAAGCAAGCCTGCAGGCTAGGGTTTTGTGGTAACTCTTCATACTTGACAGAGGGAGAATTAAATTCTACCCATGACTGCCACAAGTACCTGTTCTTAAATACCTATCCATCAACTTGTTATTATACACAAAAGATCACATTTGTCTTATAGCTAATTTACTATGCAACCATTTACTTTACAAAATTGGTTGAGCTGACAATATCATTTCCTCAATGCATAAAATCAAATCAAAATTTTCCTACATTTCCAAAAAAACATATATATTAGTTATCTAATCAGATTAAGCGAGGCAATAGAATTCTAATCTGTATCCCTCATCAATATTCATACTCAAGTATTATCTAAATGCCTTCCAACCAAAGAACATTTTTTATATCTGAAATTATAATCAGGGTACACAACAAAGCTTCACCTAGCAAGCATGACAATATACCGTGAATCCTGTTACTTAGAGCAGAAACAGATTAATATCAAACGATCATCCTCCTTCCTTAAAAATACAAATGATATATATTTTAAATTGATATACTGGTATCATATAAAAAAGAAAGAGGATAAGAAATTTAAGGGTGCATCATTGCTTAAAGTCTCTCACGCACTTTAATGCAACTGCATTTCAATACAATCAGATGTGTATTTCTGAGAAATAGAAAGTCAAAAGTCTGTTCAGTATTCCCTTAAGTTTAATTTTGTTTTCCTTTGAGGACCTCTTAGTTTTGGGTATCCATAGAAAACATATGCAGTCCTCCAGGTTATGCTACAAATGAATCATCCATAACCTATTATGTCTGATATGCTAATTTTATTCAGAGGGCACACTGGTAACATCCTGATCAACTTTTCCCCCCAATAATAAAACTTTGTAAAAGGAAGGTTGAATTGGTTTGGGGTATGAAGAATCAGAAACAGAACTTGTAGATCATGTAACCCAGTGTACAGTACACAGGTAAGCCTCATTCAAGTGTGAAACTGAATTAAGGTGATTTCACCATGCATCAGACACCCTTAAGTTTTTCTTTTTATAAATCATGCATCAATTATAATATGGATATAAATAAAGCTTGTTTAAAATTCTTGAAAAAGAAAATGAAAGATAAAGTGAGATTGATAAGCATCAGTCATTCAACGATTGAGTTAACTTTGTCAAACAAAATGCCAGGCAAATATGGCAGCATCCAGGAGCTTGATGAATTTATTTTTGCTGTTAGTATACCTCTGATTCAGCTTTCATTTTTCACAGTTTTCACTGCGCTCAATATGAAGAGAAATGCCAATTAAAATTAAGCTGTTCCCCTGATTTAGAGAATACCATTTCTTTTATATTATTGAAAGTGACTAAACTTTTATATTTCCTTGTACCCTCTTTCTCCCCCTCTCTGAATTCTCAAGCACCACTTCATCAATATTTGAAGTCTAATTCTCCCATCCTGTCTCCAAACCAATTGTGCCATATAAACCCATCTCACCCGCTAGCTGTAAAGATTCCCCAAAAACTATTATTGACCTCCAGAAAATTCGATAGAGTAACCATGGCAATGAAATTAAGGGTGAAAAAATTTGATGGCTTGCAGCTATTGGGGATGGCTTGTATTTGGACAAACTTCAATATGCAGCTATGCTAAGCACACACCATTAATATTCTCTGTTGTGTTTAGGCAAGGGTTCTACATCTATTTTAAATGCCAAGTTCCATTGGCCATCCCAGGTAGAACAAAAAAACCCACACAAGGACATCTTTGTCTACATAAATTATTTTTTAGGGCAGATAAGGGTGTTTGATTCATTCAGTTTTCCCAAATATTTACGTTTTTTTTCTCTGATCTACATAGAAAACAACATGTACATTCTAAAAATTTTAAAAAGAAAGGTACTTCACAAGATTCAAATATTCAAAATAAGCTGTTAAAAGGGTCACTCTTAACAAATAACATTGCATTTAATGCATGAAGAAACTTTTCTTTTCTTTTGTCTTGACTCCCTCTCTCACTTACTCCATCTCTTTTCCATCTAACCCCTTCGTCCTCCCAAATCAATAAACCAAGTAAAACCAAGATATTGATATTTTCTTAAATGCTGGCTTAAGCTCTCTTTTTCACTCTGCTCGAGTAACGAAACATCTTGTCTGAGAAATGGAATTAGAAATAATACCCCAACTGTGCAGCATCTTATTAGAATATTTCCTTTGTGATTGGATCAATTTTTCTCTATGCATCCACATATAGGCCAATGACACAATGGTTTAAGGGTGTTTGTACCTATTCTATCATAAGTACACATCTTGTTGTGGTGTATAATTTTTTTATGGCTTTAACCTAACCTCATTTTGATCACCCACAAATGAGTACTGCATTTCTTTTATGACTAATGTTTCCCTCTCAATCACAAGATGAGATGAAGTATATACCTCATGCGAAACAAAGTTCAATTGTGTCACTGGAATAAATGATTTGTCATGTATCACATCTTGCAAAGTTTTGATTCTGAGAAAATCTATCAAGTACCAGTACTTTTGTTGAATAGGTATGAAGTTCTTCAAAAACAATTAATTTAATACTTTAAAAAACTTCTCACATCATTATCCATGTATGCTAAACAAATACCATCTGATTATATGCTTTTTTTTCCTCACTTGTAGCTAGCATTTTGAAGTTGCCTTCAGTGACCTAAGCTTCCCAATACAAGTATGTGTAATTTGAGTATAATACATAAAGCTACTGTAAAAGTTTTAACAGGAAATGCACACTAGTGTGTTTCAATTGTCTAATATAACATTGGTAGCACTTGTGGGAAGATTTTAAAGATTACAGCAATTTTTTTTCTTGTGCATGTTTCTTATTTTTATATAAAGAAAAAAGTATTTGGCATTTGTATTTGTGTTAATTCTCTATTCAGTTGAATGCATAAAATATATCAGTGTTTTTAATACCCTCTGGAATGACATTTGATGCTACCAAACATGAGAACATTTTTTTGGCTCTTAGTAGACACCCTATTATAGGCAAGTTAAATATCAAGCAAAGGGAATTGCTTTTTTATTTTTTTTTGGAACCTAGCAAACCTCCACCAATTTTTCCTCTGTCCTAGACAGACCAATGTCTACATTTCCAAGTCTTCATATCCAATGCATGCAAGGTTTAGCCAATTGCAAGAATCTCTCTTTCAAGGTAAACCATAGCCCAAGTGGATATTAATTTTAAGGCACATAAACAAGACAATAAGCACAGCATGCAAAACGTGGCTTGTCCTGTATCTGGACCTCAGGGTTGCTTTCTACCTTATCAGCTTTTCCATTTTCCATTGTCAGATCCTCATCCCAAATGTAGGTGTATCCATTCTCAATCTCCCCCTCTGAAATCAGCTGTCGTAAGCTGTCACTTATTTCCTCATCGTTTTGGTTGGTCTGAACTCCCAGACAGCGGTCCAGCTCACGCTTGGCGACCAAGTCCCTAAGCTCACGTCTTACCCTGGTCTCGGATGTTCCTCTTTGGTTTCCATTGCGGTGAACACTCTGGTGGTCACTATTACATAATGTTGTGGAATCAGCAAGATCCTGTTTGGTTTGGTTCTCTTTGAGTGATGTGTTAATCAACTGATAGGGAGTAAATTTTTTTCTTGCTTTGGCCCTGCTTGAAACAGACATTCTTTGTGTGTTTGAATGAAAGCTATCTAAAGAATTGGACTCAGAAGAGTCTGTAGGACTTGTTTTATCATAACCATTGTCCATGGGTTCTTTCTTCATTTTCACCAATGGAAGTGGCACATCTTGTTGGCTGAATTCTGACATTACCATTCCCATATAAGCAGAATCTCTTTGAATATTTGTCCCTGCAGTCATGAATAATGGCAAATTTTGTGAAGGAATAATGGCTTGTTGGGTAAGAACCGGCAAGTTTACTGGCAAATTCATAGATGGGGTTGTGTAAATAGTATTTGGTAAAACACTGTGAAAATTATTTGGCAAGGAATTAGGCATGGCAATGGTACCTTGGGGTACCATGGTCACATAAGAATCAGCTGGGCTGTTCAGACGATGTGAAGTATTAGCAGAGGATGTTTTGGTATGCATCTTATTGAGATCACTGTTTAGGGAGCCATCACCATTCTCTCCTTTCTGAATGCTGGGAGATAAACTTGAAGGTGTGGGGACAGAATCATTTATGGACCCAAACTGATCATGATCTCCAAGCACTTCCACAAACCAATGGTTGACATATCCCAAGCGCATGGTGAGTTTCACTCGGTAACTGCACTTGTGTCCTCTCATTTTGGTTTTTTCACAACCTAAAATCAAGACAAGAAGCTTTAAGTTATCTGGTCTTATTTTTATACATCACATATGAAAATCTTACATGTGGACAATTCTAATCTAATATTTTATAAAAATTGGGGAATCTTCTGCTAGAAAAACCTTTTCCTATAACTTTATATTAAAGTTATTATGTCTCAAATTCATCTACTTCCATTTAGTATTCAAAAGACACTGCACGCAAACACCAAAAAATCAATATTCATCAAATAAAGTCATTACTATATACAGTTTCTCTGGAACTCTTAACTGCTCAACCCCCATCTTGCCTCTACAATACTGAATTGATAATATGGAATGATCATTTTAACATGTTGACTTTCATGACTGTCAAACTTCTCATGCAACCACATGAAATGCAAGTAGAGCTGGGCTTTGGCTGGAAATTTTGCTTTGCAATATACTGTATACAGGGTTATTTTTGCCCCGTGTAATTTTTGCCCTTCTACACTTGCAAACAGTTTCGCCCCGTCTTGAATTCGCCCAGACACAGTTGTGTTTAAAAAAAATAATTGAAGACATCGGAATTTGCCCAGTCTTAAATTCGCCCGCTAACAACAAGCGAAAGGGGCGAAAATAGAATGGGGGCGAATATTTCCCTGTATACAGTACTGCAGTATTTTCAACTGTACATGGCAATATAAACAATTAAAATTGATGATCATCCATTTGCATGCAGAATGTGGTTTAAGACTTAAAATTCTTGTTGATTTAAATACAATTATGCATCAGATTACCTCATTTAAAAGTTTTGAATTCAATTTGACTCTTTGGGATGACTGCAAAGGCTGCTGACATCTTAAACTTAATTCTTTATATAAGAAATCCTTGTTTAAACATTTTTTTTTTCGGTTTAATGATTCTGATCACAATGACTGACAGATGGACGACGGACAAGGTGATTCCTATATACCCCCCCAAACTTTGTTTGCGGGGGTATAAATATTGTAACTTAAGTAAATATTTTGCATGTAAATATACCTAATAGCATTCAATATCTATCTGAATGAAAAAGTGCAGCACATTTTAAATATTTTAAGGTGACAGTATATATCAAAAGTATGCAGGCATTAAAGGGAGTACAAACCTGCAATACACTCTCCATATCCCCCACAGGCCCGCTTACAAGCCCCGGACCCACTACAGTACAGAGTCTCCCTGGCTACTACAATCTGTTTGGCATTTTTAGCTCGCCCTGCCCTGATAGTCCCATTCTGTAGCACCATTCGACCAAACTCGGTGTAGGAGAACTGGTCGTCCAGGAATGTCTTTCCTTTGATAACGTCAACATATATCTTATGTACTTCTCTTCCTTTCCTCAACATGTTGGCTCTTTCAAAGGTGGAGATGCCTGAGAGATATGACCAAAGTTTGGCACACTGCACCAGCGTCCCCTTCCACGGTGGACGGGGCTCCTCTGGAAGCACACATTGATCTGGAAGAAGTTTCTCGGAGATGTTCCCTTTAACAATGGACTGTCTCTCCTCAGGCATAATGCTGGGGTCAGGAAGAAGCTTGGATGTGAGCAGAGAGGGGATAGCAGCTTGAGATTTGTCACTTTCAGATCCTTGCAGAAGTTCTGTACATTTCTCAGCCAAGTTTTCATTATCCTGGTTTGAGAAGTTGGAAGATGGACTTGCCTACAGCCGTACAAGGTCAAAATGAGTAAAACATGCATAAAAAAGAATCACTTCACCTTAGTATTTCATAATCAATGTACGTTCATATAAACATGATAAAAAATATATCCAAAAGTTCTTGATCCCTTTGATGCACCCACAAATAATATGCTTTTCAAAACCCTTACAATTCTGCGATTCTAAATTGTCTTCTAGAAAAGTAAAAAGATAAGCAGATGTCCATCTCTTGCTTATTTCCATGCCAGAAACCCATCCCATTCATTGATAAGTTCTAAATACTAGTTTTTCTATATGTTTAACAATAAAACAATTCCAAGTTTTCTACATGTCAATTAAGATACTAGCTTACATGAATTCCAAAATAATGACTTCAGATTAAGACAGTACACTTTTCTAAAACTAACAGGCATTTTCAAGGCACAAGGACAATACTTTAAATCAATATTAAATGTATAATAAAAAAAATTGAAGAGCATGCCAAAACTACAATTCAGAATCAAATTAAATTATGTTTCAAAACAGTCATTCAACAAATCTAATTTAAGGCTATAGAAAAATATGAAAAATCACTAAAAGCAGATATATATATTTTGATATATTTTGCAACATTAATATTTTGAAAAAGATTATCCTATAAATTTAAAGTGAAAATGCTGATAGTTGGCTTAGAAATGTAAAATGTGCATACAGAATTGATGAAAATTATCACAAAATTGTCATAGAGAATGAAAGCTTAAATCAATAAATGTTATTTCATCCCCACCTCTTAAAATTATCTGTAAATCAACCTCATTTTGAAACAAACAATGTATTTTTCCTGAAAGATAATTTCACATATAAAACCCTGTGTTTTTCTCATTTTCATGAAGTTGAATAAAAAACGAAAAATGAAATCTTTGTAAATAACACTAAGAGAGAATAATTTAAAATAAATATATTGCCTTTAAACTGTAGGCATAATTGCTTATGATATCTTTGTCTCAAACTGAGGTTTTGGGTTTACTGACATTCATACCATGCAGTTTATTCACAAATTTTCTTGCATTAATTTTCTCTTCCTCACACCCGGCCTCCATGACATCACCCATCACCAAACCTTATCACATGATCCTCAGCACTGGAGAGAGCAGAGGAAGGGACAAACACCTCCAGACGTAGGTAGTAGCACAGACAGGTGAAAGCTATATCTCAAACATGAAAGAGGCAAACAGCAAATATAAAGGAGCATTCCTCATGCAATAAATGTTGTTTCTTTTCCCGAACCCAATATCTTTTATTTCTGACCACCTAGAATAGGAAACCAAGAAAATCAAAGATGGAAAAATAAACAATGTATTACCATAAAAAAAGAGCATCGTGATAATTTCTATGCTTACCCATGCATAACAGGACATAACCCATGCAAAAAGACCATGCAAGTCACTCTTCACCATTGTTCTGTCACTTATGACTCGTAAAATGCAAAGCCCTTGTTAATGGTCCCTGTTACCCATAAGGTGGATGGCCAATCTCTCAGGCCTCTTGACAAGATATTTCTACACCGTATTTGTAAATTCTTGATATAGTTTTTGCATCTATTGCCCTTTTATTTTTTATCCATACGGAAGAATTATCTTATGATGGAGTTCATCTGATGTGAATTTTTTTTTTTTCGATTTCATCTATGTCAACTTGTTGCAAATACTGCATCAAAATTGAGTTATGGCACTTAAAAGCGGCTTTCATTATGGCCATTTTAAGACTATATTGATCTCCTTTCGGAGAAGAGCTCTATATAAGGCTATAGGAAAATACTAAAATTTTAAAGCAAATATATATATGGGTGTTATCTTTGTAGCACTAGCCAACATCATTTCCAACAGGGCTGTCACAGGTCACCGAAATAACAGAAAAACAGTAAAACAATTTGTTCTGTTAAGTTTTGGTTCTGTTTTTCTGGATTTCTGTACAGTTCCGATTTGTGTAGTAAAATCCATTTACTATGATAATAGCGTGGAAATTGAAAGGTTCATTAGTGTGGAAAAACTCTCTAACAGCTGTTGTTTGTAATTAACACTGACTTGTATACAACTTACTGCAACTCAAAAATACTTACACATATCATCAGACTTTATTTGTTTTAAATCATAATTACTATCCTATATTAAAATGGAGTAATTCAGCCGAAATCGCATTGAATGCACGTTGTATAGGTATTCGCTTACAGATTTGCATCTTATTCCCTAAAATTGCTTGATTCTTTATTAAATTCCCATATATTTGAATATTTTATATTCATCATTCCTTGAATTAAGACAGATCTCGCCATTGTATTCGCCATAATGTAATCAGCCACCTTTAACAATTTCTGGTGAAGCATGCACCTGTCCCGTGCCAGACTTCTCAGTTTCTCTTTCTGAGTACAAATATAGTAAGATAACCAAGATCTTGCATTCTTGAAGCATTTTATGTCAATTTTAGTTAGACTTGTCAACACTATACTTTGACGCAGCATGTCGAAAATGTCAGGACGTCACAAACAACAAATTTTGTTTTATTTTAATTTTTCATTGCTTCCTAAAATCCTTAATTGTCTTTAACTCTTTGATGAAAATCAATTCACTACTTTTTATAATTGTACATGCCTAACAATATGATAAAAAAAGAACAAAACATTTTGAATATCAAGAGACACTTTCAGAGAATCCGCATGTCATTAATAAAAAATGAAAAAAAATGAGGAGATAATTAAGAACATTTAAAAACCAATCAAATATCAAACCTCTTCCTAACCCTGAAATGCATCTACCGGTAATTTATTTTTTCTGCCAAAAACCTAATAAGCTAATCCAAATACAAAAAAGTGAGGTGGTAAAATGATGGCAGCCATTTGTAGATCTAATCCAAAACAAGAACAAAAGTAATCATGTCTTCATTTATAATTAGTCCAATTCTTAGATTATTGTTATAAAATTAACATTCAAAAAATAAATTTGAATATTGAACATTGTCATTGTCAAGTCTTACAAAAGATCAAGCTATTTTAACAATGTCTACGTTATAACAACAACTGCATAATGGGACGCGAAGGTCAAGGAAATAAAACAGTTTTTAATTCAATCATTGTAACTTTAATATTTTATTGCACTTGATTAAACTGTGAAGTCCAGCATGAGTGATGCATGCTTCAACGGCAATTGTTAAACAGATATCAACCACTCAACACAAAACACAACGAGTCAACAGGTGGCTAGTTATGATATGGCAAATACACAGGCAAGAACTTGTTTGATGCAAGAAACAGTGAATAAATATTCCAATACATGGACATTGAATTAAGAATCAGGCATTTTTGACAAAATAAATTAAATGTAGACGCATAACACACAATATTGACAGGTATAATATTATGGTATTCAGAAGCACATTCTGAAAAAAAATGATTAAATTTTTGTACCAAATGTATAGTAGGCACCCCCACTTTTGATTAAATTTGGTTGAAAAAAGGCATACTATACAGGAGACTTTACAGTAATACATATGATTTTATGAAATTTGATAATAAATTACATAACATTTAAATAAATTATCTTTTTACAATATAAATCAAAATTTGTAGAAGAAAAAAAATGAAAACACAAAAATCTGAAAATTTATTTTAATAAACAAAATTTCCTAGTTTTTCGGTAAATGCATGTTTTATAACATCTCTTCGAAGATTTTTGTTTTATATATGATAAAATACAGAAGTGTCAAACTTGATTTTCATTTAGGAGAATAAAATATATTTCAATTTTTTTTCTCCAGAATATTAACCACTACATATCTTGCCTCAACCAGATACAGCGATATGATAGAATTCGATCCTGCTCTTGATGAAGTAAACAGAGATGCAGTATTTCATGAGGATTAAATAAATAAAACGACTGGAAAAAAATCTAACCATTCACATTGAATATATTGAGCTGCATTAGAAACAATCCTTATTTGTAGTGATTTCTTCATAGTTTGCAGTTTTAATAAATGAATTTTTTCAATCTGATTTAACTACTGCAATTTCATAGGATCCGGACATACATTTTACATAAACATAAAATTAAAACTGAAACCTTTCCAGTAAAATCACATACTGTACACCATTTCACATAGATCTATACTTTCATCAGTAATCAATAGTTTTACACTAAACATTTCTTATGCATGGATGTATGGGGCTGTAGATTTGTTTTTTGGGGGTTTGGGATTTTTTTTTTTCTTTTTTTTTTTTACACACGACAGATAACTTTGACAAATAAATCAATCCTGTCCCTTACTGTGTTTCATGACCACAGGGCCGGGTATCAGCTGGGGAGGTTATGTAATGTGATTGACAAAATGACTTTATGATATATTAGATACAAATGTGTATGACATTATTAATATGTTAAAATCTCCTGTTACCAACACATGTAAGCCAGAGGGGGTACTCAGAGTGCAAAATTCTTGTCCAATTAACTTGTATAAACAATGTCGCTATATGGCTGTATCAGCCTTTAGAAATCGTGACATATATTTTTGTAGGGTCACATAAACAAACCTTACTTAAGTCTTGATTAAATTATTGAGAATCAAGGAGGTCTATTATTTTGTATTATTTCCAAAAAGCTCATCAAACACTAAAAATAGACACTGGCTATTTCTTCCCTTTGGTATAAAAACAAGAGCAATGTCTGCTCTGTGTGTTTTTTTTTTTTTACTTTTGATCCTTTAAAGTTGACAAATGATGTATTGTGCCTGTTTTCGTCGAATGTATATTCGCAATTAGTATGTGGATAAAACTCCGCCCCCTTGACGTCACACTTCAATGACCCCGATAATGGCTGCGAAAAAGGAAAGTCACGGACGAATGGTTTCGCTATAACGGAACACCCGAGCCATAACCCCGTAATCGGTGTCGACAATACAAGATAAAAATCTACATAAAGATACGATAGATTAGTAACAAAACGGACATTAAACAATGCAATCTACAGCATGCGAAGCCAATAACTTATTGCTACGTGTAATATTCACCAGGGTATGTAGATTGAGAGCCATGCATTAGATAAACAGCTGGTCAAATTCTCTACCCATTCTCCAATTCCCTATCCATTAATAAGGTCTTAGTTATTGTCCTCTTAAATCGTTCATGACTCTTAAGTTCAGTAAAATATTTTTCTTAAAAATGTGTGTCCTACCTCCCTGGACAACTCCTCAATCTTAGCGGGTGTCGATTTTTCGCCGAGTAAGTTCGGCACGTCTGTCTCGGGTGCTGCCATGTTTTCGTTTAATCTTCGGTGTACTTCATTTCCGTCACGTGACTAAGTGCGGGTTGGGTGAGAGGCATACCCAATAAATCAGGGGTAATTTTTAAATTTAATACAATGTGATTGATGGGTAAATAGTTGTTAAGACTTTAATTTTATTACATCGCTAGAGGTAATGGTGATGACAAAGATATATATGCCGTGTATTTCCTTATCGCATAGGTAGATCAAGGTGCGCGACAACTACACACAACCCCATAACAATTCAAGTACCTTCGGTTCATGAATATGGTAAAACAGAAAGTAGAAACAGAAACACTGTGTTTGTTAGAATTCCTAATTCTTATATATATACACACATGTATAATGCATGATTAAATTTAATGAAACTTCTACATTATTAAATGTTGAAGTGATTTTTTAAAAAGAATCTTTTATTTGCTCATTCGATGCACGGTAGAATATGTAAGTATGTACAGAACATTATTTTACAACACGTTCACTCTCATCAACCACATCTACACCCTGCTGATGGGGAGTGAATGTGTTCAAATTTCGCGTGATAACGCAGCGCGCTGAGTACATGCAAGGGTATGCGGTTGAGGCCCAATGAGGGGCAAGCTCGGGGTCTAAATGTGACTGAGTTAGCTTCCGAACAATTTTTTCAAATTGATTTGTAATCACCATTACATGTAAATCTGATAATCATAATAGATTATACAATGTGTAGTGAATTTTTCATAGTTCTCGGCAGCTCGATGCTCACTCTTTATATATCATATAATATATTCAAACGGAGGTATATCGGTTGTATTCAGTAATGAAAACATCTTTAACTATTTTTCATTATCTTAAATTTGTGTCCTTGCATACAAGTATAAACCCTTTTATTATGTCGAAAATCTGTTTCCATGACAACTATCTTCACCACTAAACCCCTATGTTATTGGCTTGCATGCGGATCACACGATGGGTAGTTTCTGCCGATTACAACCCGGCAAAATTTTACAGATAAAAATCGATGAAATTTCTCCGAAAAAGAGACAGAAGAGCTAGTGGATCACGAATTACGAGAAACACATTATAAACACAAGAGTTTTAGGGAAATAAATGATTATACAGTAATGAGTTCATTCTTCCTAGTGGGGTATAGTTATAGTTAAACGTGCAATATACATGTATTGTTCAAGACGTAGCCTAATCGCCAATAATAAGAGCTTTTTCCTCAGTCCCCTTGATGGTGACATTTTGGTTTGTTGCTGACTAGTAGAGAGATTTAGAGGAAGAAGATAGAGATGAAGAAGAACATGTGTGATATTAATTAACAAGGATTAAAGGTCAGTTTATGCATTATAAAGATAAAATATTCAGAGGTATCGTTTAAGTAAAAAGCAGCCGAACTTGCCCATGAAGTGGAAAAAATATAACTCGTTTATATTCAGGCACGAAGCATGGGGGGGGGGGGGCTGCCCTGCCCCCCCCTCCCCCCCCACGTTTTGTGCAGCAAAGATTTTTCTTAAATTTACATACAAATAATTGAATTAACATGGAGTTTGCCCCCCCCCCCCCTTTTATGGGACCATGTAAAATGAATTGAAAATAAGGAAATAAACTGACAGTGAAATTGAAGTAAAAGCCCCCCCCCCCCCCCCCCCCACACACACACACACGTATTAGAATTTTCAGGATTTTGGAAAGTCACCCTTTTATTCTTCTTTTTTTTTTTTTTGCTTGTCAAGATTTTTTAGATGAGTATGCCCCTCCCCACTTTCAAAAACGATGCTACGTGCCTGATATTACTCTGTAGATATAGGATCCGTATATAGCCCTTTCTTTCTAACATATAATAGAAGTCGCCATTTAAATTGGGGTGTTGGAGTTTTATTGCAATAAAATCTTGTCATTTGCGGCGTTAAAAACTGACCGAAGTCTAGATCACTGATTTGGATTGTAATTTAGAGAGAGAGAGAGAGAGAGAGAGAGAGAGAGAGAGAGAGAGAGAGAGAGAGAGAGAGAGACGGGGGGTTCTACAACCTACATGAATGTACATATGGCGTTAATATTTGTTCCCCTGTGTTTTAGTAAAAAACATGAGACGAATCATAGTGTTGAATCAACATATGAATTTATTATTTATCGTTCTATCTGCTATACATGTATGTAGTTACAAAGCCAAAATCTTTGTTTTCTCTTGGCCATAGATGTTAATTGAGGCAATTTTACATTTTAGAATACAAAAGGCAGATACAAGTCGTCACAGACTCAGACTCTGGAGAAAACTAAACGCATGGACCCGGGGGATGTTAGAAGGGAAACAACTCTCAATAATTCATGTTGATGACAAACTACTTTCACACTATAAGAGTTAACCTTCCCGATATATATATATATATATATATATATATATATATATATATATATATATATATATATATATATATATATATATATATATATATATATATGGCGCTAACAGTAAACCTTTTATTTTTTATTTTTGGACTGTCGCATTCTGTTTATAATATTAACATTTTTTTTTATGTTAAATAATTTTTGCGTAGTGATACAAAATCATTATCTATACAATTAATCAGGTTAGGCAGTAGAGTGGAGTGTTGACAGTAAATGCTTCTTTAAATTCAAAATTCAATTATTGTTATAAAATTAATGTTTAATTATAAAAAGGGTAGAAAAGTAATTTTTCATTTTTCGACAAATATTAGATGAAAATAAAATAGATGGGATATTTAACGACAGCTTACAGGTCGACGGGTTGCGATTTAACAGATCGACGGGTTGAATTGTCAACAGTTAGACAAGTCGATGGGTTGACAGGCCGAACACTAAACGACGAAGGATTCCAACATTATACAGTAAATCGTAGAAAGCATTTCAAGGCCAATGACGGTACATGTACCGACTAAGTTGAAGAGATCTGATGTCTTGTGAAGCTTAGGATAAAATCTAGGAAAAGTGTACTGCATGACAAAGTAGAATCAATTCTGAATGAATTTCACAGTCTCCTTTATTCCATATGATGAAACAAAAAAATCTGAATAGCTTTTCCAGCTTACATACGCCACCTTAATCTGGGGATTTTTAGAAGAAACACTGTATAAAAAGACAAGAGAAGAATTCGGTTAAGAATTTAGTCAGAATGTTCATTATATGGAATATCGGAGACTCTGAATTACACATGTTGAATAACATTCTTGATGATCTGGATCCAGATATCAAAATCACGTAAGACAATAACGTTTTTAGATGGTCTTTATAGTAATAAAGGAATGCGACGAAATTGCTACAGATATTTTCTACAAGATCACAGATACTCGTCAATACTTGCAATTTTGATCATCCCATCCACGACATATAAAGAGGGACATTCTTTACAACCTTGCCAGGAGAAAAAATATGTACTCTAGTCAGTGATGAGGAAACAAGAAATCAACGTCTTGACTGATCAACATTACTATTAATCTTATCGATGAAGGCATCAGGAAGGCAAAAGACTATAGATAGGCAGGATCTAATTAATCCAATTTCACGGAACAAGAAGGAAACAAAAATATTACTACTCGTTACTACTCATAATTAACCTCAGGAACCCGAATATAGCCCCTGTTGTTAGTCATCTCAACGGAATTCTCAAAACAGATGCAGATATGGCCTGTGTTTTATAAAAATTTATTACCAGCAAAAGGCAGCCAAAGATCCTACAGAGGATACTCTGTCCATCTACAACCAAGAAGTCAATAAAAACTGTAACTAAGGCCAAAAAATAGTCATAAGTATCTCGGGCCAAAATTTTGAAATGTTGATGAGGAAGGCAGGGCTTTTTAAGACACTTTATAACGATCCCATCTTTTAGTTATTTTTATTTGTGTACTCATCGGCAGATATCCATCAAGCTGATACAATGGCAACATTAAATATTAATTTTTGTTCTTTTTAGTTCAAACTGTGTCTGTTCCCTTTTCAAAGGAAGGGTTTTTGCAGATGAACAAACATGACAAATGGTTTATGCCCCTGCTTCATTTTGCAGCCAATCGTTCCCATCCACAGTAATAACACGTCTGAACTGAATATATGACTTCTTATGGCATTTCACAAGTTTAATTCAATTTGGGTGTTTTGTTAATCGCTTCGCGGTTTATAAGGCGTAAACTGTCCCAAACCATTTTATATCGTATAAAACAAATAAATATTGAATTCATTCCTTTATAATTTAATTCTGGTTGTAAAACGGTTTCTGTTTGGTTGAAAAATTTATTTTATATCGTATAAAGAATGTTGCCTACGTCATAGTAAGACTATTAACGTCAAAAACGTACCAATCCGCCTGACGTTATGTTTGATTTTTGTACAATTTGATGTCATTTTATAGATCAAATGACTGTTTTTATCAACAATTGATAGCAAAAAAATTAAATTACGAGGAACGAATTCAATATCTATTGGTTTTATACGATATAAAATGGTTTGGAACAGTTTACGCTTTTTTACAGACTGTCTTTTTGGTGCTAGAACCATTATGACGTCATAATTGATTTGAAGAATCCCTTTTCCGTACTTTACAACTCTAAAGGAACTATGAAGAAAATTATGTTTTGTTGACATTTTATGTTAAATCATGGAAAATAATCCCGATACCTATATTCAATTTAACATCATTTTAAAGAGGACATCAAGAGCTTGTTTCATTCCGTTTTTGGAGAGACTGTAGGCATTCTAGATATATTTTATTAGTCAAAAATGGACAAAACTCCGAAATGTCTTCCTTATTTCTTTCGTATTTCATTGAAAATGACAATTTAAAACATGATTTTTCATTGTGTTTACAAAATATTTTAGCCCCGGTACACCCTATCAAACAAAGCTATTGTTATGAAGCAACATGGAAAGAATTTATATCTTAAATTTTATAAACCTGTAGGCACCTTTCATTTACTGGATCTTGACCTTTTTACACTTCTGTTAAGTGTTTGTAATCAAAGCTATAGAAGCAACATTACATTATTGTCATTCTGTACAAAACATGAGGGTGCTAACTCGCTATACACTCCAATTAGCAAAATTGTTTATGCCTAAACAAAATAAAGATTTGTTTCAATCATATCAATCATATATATTTACATTTTCCAGTGCCTTTGCCTGTGATAACACTACGTATCGATTTAGTACTTTATAACTCATAAAGCCAAATTGAGGCGCCAGCGGGGTTTGCTTATTTATATTCAAACATTTAATCGTACGATGGTTTAAAATTTTATAAATATAAGTAATAAGGAATCATTCTTTGAATATTATGAGGTGATAATTTCGGTCGGGGCGTGATCAAATCTATGATAAAGCCCGAAGGACATTATTGGATTTGATCACGCCCCGACCAAACTTATCACCTCATAATACTGAAAGAATGATTCCTTATTCCTTATATATAGTTAATACAGCATCTTTTAGGAAAGTGTATGCATGAACATTTCCGAAATACTAAAATTATATACATGGGTGTTAGGGAATTAATTTTTAAACAAAAAGATAATTGCTGGGTTTCTTTCTCTTAAAGAAACTTCTATAAGGATAATACTGTTTTTAGCGTATCGTCATATATGAATTTGTTATTTACTGAGCGAGTGTATATACAAAATTTAGATAATCAAAGTTTTAACATACTGAGAGAGTGGAAGAACGAAATTAACAATATGTCATATTGTAACACCCGACAAGAAAATTTACAATGAACAATATCACAATTTCAATTTACAGATGTACTGGGTGTTCAAAAATCCAGACATGTAAACTTGTAAATCCGAATATGTAATCGTGTTGGTGTGTGAGTCTGAGTATGAATATGTTTAATTCTGATCGTGTAACCTATAAAACTCAGGGATAAACACTTTAGAGTTGACCCTGCAGGCCTTTCCTACAGATGCTAATTGCAGTTTGTTATTTACATGTAACCTGCCACTGTAATACAAACTTTCCATCTGCAGTTTCTGCATTTGTATTTCCGTTTTCTGAAATATAATGGCTGACATGTTGCAAATCAACAAATGTAAAGTCTACAAGTTTGTCGAATTTTGACATGACCATGTATGAAAACAGTGACGTCACCGATAGAAAAAGGCTAGCTGCAGGTAAAGGCATGCCGTAATTGCCGGAATGGGGGCGGAATAAATAAAAAAAAAAAATAAGGTAGGTCTTTAATCATATTATCTCTGGATAACAACTTTACTTAGAAAGTATTATTTTTCGGAAAGTTATACATATTTGGAGGGATAATATGTCAATTCGTAAAATAATCCTAAGTTTGAAATGTTTCATTTTTTCGTTCGACTGCTAAAACGTGTAAACATGTAAATATAAAGAATTGATTTGAAAAAAAAAATTGCTAAATAAATCGAAGTTATAGACATTGATTTGTTAATTTGTGCTTATTGAACCGGTTTCATGATCAAAATTCCACTATGCAGGTCAATTTTCACGGATTGGGTCTTAATTCAACAACTTTGGTCTCAATATTCAACGTTGAAAAATGACCCCCGGGTCAATTTTTAACTCGGGTCAAAATTCTTCATTGCAAAGTTAAAGTTTTTTGGAACAGTTGCATTTTGATGACCATTTCTAAGTTATTTCTGCTCCTAACTTCCCTAAACTTGCATGATACTGATGCTCCTGACAGGCTTGAATGCTGAATCTGAGCAATAGGTATCATATGCTGGACGAGGTTAAGGTTTTTAGAGCAGGTTAAAGTTTTTGGAGCAGGTGCCCTCTGATGATTATATCTTAGTTACTACTGGTCCTAACTTCACTAAACTTGCACGATTGGCGTGTCTTATGACACTGATGCACCTGACAGGCTTGAATCCTGAATCTGGGTCATAAGTTTCGGATGCTGGATGAGGTTTAGTTTTTTGGAACAGGTCACATGTTAAATACAAAATAGTACTATTTCAAACTTGCATAGTGGATTTTACTATATTATGTTCTTATTCGTTCCACTCAAACGAACATAAATAATTTATAAAATAAAACACAAACACGTATATTAGGATGTGAAGCGCTCTGAAGTGCAGTTTACTTATTACACAAATCTAAATACATGGTTTTCTTCTTTATCTTCATTTCTACAAAATAGAACAATATTTTGACATAATATTCCAATAAACATCAAAAGCAAGGGCGGGTGGGTGGGAATTAAGTTATCTGCACTGAAAAGAGCTTCGAATGGCTATATAACTTTCCGCGCTAACATCGGTCAGTTAAAACCCGTGCAATGAATATTTAAATGTCACCTGACAAGGTGACCAACAACTAACCAATAGATTACAGGTGTAAATAAACACGAACACGTGTTATTTGGACCTTTAATAAATACATATATAAATGAATCGCAGAGATATCTTCAGATGCAGAGCTTGATCTCCATTATCAAGGATGCTAAAAACTCCTACCTCACTCAAACTTGCTTGATAGATATGTTTGGTTTTAAGAGCATGTCTACGAGAAAACCATGCAAATATGGAAAAAAGCTGCGGCAGCAAGTCTCAAGAATGAACAGAATTTTATCATAGATTTAAAGGATACCCATCTAGAGTCAGATATATGATGTTTGTTTTATCACTGGATGTTTCTATTTATAGTAACGGCCAGTATTGCATTCTGGTTAATTAGCCTCTAAAATCCAGAAAAGTTAAGAGAAAAATTGTCAAATTCAGTAATTAATTACAAAATGTATAAACAATGTTTGAAAAAAATAAGACTATATTCTTAAAGAGGAAGTTTAAACCTTTAATCGTTGCATATTTTTTTTTCATATATCTATTTACACCATGAAGTCCCAAGGGTGTAAATGTTGGCAGTATGCCAAGAAATGATAATTATACATTTTTGTCAATTTTTCAGAAAGAATTTCTCAGAAAATGGCACATTATTTTTTGAAATTTTGTGTTATTAAGAAACTGTTTAATGTATTGTTACAAATATATAAAATCCATCTTTGGACTCTCAAGGACTAAAAAGTAATAAATTAACAAAAACATCCCATTTTCAAATAAAATAAAAATTTGTTGGTTTTTGAAATTTTATTTTACAAGCGATTTTAATCCACTTAAGTCAATATTTGTATTTAAACATTAAAAACCCCACCCTATTTTGCTTTGAATTAATAAAAATTAGTGGATATCATTGTTTCTCATAGAAATATTATTCATTACATTTGCATTTCATTACTACTGTTAGAATTGTCTCCCCTGTTGCGCTCTTCTGTAGAGAAGGTAAACTAGTCAGAATGTTGACAAAGCAATACAAGTTCAAGTTCAGGCTACATGTGTAAGTATTGAGAAATGCTGTGAGTGTTGTTAATATATGTTATGATATTGAATGATTTTAATTGCACAAAAATTGCCCCATCTTGTTAGTGATATTCACTATATCACATATTGAAGTTTGAATCAAACTTTATAGACTAGATACAAGTCTCCATCAAACATTGATGGAGACTTGTATCTAGTCTATAAACTGCTATTTTCTGTCCCGATATAATTAAGCAGCACATTTGGACGAAATTTTAATCAAAATATACAAACTTGTGATAGAAGTACAATTAAAATAGATGAAGGGGAAATTTTCCAAGATAATCTCATTCACAGATTATCATATTTTACTCGAAAAAATCCACAAAAACGAGAACTGATTTCTTACAAAGATTAAATTTATAATGGGGTATGACCTGAGCGTAGCCTGGTCACGCTAAGATTATTCTTTCTATATTGAAATAATTCGGGATTCACTAGGAATGCCTCGTACAATTTTTCATCGTTATCACCGGAGTCTGTTGCAATAGACATCACATTTCTATACGTGTACATTTCACTGACCATCTGTAAACTACCCTTTAGATGTTGAGCTTAGACTTCATGGAATCTTGAAATGACGGGGAGGGGGCCAGGGTTTTTTAGGTTCTTGAGAATGTAACACAGTAAGTACATCTGAAATTAATAGAGAGGTCTACTCCCTACCTCTCTTTTAGCAGTTTATCTCCTCTTGGAAAAAATTAAAGTTTGTACCTTTTCTTAAAATTAAAATATAGTTGAAAAGGAAAAAATGAGGTGTTAGGTTACCCTTTCCCCCGGGGATCTCAACCTGCGAAAACCACATATGAATATAAACATAAACTACCGGTATAAAAAAGTTATCCCAAATATTAAATAGACATCATAACTTGTTTTTGTGGGATTGTTATTTGGGATGTTATTTAATTACAACCCATCATAAGAAGACCTGGTCCCAGAGTTATGAAGCAGTCTCATAAAAAAGTCAAAATTTTTACACTCTTATTGTCTTGTGATTAAAAAAATTGAAAAAATGAAATGCTAATAAAATGTGTCTCTATATTATATTACGCTGATATTCTGCTGATATTTACTAATTTTAAGCGTAATTTATGATGCATCATATTTTTTATTAACATTTTTTTCAGGCTTGATATCGGGTCCCTCTACCCCTCAAACAATAAAAGTTCAATCCTTTATACTGTCGGACAAAAATAATTACCAAATCTACCTTATTCTATGATCATTTAATGTGATGGACATTCATTGGCAATTGATACCACACCACTTCCACATTTTTAAAAATATTCTGTTAAATTCAACAAAGATATGTTTAATCATTTTTTTTTTCATGGAGGTGATCCTTTTGTTTTTTGTTTTTGTTTGTTTGCTTGTTTTGGGGGGTTTTTTTGTTTGTTTTTTTCTTCTTTTTTTTGGGGGGGGGGGGGGCTTTGAAATTTGGTCCTACTTCCTGATTTAAAAAATCACTAGTTCAAGTATAAAAAATGAAAAGATCAATACATAATACATGCAGAGAGAGAGAGAGAGAGAGAGAGAGAGAGAGGGAGAGGGGGAGGAGAGATTGGTAAACAATATGTAAAATTACACACCAAAAGAGCCCGGCTTTAAGTATTTCAGTACTTTGAATTTTGTAGTTTTGCCCCCGTAATTATTCATTTGTGTATCTAATGGGCACTCTGCTTGTCTAAATGTGTAGCACTGGCATATAAGTCCACTTCAGCTTACATGTATATTCAAATTCCCATTTTCCCATGATTTCTCGTGTGGTTTTTTTTATTGAGTTTTTCACTTTCACAACATATATACATACATACAAGACTTATCTTGAACATGTATTTATATAATCATCTTGAAAAGCTTTTAAGTATATGCTTATTCTATATTATACAGTTCTTATGTAGTGAAAGTAAATTTTTGAGAGAGAGAGAGAGAGAGAGAGAAAGAGAGAGAGAGATAGAGAGTAAATAAAGGGGAGAGAGCAAGGGAAAGGTTTGGGGCATTGTTCAAATATGGATATAAAACTTAAATAATAATCATGTGATAGACAGTTAAAACCCGTGCAATGAATATTTAAATGTCACCTGACAAGGTGACCAACAACTAACCAATAGATTACAGGTGTAAATAAACACGAACACGTGTTATTTGGACCTTTAATAAATACATATATAAATGAATCGCAGAGATATCTTCAGATGCAGAGCTTGATCTCCATTATCAAGGATGCTAAAAACTCCTACCTCACTCAAACTTGCTTGATAGATATGTTTGGTTTTAAATGATATAACATCAAATTGACATCCCGAGAAAACCATTGTCAACCGACGCGAATGTCTTAATCTTTAAGAAAATTTCACTTTTATATAGGAATAACGTGAATTCTACAGCGAACCGTACGCGCATAATTTTCGCGCATGTAACATTTTTTAATGTTACCCATTGCTAAGTGCGTTGCTAACGCTGAGGGTAATAGAAAGAATTATGAACTGCGTCTTAACCAATCAGTTTCAGAATTTAACATGAAAGTATAACAATTTAAATTATTATACTTTGTATATATAGGCCCCTATGCTTCGCGTCGGTTGACAATAGTTTTCTCGGGGTGTCAATTTCAACAGTTACCATCCCAAACAGGCACTTTTTATATAATACATCATTTTCTAATCATTTTTCAATTCTAGTAACGCAATAACGTAGTTAATGTTTACCGGTTTCTTTCTCTATAACAGTTTCTGAAATAAAAAGGATTTAATAGAATTAATCATTTAATTGCATCGTATGCTTATCCTCGGATATTTTATAAGCATGTAATGAAATTTCGAAAGGGTGAAATATGATTAAGAATATTACGATGACAGGGAAATATGAAGTTTTATTGCCCTGAAACGTGATTGTCTACAACCAATCAGATGTCGCGTTATGTAGAATAATCATATTGAGGTATAATAAATAATATTGTATCCTATGATATGATATTATAAATTCAATATTATATTACATGAAATTGTAACATATGATATTGTTATATCGTATCATTGTGTCAGATGATACGATGTTGTATGATAAAATATTGGATTATATTACATATTACTATATCAAATGATATTGTATCATATGAAACAATGTGGTTTTAAAGTATTTTGTATCATATGATACAAATCATATTATGTATCATATATAATACATTACAGTATATACAGTGGGGGGTGGGGGCTAGACTAATCCTCAGAAATATTGAGAAAAAAGTAATTCCCAAAATCATGCAAATCCTAATCCGGGGGGGGGGGGGGGGGGGGGATACCTATACTTCCAAAAGAAAAAAAAACTTACTTTCCCAAATTTCTTTTTTTTCCAAAATCATGAAATTCCTTATCCGTTTTTATCCTGCGATAAAAAGTCGGGGGGGGGGGGGGGGGGGGGGGGGGGCGGGACCCTCTATCATGCTATATTTCGAATGGTTAGGTATAACTTTGCAAAAAATAACCCTAGCCCCCCCGGTTCCGACGCCTATGATACCGTCTTTTTATCATTATACATTTCATAGTCAAATGATTCATATACTGTTAAATTGTGTGACTTTTTCCAGGTGTTTTATTCCACCTTAATTATACTTTTTTGTGATAAGGGCTCAAACTTTCAGATAACGAATTCCCAACAAGACACCAAATGAATGTTATTTGTATATGAAGTGAATACTTCTTGTGACTAATAACAACAATATGTAGTATTTATATAAGTTATCTAAAGTTTAAAATACAATACAAAGTATTTTTGTTTTATTCACATTTTTTTTAATAAATTACAACCGTTTTTTATTATTGTATAAAAAATGTACCCAAATAAAACAAAGGCGTTTGATTTTTATATTTATTTGTACAAAATTCAATGTACAAGGAAAGATAACTCTCCCTAACTATATCATAATTTATTATCTTACTTTTGACATACCTTTGATATAATCGTTACAAAATCATGTATTGACCGGATACAGGACGATACCTGGTTAGTATAAACTTCATACTAGGCTCGGCTTAGTTGAGAGCATGTATCTTTCTTTTAACAAGAAAATCATGTTTCAGAAACGATCCATAAAATAAAATGTTGGTGTAGCATTCCACCTTAATATAATGATTAAATTTATATATGATTATGTACATTTTTGCAGTCAAAATTTTAAACATGATGATTGAGGTAATACAATGTCTTTAATGATAAACATCATCTTGTTAATAAGGCACACAATATACTAATTATTTGCAGATAATGCTGCCTTTTTTGTTTCAAGGATGGACATGTCTACTTCTACAAGTCACAATCCTAACTCCACGTATGTATCGTTATTATCCATTCTTCTGTAACTGTCTAAAAGCTTCACAAGTTATCTATCTTGGTTAGGTGTTCTCTGCTCCAAGGTCAGAAAGATAGCAAACGCACATTTGGTCCTTGCCAAGCAACAGAATAGTATTGCCATCAGGATGCCACTTCAAGGAATGAACATTAAATACACCTGGAAAGAAAAGAATTAAAATGAACATACAAATACAACTAGTTGGTGTTGTTTTTGTTTGTTTTAAAACATGTCTCCCTTTCAAAGCTGGTTTGTTACATGGGGTAAATTTAATAAGTTGAAAAGTATGATGTGATCTCGTTGTGAGCAATGAGCAGGCCTCTGTCAAATTCGACAGTAAATCAGTTCATTGAAAAATAAATTTGAAGGTATTAAAAAGCTATGTACTATGCAAGAAAGGAAAATTTTATGGACAAGTTTGATTTAAAATCTGGTATTTCAGAAATATTTAGCTTTTAGTTGGGAATTTAAAGGTAAAAATAAATATTTTGAATTCACTGTTTTGTCTTTCGTGCTTTCTTTAGCTGGTTACATTTTTACACAAAGGATCTATTGCGAATAACGATTGAATCCACCTAAAGGACCAATATTGGTTTCTGTCTCGATTTGCATTCCACTTTAGGCCATACACAGTAAACTCTTAGGTTCTAGTTCTCATTATGTATCTTGATTGAAATCAAAATTAAACAGTCGTTGTTCAAGCAGTATGAGTTACACTAGCCTTTTTTTATACTTAATTACCTTTTATTTTCAGTTTAATTTCTATAATACAATACATGTTCTTTACATGCACTTATTTACAACTTATTAGCAACGATCAAAATTCTTGCATGACGTGATTTCAAAGGTCGCAAACCCTTTGACTCTTTGCTACAAACAATGCACGTCGCCATAGTTTTTTCAACAGAAATAACAGGAAGAATGATTTCTGTAAATGTAGAAGGATTCTTACGAGGCATTCGAATACTATCATAATTAACCTTACATTCAACTGAACTCTTTTCCGTATTAACAGCTGCATCCTTTGTATAAAGGGACGTACATGATGCTTGGATGACAAGGGGATGGATTTCAAACTCTAACTGACATACTTCCATTTTTTCTCATCAATAAACCTTCCTCCTGCATTTTTAGCATAAACTGTCACCAATGCACACATTCTTTGCAAAGAATGAACTGCATCTACTTTGCAGTACTTCTATCGCAATTGTACAGTTTCGTATAGATGTTCTGGAAAAGCAAACGCAACAGTTTCTGCTCGGCATGATTTTTTTTAAGTGGCATCTGTCTCCAGTAACAGAGAGTGAATGATTCTTGTCCTCAAACAAAGCATGCTTACACTTAGGAATAGTTCAGGTTGATTGCTTTTACATGAAGTTAGGTTTATACATGTACCTTTTCAATCAATATCTTTATTTAAAGAGCAAATGTGCATTTAAGAAGAAGATCGAATTTAAATATACAAACTGCACAACTCAGCATAAAAAAGGAAAGGTGTTTATAACTGCCGTTAATTAAAAAAAAAAGTATGCCCACAGATGGAATCGAACCAAGGCACAAAAAACATCATGTGTTACATAGCTAGCGGTTTGAGTTACCGAGCTATCCAGAACTTACACTCTTGGGTGTAAATATAGACCACTATGATAGAAATCAGTTTTTTGTCGTTTTTTGGGGCAAAATTCGACCCCAGAGCCAGGGTGCCCTTAAAAAAATTCTATCTCGATCTCTTCCTTTGGAAACAAGAGGCCCATGGGCCACATCGCTCACCTGAACAGCAGTTCCTTGTAACATTACATTTCGTAGCATATGCTTTTTCTATTTTAAACATTGAACCCCTTTCTGGGGACCTGGTCAGAGGTTTATGGTTGGCTTGAACAACGTAAATAGTAACATAGGAATGAAAATGTGTAACACTGCGGTGGGACCGCACGTACACAGCCTGAAAAACTGAACGTAAAAAGAGTTCCACTTCAAGAGGAATAACTCTCAGACTGTACAGAACATCAAGAAAGATAACTCTTGGTTCCACTACATTAGAGTTTACACAATTTGAGGATCCTTGCACAGTAATCTCACAAACTGTAGCATTATAGTTCTCGAGAAAAACTTTTTAAAAACATTTTCAATATATCTTTCTATGTTAAACTTTGAACCCCTCTTGGGGCCACAGTATTAGTCCAGTGCTAAAGTTTTAATTATTTGGAATCTACATTATTTAAGGATGCTTGCATAGTAATCTCACAAGCTGAAGCATTATAGTTCCCTAGAAAAAGATTTTACAACATTTTCAACACTAAATTTCTATGCTAAACTTTGAACACCTCTTGGGGCCCCAGTATTAGATTGAGGTCACAGCTTTTATAATTTCGAATCTACACTATTTGAGGATGCTTACATAGTTATCTGACAAATTGATGCATTGTAGTTCTCGAAAAGAAGATTTTTAAACATTTTCCATATATACTTCTACATTTAACTTTAAACCCATCTTGGGTCCCCAGTATTAGTCCAGGGGTCACTATTTTAAAACTGTGGAACCTTCATTATCCAAGGTTGTATGCATGATAGTAATCTCACAAATTGAAGCATAGTAGTTCTCGAGAACAAGATTTTTTAACAAGTTACCTTTAAATTTCTATAATAAACTTTGACCCCCTCTTGGGACCCCAGTATTGGTCCGGGGGTCACAATTTTACCAATTAGGAATCTACATAAGCGAAGGATGCATGCATAGAAATTCCACAAACTATAACATTGTAGTTCTTGAGAAGAAAATTTTTAAACTTTTCCTTTATGTTTTTTAAAATGTTTAAATTTTGAACCCCTCTTGGTGCCCATCAATTGTCCGGGAGTTACGATTTTTACAAATTAGAATCTACATTATTTAAGGATGTACATGTATGCATAGTAATATCCCAAAGAGTTGCATTATAGTTCTTGAGAAGAAGATTTAAAACATTTTGCTATATATGTTAAAATCTAAACCCCTCCTGGGGCCCCACTTTTTGTTCGGGGGTCACGATTTTAACAATTTAGAATCTTCACTATATATACAACCTTTTGGGATTAATAACAAAATTGCAAGAGCAATATGATAGGTAGAAAATGCAAATTCAAAGAATTTAGAAATATGTACGATAGAAAATAACAAAAAAAACTTTCATTTTCAAATGTGATTTTTTCCATGAAATTCATCTCCCCTATCAGTCAATTCAATTGTTATTCGCAATAGATCTTTGTAAGAGTATTAGTGAAGTATTGCAGATCTCATTGTTTTCCGGTTGTTGTATATCTAGACGATGGTTGGGTTTGTTCTGACTATTATTCATTCACAGAGAAAGCTAGTTTTTTGCGCAAAACTTTAGAATGTTAAGGTTTTCAAGTAAAGAGACAATATCAGTAGTAAATTTCATAAAGAATTTAATAGTAACAATAGTTTTCACAGAATTTGCGCTTAAAGTCCAAAATTACCGCACATTTGCGTGTGTGCAATAAATAAACAATTTTTTCAATGGGTGGCACTGTACCTCCCAGGTCATCTATCCGAAATTTTTCAGGCTGGGAGCTTCACACCTGCAGCTACATGTAGTTTTCAAGTAAATATAAAAAAGTCACAATTCGTACAGGTGGATAGGGTTATTTGGTTATATGATTTTTGCGCAATTTGAGAGATGGAATATTAGAAGTGCCGAATGAAAAAAAATTGAAAATATTCGTTAGAATGCATGTATATTATACATGTGGATTGTTGTTTATTGGGTTATAAAACTGTATTGCTTGTATATCTGTCAGCCAAACGTTAAACACGTATTTCTTTGAATCTCTAAACGCTAGTGAGCAGTATGCACATGTAATACTGGTTTTTTTATTCATTTAGCACTTTATTGTTTTATATTCGGACGAACATAGTGAGGGAGAATTTAATGATCGATAATATCAACTCCCGTCATTGTTTCAGTACATTGATTTGTATATCAAGCCAGTTTTTTTTTGGCGGGGATGAGAATCTAAAAATTTTATTTATGTGGCATGATGCAATTTTTTTTAAAACTCATAAGAAATATATTTGTTTAAATCAATGACATGATTATATAAAAAAAAATTGATTCTCCACGAAATTGTTTACAGCATCCTGAAAATGTAATGTGATTTTTATCAAAACATCATTTACAGTGCATCATCAGTCAGATACTGACCTTCCACTGGTACCTCCACAGACAGACTACCAGCAGGAGACCACATGTACAGTCTATTGGTGCCAGTACACAGGGCTAGGCGGGACTGATGAGGGTCCCACTCAACATCTAAAATTAACATAAGAACATCTTTTATTTGATATTCAACAGTTGGTAAATAATGGCAAATATATACATATACAGTGGAGACACAAATCATCTGAATAGGTTAAGGTGGAATGCTACACTAATATTTTATTTTAAAGATCCAAAATTATCATTTCTAAAACATGATTTTGCTGTTCAAAGAAGGATACATGGCCTTTATTTTTTTTTTAACAAATTTTTTTGAATTTTTTTATGAGAAAGTGAAAAATCTGTTTTGGCTGCAAGTAAAAACACTGTACTGAGTTCAAAACTTGGTGTGAATAAATGCATGATATCAATATCTATTAATTAAAATCAATTCCAGTAATGTCAATAAAAGGTTTTACTTTTTTTAAATGACAAATAATTTATGAAAATAAAAATCATCTTTTGTACATTTTTTCCAACTTTAAATGGATGAAATCTTTTGAAAAAAGAAAATCTTGCTCCTATTTATTTATTGAAAATTTGAAGAACTATTTCACAAATTGATGTGACCTAATAAACATGTAATAATCTGTGAGAATCTGGTGGGGTTTTTTTGCATAGAAAAATCATGCAATAATGTGATACATTTTAATCAAAAAAAAGAAAAATTAAAAACTTTGATTTCTTTGATCAAGTAGATAAACAGATCATGGATAGAACAGGAGATCAAAAAAGCTTTAATAAACCTTTCATTCAGTTGAGCTTAAAAAATTATAATGATGCAAACATGGTGCAATAATCTTTAAGACTAAACAAAGTTTCATATAAATTCTAAAATACATTTTAGCTCTATAACATGAAACTTTCTTAACAATTGATTGCAACCCCTAAAGTGATAACAGCACAAAGTTTTAGATTCTAAGCATACTAAAATACATTTTAGAACTATAAAATTAAGCTTTCCTGACATTTGATTGCAGTCCCTTGAGTGATGACAGCAGACAGTTTCAGTTTCTGAACATCCCATATCCATAACGTACATGGCATATTGTCTGTAATCAAACAAAAGGATTTTTTTTACACAATGATGCAGTATAATAATAAATAATATATTGTAAAATGGCCCTTAATTAAATTCTTCAAAATTGAATAGTTTTAAAAACAAGGGCACCACTAAGCGGAGCATTCCCTTGGAACATAAAACATTGTGGGGGTGGGGTGGGGGTGGGGGTGGGGGGGAGACATTATTTAAGTATGTAGGTATTTGAGAACACCAAATTTTTTTGTGGAAAATCATGGCATATAAACATACAGTAAAACTCAGTTATAGTAAAGTTCTAGGGACCAATGGATTTACTTTGTTTTAACAGTAATTTGTCATATCCTTATAATGAATTCGTAATAATAACTATGATACCGAATTTACTATATATGCATGTTTTGAAAAATCTGTATGAAAATAAATTCATTCAAACAATTTTGTTAAATGGTAGTGCAAACTTTTTAAACTGTAGAGAAATTCATTATAAAATTGTGAAATTTCGTTATTATTCACCTATAGGGGACACAAAATCAGTTTGCTATATCCATTAATTCGTTATATCTGAATTCATTATAACAGTAAATTTTGGCAAAGATTTGTTCAGAATTTTACTGGGGACATAAAAAAACTACGCTATATCCGAGAATTCGCTGTATCCATGTTCGTACTAAACGAGTTTTACTGTATAACGTTGATCAAAGTAAATATAAAAGCATGTATAAACACCTCTTTCTAATGAATTAAAACATCACATATAAACCAGTACACTTTCTGTAGTAACTTTACGTCAAATGTATGCACAAAGACTTTTGTTAACTTACCAAATGAAAACAGGTCCATGTTAACAAATGAAGTTGTTTACACTCAAATTATGCAAAACCTTTAAAAATGTAATATTGTAACAACACTGACAAGATCCTAATGAACAATTTTTCCAGCAACAGCCATATCAAAATTCTTACCGCTTTTGAGTTATAAAAAGAAACAAGAGGCCCATGGGGCCACATTGCTCACCTGAGCAGACTTTATATGGGCGCTCAAAGGATATTGTGCCATATTGTCTCTCGGTAGAAAAAACAAAATAAATACATGTATTGTAAAGTATTTGAGTTTTACACTTTTTTTTTTACATACACTTAATCTTTGACATTCTACCTTTATGGAAAACCTTTTGTACCGAATATAAGAAAATCCTTTGTGCAAGATATAAAACTAAACTTTTAGTAGGGGTACACTGTTATTTACTTCCAATTCCCTATATTTTCATTCTGCCCCCCCCCCCCCCCCCCCACTTTATAAGGCGATCAAAATTTCTGAGAGCATATAGGTACATTCTTTTCATACAGCCTTCGGCATACCGTAGTATCAATAGCATAATTCTTGACTAATTATACTCGGGCTCGCTCTTCAAAGAATTCAAACCATGTGCATCAGTATTATCTATAGCACCGCCAAGCATCTTTCACTCATATTTTTCTTGGCACACGACGTGCGGCCTCAGCTCAATTTACGGATTGATATATCAAAACTAAGACGTTGTCTTTGTTAACACGTGGTTCACACATTTGTTCGTATTTAATGACTTAACTGCTTGAATTTTACGAAGGTGGATATTTCACGTGTGAATTTCTTTGTTGACAAATTTACAAGTCATCTTGTAACGAATCTGGGGACAAAGTCCTCTCTATAATGGCAGACTCTGATAATGATATGTTTCAGGGTTTTATTAGTGACGCTTTTTGAGAAGCAGAAAAAAGACTTGCTAAAAAATTGAATGAAGTTAAAGCAGGTGAGCAAAGACTTAAACAATAATGACAATGACCTGAGTGAAGCGAGGCCGGTAGCGAGTTCAAAAGAAAGTAAATGGCAATAAAAACTAGAGGTACTGTGAGCAAGCTCACAAATGATACCCCCCCCCCCTGCTAAGAAAAAATTCATACCTTAAATATTTTCTATATAATAGAAAATGATGGATGCTATCTATTTAACCGTCCATGTTCTATCGATAATAACTGCCTTTTTTTTTCTTTTTCTTTTTTTGTTTATGCTAATATGAGTAAACAAACCAATTTCTATTCTTTAAATTCCATTCTATCTCAACTTAACTGTTAATGAAGACATTTACATCCTTATGATTACAAATATGATTGGACTCAAACGATTAATACAAGATATGACACGGACAGGAATTATGCATTTTGATAAACAATGACCTTGAACTTGCCAAATGACCTTGGGTCAAGGTCAAGACACACCTTAAGGTCATAAGCAATCTTTGTGTGAAGTAAGAACTTCCAATGATTATCCATCAAAAAGATAAAAGACACACCTTAAGGTCATAAGCAATCTTTGTGTGAAGTAAGAGCTTCCAATGGTTATCCATCAAAAAGATATGGACCGGACACGAATTTTGCGCTTTTAAAGCCATTGACCTTGACCTTGTCTAAAATGACCTTGGGTCAAGGTCATGGCACAGGTCATAAGCAATCTTTGTGTGAAGTAGGAACTTCAAATGTTTCTCCATAAGAAAGATAAGAAAAGGACATGAATTTTGCACTTTTCCTGCCAGTGACCTTCACCTTACCAGAATGACCTTGGGTCAAGGTCATGACACAGGCACAGGTGATAAACAATCTTTGTGTGACTTATTCAGAACTTCCAGTGAAAACTTTCTAGTGAGAAATGAAAATAAAAACAAGTTTGATTTCTTTGCTGATAATGAATCAGAGAAGACATAGAATTAAGTGATTGGGCAATACCAGATTGGTTTAGTTCAGATAAGAAAGGGCAAGACATTGATTTTAAACTGGCAGAAATGGTCAATACTTAGTGTATTAAAGAAGGTGAGACATCAAAAATAATTGAAGATAATCCAAGGCCAGCTAATTGCACTAAATTAGTAGCACCTAGAGTCAATACAAACATTTTGAACATTTTACCAAAATTTGCCCAGAGTCGTGATTCTGGTTTTCAAGCAGTGCATAAAAACATTGTTGCTGTTATTACGCCTATACTCAGAATTGCTGAAATGATGGAGACAAATAATAAGTTCAAAGAGACAAGGAATCTGTTAAAACATTCAATTATCGTATTTTGTAATTCAATCTATCAAATTTCTCAAAAGAGATGAGAAGGGTTTTACCCAGTAGATTCCAAGACATATGTAATACATCTCAGCCCATGTCAGAGCTATTGTTTGAGGGCAATATTATTTTGATAAATACAAGAGAGACAGGTCAAGGAACAACTCTTTTTTATACTAGCACAAGAGGAAGAAAGAATTTCCATGACAATTATAATCATGGTAAAGGTAGAGGATCAAACAGACCTTTTTAAGGGGGAAGAAATGCATATGGCAGAGAGATGAGAAATGTGGACAGAAGAGGAAAGAACAGATTTTAGAGAAAGATGTGATTAAGGTAGAGAGACTAAAAAATTCACTAGGAACGACAGCCACATCCTTAGTAATTTACCTACAATACAGGACCCTGTTCTTTGTGAAAACAATGGCAATGCTGAAGGTGACCATTTTGCCGTAACAGCTGCAAATGACAAAAAACCAAAACCTTTCGCAAACTTCGTGGATTTTATAAAATTTTATATTGGACCTGAGTTCAACAGACACACTGATTTCAGCAGGTCTTTGGAAGAACTAGTCAGTTGCTATAATTAGGAAATGCGCACTCTTTTGGATCAAAATATGCCCCTGAGCGTACTAGACCTATAACATAACATCCAAACACTCCTTGGTATACTGACAAACTTAGAATAGCAAAACGTGAAAAACGTCAAGCTGAAAGACGTATGCCAAAAACAGGACTAACAGTCCATAAGGAAATCTTCAACTCCAAGTCAATACAGTCATTTAGATTACTACCGTCATCAAAAAAGGAAAGCTTCTCCGGAGAGATCATGGAGATCTGAAATGATCAGAAACAACTTTATATAACAAAAAATCTTTTTGGCAATAGCAACACCTTTTTTTCACCACTCATGAGAACAAGGAGGAACTTGCAAACATCATTGGGAGATTTCTCACTGGGAAAATATCAACCTTCCGAGACCAACTTGCTATTTCAAAAGAGGATTTAGGAATTGATGCTTTAAATACAGACATAGAACTTTGTGGATCTCCTTTGGACTGTTTCTCATCAACAACAGAAACTGAAGTTCGTAAACTTATCATGAGCTCGGCTTTTAAGTCATGAGAATTAGATCCCATCCCTGCCAATGTTCTCAAGTTAGTCATTGACATTCTTCTGCCTGTTGTTAAAACAATAATCAACAAATCTTTGGCAGAATCATCAGTGCCATCATCTTTTAAACAGTCTATAGTCCGTCCACTACTGAAGAAGTAAGGACTTGACACAGAAGTCTTTAAGAACAATTGCCCAGTTTTGAACCTTCCCTTCATTTCAAAATTTCTGGAAAAAGTGGTCAGTGCATGCATTGAGCATCATCTTATATCAAACAATTTGCAAGATTCTTACCAATCTGCATACTGCGTACATCATTCTTTCAGCAGCCTTTGATGTGATTGACCATTCTATCCTTGTTAAGCGCCTTAAGGTAGCTCGCGGGTTTACTGCTTGCGAGAAAACCTACCCTGAAAATTTGTCCGCGTGATCGATAGGTTTCAATGATTTATTGCTAAAATTTATTTGAGATTCGTCTGCGTAGTAATAATTTTATCGTGATTCAAACACAGTGTCGCTGATAAAATCAAGCAATGCCATTTCAATGAAATATATAGTAAAATGCATATCTTAGTCGAAAACCGCATTTCAAAACTATGCTTCAAACTTTTAAACGACCTAGACGAACTTAATTTTACTCAACACAATAACAGAAGAGATTATTTTGAATCAATTCATAGAAAAAAATCAATATGTGTTCTCGGCCAATTTTTCGTAAAACAACTTTAAAGATTTAAAAGATTTCACAAAATCCTATATTCTTATCACGACGTTAGCCCGACGTTATCAATTTCTTTCGTCTGAGAACCAAATATGAAAATGCGCTGGTTGACCAGACTAGCTGAATTACACATATTAGAACATGCAAATCTAATTAACATTATTATGAATGTTTTCGAATGCATAAAGGAAATTAATGTAAGGTTGTGAAGAGAAGAAACATGGCTACTTATCTTTTCAATGAATCAGTCATGCATTCAATGCAAAAATAATTACCATAAACGTATTGACATATAAAAAAGTTTGTAATCGCATAATTACGATAACTAGCTAAAGCCAAAATGATTTTAATAGTTAGATCGGTATTTGAAAATACAGAATTCATAATTGTGAAACGAGCGAAGTTAATGCATACGGTTCAATTTATTTACAATGTACTTGTCTAAACAACAAATTAAAGAGTTCCAACGCACACTCATACCTTATAGAACTCAATGCGACAATGTATGTCATCTTTAAATTTTTAGCACTTGATAATTATAAATGTTTTCTATAAACTGCAATTTAGCTTTTTAAGATATTTCATTTTATGTTTCTAAAGATCATTTGTTATTTCTAAAAGAATTGTATGAGTTTGTTATGACGGTCAACTCTTTACGTCGAATCCTATTGTGATGTCAGCAAACCCGCGAGCTACGTTAAACTTTCATATGGCATATGTGGTGATGCTTTATGTTGGATAGAATCCTATCTCAATAACAGATATCAGAGAGTTGCGGTCCATCCATGTCAGTTGATTTTCAACTGAGTTATGGAGTACCTTGAACCAAAGCTCTGTTGCATGTTTTCGAAACCCATATGTGAGATCTGTTGAAGACATGTTAGACTGTCTTACCATACCTATGCTGACGATACCCAAGTTTATATGGTCATCAAGCCATGGGCCACATTAGTAGCTAGGCTGGAGGCATGCTTGTCTGATATCAGTGATTGGAAGAAAACCTATATGCTTAAAATAAATCAGGATTAAACAGAACTCATTATCTTCCCTCCTAAAAACAATTTAGGTGTATTTCCAAACTGCACTATTATTTTTGATGGTCAGATCATTGAGGCATCATCCTGTTAAAAATCTTGGAATGGAAGACCAGATAAGTTTAAATTCAAAACAATGTTTTTATCAACTTCATAGTGTTGGTCGTATTCGAAAACTTATCACTGAAAATGCCTGCAAGACCTTAGTGTGTTCAATCGATACCTCTAGACTGGATAACGAAAATACATTGCTGTATGGGTTGAGCTCGAGCTTCCTGTCAAGACTGCAGAGAATTCAAAATACAGCGGCCAGGATTATAACAAGGACCGTCCAAGAAGCATGATCATATAACCCTTGTGCTTATGACTCTTCATTGGCTGACAGTGGAATTTCGAATCCAGTATAAGTTACTTGTGACTGCTTTTAAGGGGCTTCATGTGACGTCACCATCATACATACAGGACCTTGCAAAATGTTCCTATGTGGACACTGCAGTCTGAAAATTCAAGATTTCTTGTCCAGCCTCGTGTCCACACAAAACAATATGGTGATAGGCAGTTTGACGTTAGTGCTGCTGTACTGTGGAACGGTCTCACAGCTGAACTAAGGCAAGAACTACATCTGTGCAGTTTTGAAAAATCACTTAAGGCTCATCTGTTCAAATTAGCTTTTTATAATTGACACTGTAATCCATTTTATTGATATTTGTGTACATGACTCCTGATTTCAAATTTTAAAGTAATGTAATTCTTATCACTGCTTAATCTATTTCAATCATGTTTTATGCCTATTAATTGTCTAATTTTATGTCATGTATTTTATTTGTGCATCACTATTTTATGTAAAGCGGTTTAAAGTAATTTTAATTTTATTTAGCGCTATTTAAATTTCATAATAATAATAATTAATTTTTATAAATATTATAACCGATAACAGTAAAATATTCCGGAATGCTCACAATGACATCATGCAACAATCGAAAGACCTTAAACAATAAGGCTAAATCAGATGAAGAAAAAAAAACCCATAAAAATCCCACCTTCCTACCCTATTTTAGAATTCCATGTAATCATGTAATAGGAAACACACCTATTGTGTGGCAAATCTTCAATAATCATTTGTAATAATTTCTGCTCACCGTTTCTTGTGTAGATGTATTTGCAATCAAAACTAAAGGCCAGTATGCCCACTCCTAGTTTGGGATTGGCTCGCTTTGTGTCTGGTTTGACAACAGGAATATCCACTGGAGGTTGATCAACCTCATCTAATTTAAGAAAGTAAATGAAAAACAAATCAAAATTTTCAACTAGACTACTGGCTACATTTCATGTAATAAGAAAGGTCTTTCCTTCTTTTGAAATTCTTAATCAAAAAAACATCTGTGAGCCAATGCTCACTAGTGATACCCTTGCTGCATTAATGTAGCCCTCTCCGCTTTTTTATATCTGATTCTTACTGGAGAGGGCTACAATTCCACAGGATCTCTGTAATGGTGCAAAATTAATTTTTTCATGCAGCTGACTTCGGTCTGAAAAATTGTTTTTATATTTGACTTCCTTTGGATAAAATGATTTTTTAATTCAGGTTAAACAAACTAACTGTACATAAATCAAAACCAGATAAAACACATCAGCATGTTTACCAGTCGTCTCTTTCAGCAGCCATGACAGTTATCGCTTGATTTTATGGGATTTGATGCTTGGAGCTTTGATGAGCTTGATAACGTGAATGTCAGTGTAAATAATCAATCTCGTTCTATCACTAAAACATATTTACCGCGTTAATTATGTTTAAATTGGTGAATTCCAATATTCAGTTCAAGATCCGCTCCTGAATTCTCATTGGCTGTTCCAAAATAAAACTAAGGTAAGTAAACATGGCGGACAAATTTAAACTTGCGTTGTTGACATACACGAAAAATAACTGATATATGGACTATATATGGATTGATATTTTTGGATTAATTTATGCCGTACACAATGTTCAGGTTCAGGTAAGAAATGCAAATCTTATTGTCATTTATATACGATTTCAGCCAAAATCATTGCAGGAGTGAATCACTCCCGCACTTGCACCATTACGGAGATCCTATGGAGTTGTAGCCCTCTCCCCCCCCCCCCCCCCCCCCCCCCCCAAAAAAAATAATCGGGAGAGCAAAAAAAATTTGGCCTTTTTTCTTTGCATATTTGGCCCTGCCCCGTAAGAGGCCCTGGAAAAGGTACTAGGTAATAAATTTCACAATTTACAGGTAGATTCCTCTTAACTTAGAGATGCTTCATACCAAATATTGTAACAATTGGCCTTGTAGTTCAATTTAAGAATGTTAAAAATGTAAAATTGTTAACAGTTGATGTAGATGCACAAAGACGGATGGCAAAAGACTCAGAAGTTGCAGGTACAAATCTTCAAATAGTGTTCAACATATGTACACTATTCTAATAGACTGTTCAATGTAGACGTTTCCAAATTTATGGGGGGGGGGGGGGGGGGGGGGGACAAAATTATCTGCAGACAGACAGGCAAAGGGATATATGGACAGGGTGCTTCCAATAAACCACCCTAAACTACATGTGCGGGTGTATAAGTAGGCTAGTATTTTAATTTTGAAGCAAAATTAATCTAATATCAAAAGTACTACATGTGATTGTAATATGGTAAACTTACATTTACTCTGTGGAGTAAAGAGGGCTGCTGTTGGGGCATCAATGTCATTCCCTGGGGGTAGGGGTGTCCTTGTCTCTATCTCCTTATACACCACCTGACAAAAGTATTTAAAAAGTATATGAAACATAAGCTTCATACACATTCTTATGATTTTTAACATAATGCAGATTAAGTTCAAGTTCAATGCATCATGTGGGCCAATTACATACATGTACAATGTTTTAACATAAATGTATTGCAGTTGTGATTTAAAAATTTTATATTTGGAAATAAATTACGAAATTATCATGATGATGTCAGACTCAAAGTCTCACAGGAGAAACAATTAAGGTTTCTCCACCCTCGATGTTTTTATGGTTTAATCTGTGTAATTTTTGTTTAAATTTGATGATTAATATGCAAACAATCAAATTGAAGTTAAATATTGGTATGTTGCAAATATTTTGTTCATGCTGTAGGAGCTAACACAGGTACACTATCAGGACACTTATTGCAACGACTGCTCTCTTATCAAACATCACATTTATTTTAACTAATTTCGATATAATAAAGCAATTTTTAAAAGAAATTAATCGCAATCCTTTATTTTAAGTATTTTAACATTTTAAGGCCATTTAAAAATTGCCAGTATGAAAGCTATCACATTTACAGTGCATTTTGATACGATTTTTCAACCATGAATAAGTACAGTTTAGCAACATAAAACGTCTATAACTTTTGAAATAATGGTTCAAACTCACTGAAAATTGGTACATTTGTAATTCATTATATATCCTATCGAAATCTGCAAAGAAATGTTTACCTTGCCTGGTAAAAAATATGAATTGTGGTCTCTGTCAAGTTTGCCTATATACGGTTTTATCAGTTTTTCATTGAATTCAGCGATTTCAACTCAAACTACTCTCTATGAATTGTTAAACATTGGTGTCATTTCAGTTTACATAGCTTAAAATGTGTTAAACACAAGTATAAATCAAGAAATATTGGCAAAACTATGCACCACATAACACTATTATTATAACCGATAACGGTAAAATATTCCGGAATGCTCACAATGACGTCACACGACAATCGAAAGACCTTAAGGAATTTCTAATAGTCAACCAAACTTTGAGTGTCAGTTGTTGAGCTATAAGCAAGATACAGCGATACAGAGCTTATAATTCTTTTCTATGTTAACAAACTTTACATCATGTTTTTGTTTACCTAAAATGATGTGATGAGCATTAGAAACTCTTAATCTATGCTTAAAACAAATTAGAAGATGGATAACTCAGCTTGAAAAAGATTTGAACTGGTACAGTAAAACTCGTTTAGTACAAACACGGATATGGTGAATTCTTTGATGTAGTGAAGGTTTTTTAAGTACCCGGTAAAATTATTAACAAACCTTTGCAAAATTTTACGGTTTTAATGAACTCCGATATAACGAATTTACAGATATAGTGAACTGATTTAGAATCTTGGATGGTGAATAATAATGAAATTTAACACTTTTATAACGAATGTCTTTACAGTTTAAAGAGTTTGCACTACCAATTAACAATTAAAAGTTTAAATGAATTTATTTTCATATAAATTTTTCAATTCACAATCCGATTATTAAAGGTATCAAAGTAATATATTTTATTTTAAGTTTCAACAAGGGCACCGCTAAGCGGAGCATCCCCTCGCGACATGAGTTATTGTGTGTAGGGATGCATTATTTAGCAATATATAGTTATGTTAATGAGAAGACCACATTCTACAAACCCTCCATTACTGCAAAAACTACATTTTCTTTACCTGTACTAGATCTAAATCCAAAAAAATATCAAGTTGTTGATTTGAACTGCTTACTTTCACTTTGGTTTCAAAGAAGTGAAGCGGAAGATTGATAACTCTTACTCAGAAATTTCGATTGATAACTCGTATACAAAATTGATTATGCATTGATTTAATGAAATAATAATTTATTAATGGTTTGAAAAGGCACATGCATTGTACAGAAGTGTGCAATCTATGATAAATATTTTTTAGTTTTGAACGAATTTTGTCGTAATGTATGCCCCCCCCCCCCCCCCCCCTCTACAATGGTGTTATTTTATGTAAGTTTTTGCATAAAAATTTGACCAATTAATATGACATTGCATTTGTTTTAATCTTTTACAATGAGGCATATTTGTTCAAAGGTTGAGGAAATTCTATTGGAAGGTTTTTTATTAATTTACTATAAAATTGAAATGGAGTGCACACACACACATACATACATACACACATACACACATACGAACACACAAACGCACGGTAGCGATGCTATATCCCCTTCGCAACAAGTTGCGCGAGGGGATAATTAGCAATATGTTAAAAAATTGTATGATAATCATTTGTTCATTTCATACAGTATTATAAGATACAATGTTTATTAATACAATTATATAAAATATGATATTGCATCCTATGATACTTACAATAAATATCATTCAATACAATATAATACTGTAATAAATAATGATGCAATATGATATTGTTACATATAATATGACATTGTTTTATGTTATGATACAATATTTTTTATTACAATATCATAAAATACAATTTAATGTGAAATAATATATTATATAAACCAATATCATAATATGTAAATATTGTATCATATGATCAAATATCATATAATGAAACATAATATGAAACAATATTATTCGATCAAATAATATATAACACAATATAAAAGCAAATATAAAATCACACAATTAAAAATGATGATCTATTTATCTCATACAATTTGATTTATATTATAAAGATTTTGAGACAGTCCCTTATATTACCCAATTAGATTTTTTTTCAAAGATTAAAAACGATGGTGCAACGTTGAGTTATGCGGTTTTTGTGACCTTGCGCAATACAATTTAGTTCGTCATTTCAGAGATAAATCTAACTGATTTAATGTAAATTTTCATTTAAAAGAACCTTGAAATAATTTTTTAGCTCTAAATAATTTTTCTTAGAGCTTAATCACCTGATTAAATGGAAATACTGATAAAAATTTGTTGAAATACACAAATTTGCCAATGCTCGTTAGTTTGAATTGACTCGAACGAGGAACAGTTGTTGATGTCTTATAAAACAAACACCAGCTTAATGATTCAAAATTAAAAAGAATATGGATGCTTACTGATGGTGGAATAAAAGTCTTATAAGAAGCATTGTTATTTCAGTAAGTTTTTGTACATGAACACAACCAGAGCCAACGCGTTGTCAGAATGAACTCCTTGATAGCTAACATGATTTGCAGTTTTATAAACTTCGGAAGCAAATTGAGAGGGGGGTCTAAACTTATCAAAAATCTTGACAAGCAAAAAAAGATCTTTGGTTATGGTTATGTATAACTTTGCAAAAAAAAAAGGGAGGGGGCTCATTCAAGCCTGTCAGGTAGTACCATGCATCAGTATCATAAGACACAATTTTTTCATCTATGCAAATTTGGTGAAGTAAGATATAATCATCAGAGGGCACCTGCTCCAAATACTTTAACCAGCTCTTAAAACCTTAACGCCCTCCAGCATCCGAAACCTATGGGTCAGATTCAGCATTCATGCCTGTCAGATGCATCAGTATCATAAAACACATCATCAACAGAAGTTTGGTGAAGTTAGGACTAGCAATAATTAAGGTATACTTTTTAGCATCTTTGATAATGAAGATCAGGCTCTGCATCTGAAGCTACCTCTGCCATTCATTTATATTACTGTTAAATCACCTATTCAAGTTTGAAATAGTACTATTATCTATTAAACATGTGACCTAGCTGTTTCAAAAAAACTAAACCTGAACCAGCATCCGAAACTTATGGCTAAGATTCATCATTCAAGCCTGTTAGGTGCATCAGTTTTATAAGACGCATCATCCATGCAACTTTGCTGAAGTTAGGACCAGAATTAACTTAGATATAATTAAAGCCACCTGCTCCAAAAAACTTTAACCAGCTCTTAAAACCTTAAACTCCTCCGGCATCCAAAACCTATGGTCAGATTCAGCATTCATGCCTGTCTGGTGCATCAGTATAAAAAAAAACACCATCCATGTAAGTTTGGTTAAGTTATGACCAGTAATAACTAACATATAATCATCAGAGGGCACCTGCTCTAAAAACCTTAACCTCATCCAACATCCGAAACCTATGGGTCAGATTCAGCATTCAAGGCTGTCAGGTGCATCAGTATCCTAAGACGCATCATCCATGCAAGTTTGGTGAAAGTAGGACCAGTAGTAACTAATATCTTGCTATCAAAGGGCACCTGCAACAAAAACTTTAACATGCTCTAAAAACCTTAACCTCATCCAGCATCCAAAACCTATGGCTCAGATTCAGCATTCAAGCCTGTCAGGTGCATCAGTATCCTAAGACGCACCATCAATGCAAGTTTGGTGAAGTTGGGACCAGTAGTTACTTAGAAATCAAGTTTGGTGAAGATAGGACAAGTACCTATAGTAACTTAGATACAGGACCTGCCACAAAATTTTTAACCAGGTCCCGATGCAAACGCCGAAGCCGGGGGTATAGCACAAGCTCCCCCCGACTTCGTCTCCGTGAGCTAAAAATTGTGAGCTCTGTACCTTTGCTTATAGCTTTTGGTTGATCATTAGAAATGCATTTCTAAAGCATTGTAAACAATAAAAATAGAAAAATAAAATTTGACCTTGTTGAGAAGATTTTTTAAAATGCACCCCCCTTTTTCTAAAGTTTCGAGGTTTTTCTCCATTTTGAATAAAGATCGGTCTTTCATTTCTGCAATTTATAATCACCTTTCCATAGGGATGCTTTGTTCCAAAGTTGGTTGAAATTGGCCGAGTGGTTTTAGAGAAGAAGTCTAAAATGTGAAAAGTTTACAGACGGACAGACAGATGGACAGACAGACAATGAACAAACTGTGATCAGAAAAGCTCACTTGAGCTTTCAGCTCAGATGAGTTAAAAAAAAAATGAAGCCCAGCAAATATACAACCTTCATAAATTACTTTTTTTCCATGTATGATATCTTGTACAATTAATTTCTAGTTATTGGAAAATAATAAAAAGAAGAGAATGTAATGTTATCTCTTTTTATCAGTTGGTTGAACATACCACATCCTCTTCCTTTACAATGGCAGGGTGACTGTGGGTTGCTACTGCTTTCCAAGTGATGTGATTCAAAATCCTCAGCTGGAAAGTTCAAAAGTTTGCACAGTGTTGACATGTATTCACTAAGATTCTAGAACAACACTAGAGTGTGAAAAACAATATCATGTGTACTTTTATCATATAACTAGTAATATCAATTTGAATAACATATCTAGTAATAGAAATTCCATGGAAAAGCCTCCGAAAACATGAACTCCAGGCTTTTTCCATGAACACTTTTTTCATGGATTTTCATGGAATAACCATAGAATTCCAAGGAAGTTTTTTATGAAGTAGAGGCATATCTAATTTATCATTTTTGTTCATCTGCAAAACTTCATTTGAGAAGGAAACAGTTTAAACTAAAGGAACAAAAAATAATATTTAACATTTGCCAATGTGTCAGTTTGATGAATATCTGCTGAAGAATACACTAAGATTAATAAATTGTAAATTTGCGTCTTAAAAATAACAAGAGATGTTTGTAAAACACTTATGCCCCCCTCCATTGGAAACATCTGAGAAGAAAATGAATGGAAACTATACAAATAATTGAAATTTATGTAAGTCCAAGGCACATGGCTCAAAAAATGCTTGATCGTACCCATACTTGACCTAGATATTATTATGATAAAGCTGTATATCAAATTTCATTTCAATGTATGCATCTTATGTGAAGAAAATGAACGGCAACTGAAATTTAAAAAAAAAATTCTACATCCGAAGGGCACAACTTTTTCGAAAAATTGCTCGATCTCACCCAAAATTAAACATGACCTAGATATTATTACGATGAACCTGTATACAAAATTTCATTTCAATATGTTCAGCATTTGCAAAGCAAATGAATGGAAACTTCAAATAATTAGAATTTTTCTACATCCTAGGGGCATAACTCCGTTGAAAATTGCTCGATAGTACCCAAAACCAACCAACCGACAGCAGCAGCAAAGCAATATGACCTCTCTTCTTTGAAGGGGGGCATAATTAAAAAAAACCCCTGCCTGCCTCCTTAACATTTTGAGAAAGAAGATGGGTGGATAAGGCGTGTAAAATGCCAATACATGGTCGGACAAGCTACTGAAAAATTAAAGTGTCAATAAATCTGATATTTGTTTTAATAAATCATTTATAAAACAATATATATTTAACAAATAATTTATTTTTTACCTATAGATATGTTCAATACTTGGAATATGTTGACTCAAACAGGCGTATACATATCAAAACCTGCAAATACTGTCTTTTTTTCGAACTTCAAGGCATTTTCTTTTAAAGAGTGGGTCTGTGCTCCATACTTTTCTCATAGTCTGAATACAACCGATTTCAATCAACAAAAACGTGGAGAGATGACCCACTGTACATTAAAAATATCATTTTGTATCCCAACAATTGAACATTTTGAAAAAATAATACAAGTCCGTTAATTCGTGGCCAAAGTCACACATAATATTTAAACAACCTACTTTGTTGTATCTGAAATGGCTCAGTGGTTAGATTAACTGACATAAGCTAACCTTATATATCTAGGGTTTTTATGTGATGGATTCTATACAAACAAAATTACAGACAATATTTTTTTTCTTATCTTTTGTTAAATATATTAAAAACTGAATATAAAAAGAAATAATGCTTTTGCAAACTAGTATTATAATATATTTGAATAAATTTAATTGGGAAAAAATAAATAAAAAACCGAATGGGCATTTATGCCATCTTATTCCCCCATCTTTCTTTTAAATTTTTTTGGTCCTAAATAATTGATGAATAATATTATCATAGAAAAAACAGAGCGTTATATATATTCACCTGCACATGATCTAGGAGGTCAATAGAACATTTGATTTTCTCTACATTGGACTCATCAAAGGCCTGACGGCCTGAGAGGTGCATCGCATTTAAGGTAGCTTAAAGCATCATTACAAGCATTTTTATGGCGGCATGAGACAACAGACCAGTGGTTAAAGTATTAGGCTTGTAAACCATAAATGCAAAGTTCGAATGTGGCTGGGGTTTTTGAACATACTTCAGTATTGTCTGATAATTAATCATTCTTTCAATAAACTAGAAAACTGACCAGTCAGGAAGGGCCCCGCTATGACAATTAATATAGAGAAGTGAAAAAAACTTTGAATTCCATCCTCTTTATATTAACAATGATGAAAAATAAATGCCCGGCATAAGATGTAAAGAACTGCAATATATAGGATCTCATGATTTGTAGTTGGATATGATTTTCATCCAACAATTAAAGTGTTAAACTGAGGGGTAAAAATATAAGGGTGCAGCTCATGGAATGAGAGTTTAATTTGATTACATTTAAAAAAAAAATATGAAAATTATAAATAACAACTGTATTTTTAAAATTTCAAGATAATTCCTGAATGTCCAAAAACTCTAAATAGTAACCTTGTTTCTGCATAAAACAGGGATAACCTCATGTCTTATAAAAAAAAGTAAATTAAATGTGTATTTAAAAAAAATTTAAACAGGTGTTTTATAAAACGCAATCCTTCAGTGAATGCAAATACATTGTATCACCCAGGGTTGACCTCAACTTCAAAACAAACATCAGTTGCAGACAAAGGTGTTCATTAATCTTCATATGACAGATAGAGATAAGCCTCTAAATTTTCTGCAGCAGGCAAGATAATTAATCCCAGGGGGTTAATTGTTCTGCTCTCTCATCCTTTTCTTCTTAATTTACAATAAGATTTTTTTTTTCAGAAATGTTATCTGATTACCTGTTAAAATTAACAGCATTAAGGCAGAAAAAAATAAAATAAATAATTAAAGATTCCATAAGTTTTCGTTTTAATTCTCCAGAAATTTTTAATTTATTCCTGATATTTTAATCTTAACAAAAATTCACGCACAATTTAAATATTTTTACTTTGCATAAATATTCACCAATAAAACGTTAAAAATTGTCTCTGATGTGCGTGAACTGGCACCGAGCAGTCAGTCTCTATCCCGTGTGCAAAAATGTGAAATAAGATTATGTAACTTGGGCTGTGCACTGTATCCACTGACCAAGGGTCACTGGTCGTGTGCAAAAAGACCAGGGCTGTGTTTTACAAAAGAACTTACGACAAAGTCATAAATATTTTCAGTCTCATGGAATGATATATAAAAAACAAAACTTAGACAGAACTTTATTTATACAACTACTCTGATGCCCATAAAATATTCTACAGCCATGAAGATAAAACATTGATTAGTTTGTGATTAATTAGCATTCATTAATTTAGTCGTAAGTTCTTTTGTAAAACGTAGCCCTGCGCTTTTCCTCATTCAGTTGGACATCGTCTTATTCGTTTAATCAAGTGATAAATTACGAAATCTGTTCCTAGCTATAGGAAGACAGCCACTTACTCTCATTTTAATATAAATATTTTATCACATTTTTCTTATCTCCGATATTCGAACAATTAACGTCACCACTTTTAAATTGAAGTACGAACTGTTGTTATGCAAATTATCTCATCGGTTGACTGGTCCTTTGTCTCTATCGTACGTATCTCATCTGCATATTCATCTTTGTTTTGTTCTTTCATTGATGTTGATGTTTTTTCAATGTGTAAAGGAGATATCTGTTGTAATGATTTGTTGATATTTTTAAAACGAATACTGAATATGTGTTCCTGATTGAAAATTCGTAACAATCAGAACGGCACTATATATTTATTGGCGCATTGATACTCGAGTTCTATGACGCCGCTTGTATATAAGCCGAGAGAAGTGAGCCGACAGCAATGAGGCTACATCGCTGGTAGCGATGCGCCTCAAAAATAAATCGTCCAATGAAATATTGCGTCTCTCAATTTGTTTGGCTATCGGTTCAAACTACAGTCTTTGCTTGATTGCACTCAATTTGATATGCCTGTATCAATTTGTCACAGAATCATATAAAAAAATAATTCTTGTTGGGTTTTTTTTTTATCAATATGATCATTTAGTTGCACGAGAAGTACAATATTCACCGAAAAGGGGGCGAGGTAGATATTGTACTTCGATGGTAGCTAAATCATCATATTGACCTCAAAAACAGCTATAATGTACGTTGTATAGAATTTGTTCAAAAGATTTGTATGTTATTGAAATACCAATTAATCACACTACTTGTGCGTTATGATTCTTTAGAAACTCAAAGAATGTATTGTGTATCAAGAATTTGATGAGATGGGATAAATTAATATCAAAATTTAATGTAAGTAGTCAGTTTCATGTGTGTACTTTAAAACTGATGATGTAGCGAGTGAGGATCATGTGTGGGTCTAATTAGTGAGCCACTGGTCTGATATGTAGTGGAGTTTGATGAAATTTCAAATTACAAACCCCATAGGCTCATTAGAGCAAACAGTCTCTTACAAAAATTTTTCTTAACAACCCTTGGAAAATAATGTAGTGACCTTTTGGTGAAAAGTCAAGTGAAATGAGTTTCATGTGTTACCACATACACACACACACACATGCACACACACACCCTTAATGTTCAATGTGTTTTTTGCAATATTTGATCACTGATATAGCACTGTGGTCTAGCTACATATGTACCAAGAGCTGAGGACCACATATCTACTGTTTGATTAAGGCATGCAGTACATTCCCATCCTAATATTATGGACTCCTCAGGTAGTAACATCTCTGTTGTAAGTCCCGTCTTGAACTGATAAAGACAGCTTTTCGCTAAATTATGGGGTTATCAGTGAAGTTTGGGTCCAGGGGTTAAAACTCAAATGCATTATTTACACTCAAGAAGGATTGTATAAATAGTTAACAAAGCAGGATGGATGAAAAGGTAGGCCTCTGTAGAAAGTTTATTTAGGGAAGAGCCTTTATTCTACTACCACAGCAATTAAAGTTATGCTTTTTCCAAAATTTCTCCTCTAATCAAAATAATACTTGAAATGTTTTTTTTTTGAAGGAATAAGGAATCATTCTTTTATTATCATGAGGTGATCAAATATGGTCGGGCATGATCAAATGTATCATAAGGCCAGATACTTGGCTTTATATGTAAATATTAAGCACCATGCAATTTAATGTGCAGATATCAGCATAAAACTCTTTTTTTTTATGTAAAAATATATAATTGTCAAATGTTTGGTAAAATATTATACTTAGTCTATCAGACAGAACAACCGAGGTTGGTGATACAATAAAATTTACCCTATGTAAAATTACGTACAATACGTAACGTTATATACTGACGAATACGGAAGAGATCAATCATGCATCCACAAAACACAGATATATTTTTAAAAATTGCTTAACATATGTTACATATGCAATACATATGTTTTGCAAATTAAATAATTTTAATTACTCTTTAAAATTTCTACATTGATATTCTGAAAGTATATACTTAATACAATGACTTCCTTAATCAGCTGTCATACTTTCACTTAGTAATCATCGATTGAAAATCGGCTTATCCCCCAGATCGGTTAGTTTAAGGATTTTTTCTGAATTTTGTCTGAAAATGAGCATTTCAACATATGCCTCGCAAAATACGATATATCATAGTCTACAGCTGAATCTTCAATTTCACTTTAATTCTATGCTGCATATATGAAAAAAAAATTTATTGTTGGCATTTTGCTTTTCTTTTTCACAATAATCTGTGGTGTTTCATTTATTAAGGTGGTTTGGGACACTTCCATGTTTGACGTATTGTTTATCAAAATAAACAATAAAACCAAGTTTAACTATAATCATAAGTAGTTTCTTTCCCAATGTTTTCACCTTACAGCGAAGCGCAGTGGGTTAGAGGGTTTACTACGAATCTGTACATCATGAGTTCGAATCCCGCTAGGGTTTTTACAATTTTTTCCTCTCCAAATATTTTTAAAAGCTATTTTTTTGTTAAATATTGTAAAATTTGAAAATTCTAAACCTGTGAAAGTAGTTTAATTTTTTATATTTTGCTTTGTCATGGAAGGATTTACCCTAGAAAAAATCTTATACTGTATAACCTAGTATAGTCAAGAAATAAACAACGTTAGTGAACATGGCGTTATGAATAGCAATTGCTCTGTTGGAAAATATGCCAGCAGAGCAGTTGCTATTCATAACGCCATGTTTACGAAATAACCGTTGTTTATTACTTATATTTGCATTTTACCACTCGCAAATACCATGTATTAGCCTAGACCTTGACATTTAGCTATTGCATCAAAAATAAACATTCAGACTGAAATGTATCTTTTTAATTCACATAGATTTGTTAACAGAATCAATGATATGTTATAACAGTAATTCCTTTAAAATGTTATTATAAGACATGTTTTAATTATAAATACATCAATTTTATGGAGTTGGAGAAAACACATGGTGTATTGTATAGTGGTTTAAATCTATAACCTCATGGAAAAGTATACGACGTCACACCTTTATGACGTCATAGTATACAGACAGAGCAATTGCGATTATAGAAAAATAATTGCAGTTCCTCCGTATGGACTTACAGAGGGGAAGAACAATGGATATGCAAATATTCTGAAATGTTTACCATATGTACAGCATTTTAGTGCAATTACATTGCTATATTTGATGAAAGCTAGTGTTATCTAACAATTTATATTTGATTCATAAATATGATACTCATTAAGGTGCCTCACTACATCTTGAAATAGTTTCTCAAATCAGCAGAAATTACTTGATTATGATAGAAAGCATGATGGATAAGAAGTATGTATGTCAAATAGGCAAAAAATGTGCAATTTTAGATAAAAAATGATATTTTCAAAAATTTCATTCAGTAAACATAAACAAAATCCCCTGGTGGATTCGAACTCAGGAACTGCGGTTCACAAGCCTGATACTTTAACCACTGAGCTATGACGATATACATCCGAATCAATTGATACAAACAGTTTAACAAAACATTAAAATCGCCATCTTGTGATGTAGTGTCTTAAAAAGTATAAGTCTCGTTGTAGTGAAGTACATGTACCTTAAATAGCAATGTCAATTTTTACACATAGCTTAATTTCAATTATTTATCATTAATGTTTGTATGCCCAAATTTAAGTCATGCTAATTGCAAACTCAAGGAGATCTTTGGACCACAATGGCTTCCAAAGTGGATATCTATCAAAACAATGAACATATTTTGGAGAAAAGAGGTAGAATTTCTAATAAAAGCAGTAGGCGGGAGACATTCAAAAAGCAGTAGACTTCCGTGTAATGCGGTAGAGTTAATATGTATGCTTAGAAACACTTAGTACATAATTAATTTAGTTGTATAATTACTCTGGTATTTGTTCATTTTTCTGTTAGAAGTTCAAGATTTGATCTAGACGTGGTTGGTTTGTTAACTTTAAAAGATAACCACAAATCTTGAAAATAACAAAAATTATACTTCAGGTTCTTTCATGCACTAGGCAAATTTTAAAAGGGCATGCTTACCTTTTCATCGTAGCTTCCCAGTGCTAGGAACTGACCAGTAGGGGACCAGGCCAAAGATTTGATGCCTAATGCACTGTCATAGGCACTGAACTTAGAAACACACCTTCCATCCAGTGTATAGAGTAACACCTTGTACTAGAGGAAGAAAAAAAAACAAGAAACAATATTATTACATATATCATCCCAATTGGCATAACTAGATTGGGTACAATTTTTATAACATTTAATAACAAGAGGCCCATGGGCCACATCGCTCACCTGAGAAACAATAGGTATGATAAAATCAGCTTCATGGAGTAATAATATAAATAATATGGGCAATGTGGTATAATACATGTAGATCCTGTATAAAGAAAAATCTGTTTCTCCCTGGATATTCTTATATTAAAAATCAAGTCCCTTTTCTAACAGGATGATTTTATGGGCACATCACATTTCAATATGACCATAAATATATGATATGACCATGAGGAAAACTCCTCCTAGGTACCTGATCCTACCTCTATCTTTCTGGAGGTCCGTGTTTTTCTGCTTTGAATTTGTATTTCGTTTTACAGATTTTTGAGATGGTTGACAGTTTGTTATTGTCATTTTATCATTCAGCATTGCAGTTCTCAAAAAGATCCTAAACAATTGTTTATATACAGGATATAAACCTACATCAAACTCTGAACCCCTTGTGAGGCCCAATAATCATCCAGGGGCCAAACTTTCAACAATTTTAAAGAATCAGCAAATATGTAAAAATGCTTGCATACATAATAACATTTCAGTTTTTGTTAATTACTAGAAAACTGACCAGTCAGGAAGGGCCCCGCTATGACAATTAATATAGAGAATGAAAAAAAACTTTGAATTCCATCCTCTTTATATCAACAATGATGAAAAATAAATGCCCGGCATAAGATGTTAAGATGTAAAGAACTGCAATATATATAAGGTGGTAAAAAAAAAAAAATGAAAATTATAAGTAACAACTGTATTTTTAAAATTTCAAGATAATTCTTAAATGTCCAAAAACTCTTAATAGTAACCATGTATCTGCATAAAACAGGGATAACCTCATGTCTTATAAAAAAAGAACTAAATTAAATGTGTATTTAAAAAAGATTTTAACAGGTGTTTTATAAAATGCAATCCTTCAGTGAATGCAAATACATTGTATCACCCAGGGTTGACCTCAACTTCAAAACAAACATCAGTTGCATACAAAGGTGTTCATCAATCTTAATTCATATGACAGATAGAGATAAGCCTCTAAATTTTCTGCAGCAGGCAAGATAATTAATCCCAGGGGATTAATTGTTCTGCTCTCTCATCCTTTTCTTCTAAATTTACAGTAAGATTTTTTTTTCTCAGAAATGACAGAATGGGGTTATTATCTGATTACCTGTTAAAATTAACAGCATTAAGGCAGAAAAAAATAAAATAAATAAAATAAATAATTAAAAAATAAAATAGTGAAAAAGGATATCTCAATATATATCTTGATTTTAGAATTTGATAAAATTATCATAAATCATTGTGTACAGTATTTTAACCAAAATATAGTATGAATATTATATTTTAAATCCATATTTCAAAGAATGTACACAATACTACACATCATTCAAAATTGACCTTAACTTCAAAACAAAGTTCATTTGCAGACACAGGCAGTGCAGTAATTAATCTTAATGTGACAGATAAAGATAAAGCTTAGGATTTTCTTCCTGTGGAAGGTTAATTAATCCCAAAAGACAAATATTGCACATCCTTCAAAGTATACAATGGTAACATTCTCAGAAGTTATCTCTCTTAGCCCATTCATTCTTATGCATAGTTAAGGAATCTACCCCACCACCCCAGCTCCAAACCAGAAGACATAGAGAACCAAACTTAGCATCAAAATATGTATTTCTACCTACTGAACTACCATACCAAATTTGAACTTGATTGGGCAACCATAAAAAAAGTTATTAGAAAAAAACAGAAAATTTGTGGACGGAAGAGTGACAGACGGACAGACAGAAGGACGGACGGACAGAGTGATTACTATAGGGCACCCGCAAATCCTTGCGGGGCCCTAATTAAAAAGTTTTCCTTTCGCGGGTAGGTTAAGGCAACTCAGAGTTTAATGACCGTCGATATTATGATCAATTTAAAAAATTGTCAACTTTTATAAAACCAGTGTTGAATATTAATATCAAGTGATTGTGTTTGCCATGATATTATTTTTTTTCTTCGGAATCGAGATGATCTTTGAAGCTGTCGTGCCATGGCATCGGGTGACAGTTAAAAAAAGAAAACTTTTTTACCTTAACAAAAAATCAAAAAGTGTAACACTACCCCCAAGTTCATTAGTATGTATCTTACAATAATTTGATCTGCAATTAGTTTGTGTTTATTAGTATTACTGCTAGAATCTTTTTAGGAATCACATAAAATAAGTAATTGTCATTATTTATCGGAAACCCCCTGATTCTTCAATTACATTGAAAAAACTATGCATATTTTTTTTTTTATAACAACGAAGCACGGGATTCTAGCAGCACTTTTCAAGTAGTTTAGGTCATAATTATGCTTTTGATAAATGCCAAATTCAACTTTCATAATATTCAGGGTAGTGTTACACTTTGGCCTTTTTTGTACACACTGACAGAGGGAAGGCCGGTCAAGCCACATAAATGTCTTTCTGCTTACCTAATAACACTTGCTAATAAAACAAAATATCCATGCCCATGCCCGTATTATCCTGATTATATCCAAACTGACATTCATTTAAATCTTATGTATCAGTATGAAATAAGTTTTATTTCAGCATTGTTTACACTGCATTCTGATGATTTGTCTCCCAACATTGATCTTCTCTATCAAACATGCATGTGATGTCTTCAATGATAATTATGCGTAATACAGAGAGTTCGAAGATGTATTCAGTTCGAAGAGTTTCTAGTGACATTTTACACCTGTAGTTTTTATAATTAAGATCAGAGTTAAAGTAAAAATTGACATGTTTCTGATTAAATTATGACATCATACTGCTTATTGTGACGTCATATCCATCAGAGGAATTTTTACTCAATCGGTCACTGAGAGTTGCCTTATTAAACCAGCGTTGTACGACTGGATGTGACCCCACCTTACTCCTAAAGATTTTGATTTTAACAAATTTGAATCTACACTATCTTAAGTTGCTTTCACTAAAGTTACAGCTTTTCTAAGCAATTGTTTTTTAGAAAAAGATTTAAAGATTTTTCTCTATCTATCATACGATTATACATATATAAGAATGTATTTTTATTCTATGCCTCAATTAGCAAAAATTGTTGTCTTGTAAAAGAAAATATGTATATAGTGAATTAGCTATAGTTATTATAATGAATTCATTATACGGATATATCAATTATGGATATAACAAAGTAAATCCATTGGCCCCAGGGACTTCACTGTAACTGAGTTTTACTGTAGTTCTAATTTTCTTGTAAGAACCATTCATTTATTTTTTTCCCACATGTGTGGGAGTTGTGGAGAAAAAGATTTTTTGATGAAATTTTTTTAAATCCATATGGTGAATTCAGGGGAAAGCTCAATTCGTTACACTCGCTCAAGTTTACGCTGAATAAAAACTCCAAAATGAAACAAAAGTACAACAAGTTGTACTTAAATTGATGAAATAACGGTAAATGGTATTCCAATGAAAACCGATTCTCAGAGTTCTGAGAGAACAACTAAATAACGTGCGGAGATTCCAGCACGGACAGTCCGTTACCATTCTGTGCACAAAATCAACACTAACATGTGGAAATCCAGCACAGTTAGTCCGATATCACACACACTTCACTAACATGCAGAGTTCTAGCACAGTTAACCCACATAACCCTCTATGCTACCGTGGTGGGTTCCAGCACGGTTAGTCCAACCGTTCTCTTCCTAATCTTAAATTCTCTCTTACACTTTTTTTTTTGACAGGCATTGTATTTGTAAGTTATTTTCTCTTTAGTTATATAATGACAACAGTTTATATTTTGCTTTCTAGTTTTCTTACATTTTATAAGCGTTATACATTTTCAATACTTATGCGGAATTATCGGTCCTTAGATTATAAGCGTATAAACAATCTCGTCTTCTCACATTGCTGTGTTTTACTACAGGGTGTTTCGATATATGTTTTTGTTTTAACGCACTTTCCATCCGACGCTTTAAGAATAAAGAACTTGTTTTAATTTTACGGAATTGTTTTTCTTTTCCATTAGCAACCAGTAGAAAGCCGAGTGGCATCCTACCAAGCTATTCCCCAACTTAATCATATTCACAAACAGAGGAAATCTCTGTGTGAAATAATACACACTCGTGTATAATACGCACCCCCCAAAGTTGACGAAAAAATGCCGAAAAACAGCAGGTCCTTTGTATAATATGCAACCAAAAAATGGCGAAATCAACGGTCGCTATTTCCCCCCAAACTATCGATGTTCCATGATAATTTTATAATCCCTGCGCAATTTCTTTAATTTTGTGATCCAGCACTGATCTTACAATTTTACTTAAAAAGGATGGCATAATTTACATGGGCGGTATCAAATATCATTTGACACTTCGTAAAGAGTTTATACAACAGCGGAGAAATTGATGATCATCCTACGTAGAAAAGAAAGGCGACCGAGCTTAGTGCTTAAAAGTAACAATTTTTGCAAATATAAACCAAAACAACATCAATAGAAATGATTTAATTGATTAATTATAGTCAAACCCTTTGATTGTTGTTAAATAAACATTGTGAAGAAACGTATGTCATATATTGTCATTATCAAGTCGTACAAATGATTGATGTATTTTTAGCAGTTCTATGTAAAGCAATACCGTTTAAATGCATAACTGGGCATGAAGTAATCAAGTTTAATAATATCAGAATAATTGCTAATCTTCATGCAATTGAAATCACCCTGTGAAGTCTGACACAAGACAGCTGCATGCTTCTGACACCAGAAATTGTTAAACATTGACCACGTGCCGTGCCGAGTCAACAGGTGGCTGCTTACGTAATGGCAAATACACTGACGTTATTTAAACTTGTTTGATGCAAGGAATAGTTTTTAGTGAGGGTAAATATTTCAATACATGGAAATAAAACCCAGAATAAGGTATTTCTGATGCAGTAAATTTAGTATACACTCATACAACTTGCATAACACGCTATATCAGCAGTTACTACTCCCATGGTATCAAGAATCACAGCTTGAAAAAATGGGGTAAAATTTTAGCCCTATGTACAACACGCACTCCCCACTTTTGATCAAATTCTGGCTGAAAAAAAGTGTGTGTTATACACGCAACATTACGGTAAACTCTACTCGGCATCATTAATTCCACTTTTATAGCAATTTGCTACGTAACTCAAGTTGTTTATTGTGTTAAAATTTGCATAGCTCAGCAGCTGAAAAAATTAAGACACTACTATCTGAATTAAGCTACCAGGTACATGTACATGATTCTGTAACCAAAAAAAAAAATAAAACATTTTAATTCTAAATTTTTGCAGATTATAGAATATACATGTATAATTTATGGGGGTTTTGGCCATAAATCTGATACACAAGGAATGATAGAAATTCTCTTTGTGAGAGGATGCAAGGTGGAGCATTTGAAGAATTGATACTTAATTTCTCATTACCTTATCCATAAAGGAGGGTAAATTACTCTAAAGATTAAAGATCACAAGCCTAAAAAGCACCTTTTGTGTCTATGTAAATAAGTTATCCTGTAACAAATTGAAAAAGTCTAGAAGATGTCTGGTTTGTCCTCCAAATTTTAATACACCTTGTAACTTGACAAAAAAAAAAACGGCATCGTCCTCTGAATAATGCATTGGCATCAGATATCTGACTCTTCGTCTATAAAACAACTTTGGATGCTTGTTTAAAACAAAGAAATAGTCAGGTCTACTTGTAGATTATTACTGCGATATTCAAGTTTGTCTCATTACAAGTACCATGTGCAGAGGGATGCCTGCAGTCTATCAGTATATCAAACACTCCCCAGTAGACTCCATACAAAACCACAAAACGATGTACATATATCACATTCATGGCAATAACCTACAAATAATAACAAAGCAACAAGTTGCTGTTCTTTTAAAAAAAGAGTGCACTACGTGGACCATATGCATGTTTTTCTGAAGGAAATATGAGAGCCTAAAGGTTATCTGACTCCCTTTTGGGGGGGGGGGGGGGGGGGGGGGCAGACTTCCAATTCAAATTCAAAGTGTAATGATGAACAATAGAAGCAAGTCTGGATATTGCCTTTAACCTGTAAATTTGTACACTGCATCACACATAGCTATGACCTTTTTACCTCAGAATTAATAGGGTTCATACCTATAATATAATTAAGAATTTAATTACACAGTGAAAAATACATGTATTGGGCTCTTTTGATGTAGTTGTGCATACTGTGTAGGAACAAGACTGGCAAACCCCCCCCCCTCTCTCTCTCTCTCTCTCTCTCTCTCTCTCTCTCTCTCTCTCTCTCTCTCTCTCAAAGTTATGTTCCCAAGAATTGCACAAAATTTTAAACAAATATATCGAATTAGAAAACCAAAAAAATTTATCACTTAATTTAATTGCAAAAAAAAAATATGATAGATTTTACAAAGTATGGCTCTTTGTGTAACTATTTGGTATAGCGGAAGCTTCTACTTTGACGCTGTATCAGGTTTTTGTATACTTGTACTAGTAGTAACATTGCCGATTTGCCTGCCAACAGCCTGAACGTTTGCTTTCAGCAAAGCTCGGCTAAAAATGAATGAATCACAATATAAATAATTCATTTCAAACATTTATTTCCAATTTAAGTCACAAATAAACCGGCCTTTGTTGATTTTAATCTTTTTTTTCACATTCCACATGTGAGTGATAAATTTGATAGCAATTATAACAAGAGGCCCATGGGGCCACATCGCTCACCTGAGCAACAATGACATTATATGGGCGTTCAAAGAATATTGTGCCACATGGTCCCTCAGTAAAATAACAAAAAATAAATACCGTAAAGTATCAAAATTTTACACTTATTTTTGCAAACACTTTATCTTTAACATATTACCTTTATGGAATACCATTTTTACCGAAAATAAGATCCTATGCTAGATATAAAACTAAACTTTTGGTTGGGGTACACCGTTAACTTCCTTGAATGCCCTTTGAATTCGTTTTGCCCCCTTCTTTCACTTTATAAAGCGATCAAAATATATGAGAGCAATTATAAATTAATTTTCTTCCTCAACTACTTACTAGTTATCTATTTAAAAAAAAAAAATTTTATAATAGTTATTGTATTCAATTAAAAAATATCCTATATGTGAAAAAAGAAATTTGTACCTCAATGCACTTGATTCCTCAAATTTAAAACATTCAAAAATTTAATTGGTCTTTCCCATCATAAACGACTGTTGTTTACCTGGCATGAACTCTTGTGACGTTTTTTAACCTTACTCACTTGATCGATGAATGCAATCGAATAAAAAATTTGTAATGTTAAAGAGCTATTATAATTAATGTTGTTACGATAGTCGCAGACTATCGAAAAATCGTCACTGAAGGCAGCAGGTTGGCAACAATCGATAGTAAGTTTTTATCATCGATAGTCGCTAAAAGTCAGTCACGTGACAAATAACCTTTTATTGCATAGCAATATACATAAAACGACTAAAGTATTATTATACAGTGACCAACCTAGGGGGGGGTCACTTGCTTTGTGATCGGTAACTTTGCCGGAATTTCCTCCGAAAGAGAAGTTGAAGTTGCCCTGTATGCTGAGTTTACAATCATGTTAATTAAACCCAAAGGCAATAAAATGATAATTATCAAATTCATAAGACTTTTTCACGGGCTCAGTTAACCCCTTTGTGATTAGTAACTTGCGACTGTCTTATCTTCATGCATGGGTGATAAAAACTGTGTATTGAAAATTACTACCAATGTTTATTACTTTTCATGCTGATATTACAATTATAGTTTGGAACTTGTAATTAGTTAATAATACTGCCAAATAACTGCTAAAATAATCATAAAACACATAAAACAAAAAAATTGCAAGACTACAATGAACAGTTTTGTGAAAACCTTTTTGTCACTTTTTATTAAGGGTCATCTTTGCTAACAAAGGGTTTAAGATCCACTCTGCTCCTCTACAACCCTTGGCAGATAAAGCCAACAAAATGAAACTTAATGTACAACGGAATCTGATTTGCTGTGAAAACAGGCGATGACAGGGAATCTACTAATTGGCGGTGTAGTTTGTTGTGTTTTCATACAAAATTTTAACACAATCATAATTACTGGTACTGTACCAGTTATCGGCTAAGACCAGTTATCGGCTAAACTGAGAGTTCGGGTTTAAAGCACGCAACAATCCAAGATTTTTTAATTCAGTCGTCTTTTTCGAATAAAGAAAAGTAAGTTTGCTTGAAAATTTTCTTGAATATGTTTTATACATGAGCTTAAACGATCATTGTTTACCGCTGAGTTTACATCTTTGCTCTTTCAGCAGTGGGGAAAGTGACGTAATAAGTTAAAAATAGAATATTACCTCTTTGTGATACGTTATTATATCCCTTCTTTGATTTCACAATTAAAATCAATACATTTAACATGTATAAACAAAAGGAATTCACAAATTTTCGACAGATTCGTAGCGCAATTGAACGCCTGATTGCATAATTATGCTTTGAATAGTCTACGATTTGGTGTATTACCGTCTGATAATAAACGACTAATTTTAGAGATTTGTTTATAATATCATGACCCCGACTTTCGTCTGACCCCACAAGGGGCATAATTCAAACTACATTTAGCAGAGTTTAAAATCGACATGAACACGGATTTTACTATGTTATTATCACGAAGCCGATAACTGGTACAGTAAATCGTGAAAACTCGGCAAATTCGGGGCGTGCTAAAAAGCACAAAAAAAGATGTTTTGGGTTCTAAATAATGATATAAACTAACAGATTGATAAATAAGGAGTTCACTTTTTAAAGTATGTCAAGTTTTATCCAAAAATATCGAGAAATAAGGAATTACGAAAAGAAAACGTTAAAATTTAGCCGATAACTGGTACAGTGCCAGTACAACTTTTAACATATGATATACAATTACAAATATATGTTTTTATCTAATTATTCTCATTTTTTATTTTCTCACACAATTTCCTCTAATACCTGTTAGATAAAAAATATGTAATTTAGCTGCTCAAATTTCTTTCAATGGCTAGACAGTGCTGTGCTACTTCTGAAATCATTGGCTAAATCTGCCAAGGGTTGTAGAGAAGCATGGTGGATCGTAAAAGATGATAAATGGTATGAAAGTGTGAAAGAATGGATATTTTCCCCTTGACAATTGTCAAGATCTAATTGTTGTCAGTTTTAAATATCATTCTTTTCAGGAGGTTCACAAACAATGGTCATCATTTTGCTGTATCTACTTTTTTCTTGCAATTTCTTGTGAACACTACTGAAGCGGCACTGTTGAAATCTATCCCTTTAAGAACTAAATCTTGAGTGACTTGAGGAAATTTAAATCGTTCTATCTTACACCACCTCTTGATATGACAATTACTTCTCGTCACTCATCTGTATCAAAAAATTCTATTTCTAAATAACAAGCACATTTTTATTATTTGCAGTAGTTACTGGGATTTAAAGGAAGTAGAATACAGCAAAGCTATATAAACACAAGTCATCCCAACTGGTACTCAGAACAGCTGCATGACTTGTGACATTTGAGATAGAACCAGCAACCATTCCGTCCTTTTTACTCATATGATGCCGTCCCATATTCAAGAAATACCCAACATCCCCCAAGTACCAATCTGGAGTGCTCGCCAGCCAAATTTGCCCCCACACCATAGGATGATGCCACCTATGCCTATAACCCAAATGGATGCAGCAGCCAGGCAAACATACAACCCTGGATGCCGGTAAGCATCTTCTGTCAATTTGAATTTGCTTAAAACATACAACTATATCCATTTGCTTTATTCAACTGTTAATTCATTTTTGGCTTGCTAGCATTCCATTAATTGCTTCTATTAACTTTTCAAATATAAACACTGCACATTTTTTAACTTGGTTTTATTAAATAATACATTCAAGAAGATGTGTACTTTATACCTTTTCAAATCGTTATTGCAAGTTAAAATTTTAGCCCCACAATAAAAGGCAAAGGTCCAATTTTACTTACTTTTCTTACAAAAGAAAACAATTTGCATAAATTTATGCTTTGTGTACCAGTAAATGAAGACATCAAACCACTGAAAATGTATCAAATGGTTATTTTAAAGAAAAAAAAAACTTCCTTCAACCATAACAGAAAAGCACACATGCATGCAGCCTTCATTTTAAAAACAAGTGTTGAGTATTACTGACATATCAATTGAAATTGCTCTAGATGAATGAATGAAATGAATAAAGCTGGACAAGGAAATTGTCCAGCAGGTAAATAGTTTACCTGTAATTAACCCCTGCAGCACCGCAACACCTTTCCTGTGAAAGAAATATGTTGAATGCTTTATTCTTCCAGAAATTGGTGGCTGGTTTAAATTCCTACCATTATCTTTTGATTTACCACAAAAATTGCTTTTGTAAACGATGTCAATCACCAGTTTGTCAACTACAGAGGTAAAGGGGAAAAGAGGGTGGTTGAGTTCAATTTTTGTATTGTTATTGCTACATGCATGGAAACCTGTAACGTGAAATGTATACATGGTATAAGATGAGAGAAAGGCAATATTGAGGAGGGACTCTCATGCATGTAGTGTACAGCCAGCGGCGTTAGAAGCAAATTAAAAGGGGGGAGGCAGGCTAGACACTTATCTAAAAACTTGACAAGCAAATAAAAAGAAAAGGTCTTTTGTTTAATGTATGACTTTGCCTAAAAAGGCTTAGCAGAACTCTGAATCATTGTAAATGAACCCTAGAACAATATAAATCAATCTGCCCTTAAATCCAATTCTGCTAACTACCTTTTATTTTTACATAGTCTTGCATGCTAAAATGTGATGTTTCAAAATGGCAGACTCTCAAGCTTATGAAAAAGCAAAAGAAGATTACTCCATCATGAAGAAGCAAGGGAAGATAACTCCATTAATCCATTAACTGCCCCCCCCCCCCCCCCCCAAAAAAAAAAAAAAAAAACTCTTTCCACATGCTTTTACAATTTCTTAACTTTGATTGACAGCTTATGTGAATTAAATCATTTCTCTCATTGAAATTCCTGAACAGAATAAATCAATAAGACAAATATATACCACCCCCCTCCCAGCCATAGTCCGTCCTTACATGTAGGTGACATTAAATATTATTAAAGACTGAACACCTGAGACAAGGGCCATGTATTTCACAATTTTGTTAAAAGACTTCATGGACATCATACCCACGCGTTTTTTCCTCACATTGGGAGTAGAGGAAGATTTTTGAAAATTTGGGTGTTTTTTTTGGGCATATTTGGCCCTGCCTGTGGCACCCGGGGATAGTAGAGTCATAAATTTCACAATTTTGATTCCTCTTACCATAAAGATGCTTCACACCAAAAATGGTTAAAATTGCCCTTGTAGTTTTCAAGAAGAAGTCAATGGGTAATGCGCAACGCACGATGAGGGACGAAAACAGATAGCAATAGGTCACCTCAGTTTACTCAGATGACCTTAAATATACACATTCCAGTCTGAATAGTGGCCAGCAATATTCACTTCTTGATATTTTTTTCACTGGTACCAGACAAGCGTTAATGTTGAGCCCTGTGCCCTAAAACATACATGTTCACTATATGGCCATATTTGACCCCCCCCCCCCCAAGAACGCCTGAACTCCTGCCCCATGTGCAGTGTTTTTCACAATTTAAGAATAGGACATAATTGACATCATAACAAACGTACTTACCCGGTAGTTTATCTCTCTCTACTGTGAAAACACAGAAAAAAATACTACAAAATTTATATACAGTCTCATGTAAAAAAAAATTAGAAAAAATATGGCTTCGCTCAGGTTAAAATTTGGTAACGCTTGTTTTAGACATCGTTTTCAGTAACGAAAGAAGTTATCTCTCTTACTCTATAACTTCGGTAGGACAATTAATTTTACCAGATTGGTTGATGACGTATTTTATCATCTGCATTAGCTACTTTGGTCTGTTAACAACCATGGGTAGAAAGGGGAAGGAATTATGTTTGGAAGAGAAGCAGTCCATTTTATCTCTTAGAAAAGCAAGTTTGACACTACAAGAAATATCAGATATTATCGGAAGGCCGTTATCTACAGTGCACACGTTTTTGAAGCGTCGTGGAACAACTAAAGATGTTGAAAACAAACAAAAAAGTGGCCGACCCAAAAAGTGCAGTGCACAGGATGAGTGACAAATTTTTCGGATTGTTAAAATGAATCACAGGCAAAGTTTAACGGAATGTTAGAAATGATATTGGTCCTGGAACTGTCCAAGAAAGCACCATGAAATTTTTTTAAATCAAGATGGATACAGTAGGAGACTTGTAATGAAGAAAATGCGTGTGTGTGAAGTGAATGAAACAAAGCATGTGAAATGGTGCAAAGAAGAGAACTGTGATTGACTCCTTGACTTACAGATGACTGTAAGGTTATGATCAATGGCAATTGAAGTGTATATGTATGGAGAAAAAACGGTGAGGAATGGGACCCACCTTGTAATGCACCAACTGCCGGGCGACATTTGGATTTAATGATCTAGGGGTGCATTACTTACAATGGAGTCAGCACACTTTGTGTTGTAGATGGCAATATAAATGCCCCAAAATATATAAGGATAATTAACAATCATCTTTGGTCCATCGTGGAAGAAAATTTTCTAAGATTCAATACATATTTACTATATAATGACCCCGCCCTATGGCCTGAACCCTTGATCCAGGAGGTCATGAATTTTACAATTTAGATAGAAAGACTAATGGACATCATCGTCATGCATTCTACTTATCTTACACTGCTGTGGAAGTAGAGAAGAAGATTTTCTATAATTAAATACACTTTCCACTATATTGCCTATTGACCCTGCCTTAGGGCCTTGAACGCCTGATCCAGGGGCCATGAATTTCACAATTTAAGAAGATGGCTTTATGGACATCATAACCATGCATTTAGTTTTTCTAAAATATATATTAAAGTAGAGTAAAGATTTTTAAAGACACTACGTTTTCACTAAATGGCTATATTGAACGTGCTTCGGGACCTGAACCCATGGCTCAGGGGCCATGAATTTCACAATTTTGGTAAAGGGCACCATGGACATCATGATCATGCATTTGATTTTTCTCAAATATATATGGGAGTAGAGGAAAAGATTTTCTTAGATTCAATACATTTTCCATATATATGGTCATATTGGCTTTACCATAGGGCCTGAAGACCTGGCTCAGGGACCATGAATTAGACAATTTTGATAGAGGTATCCCTGTCATCATAACCATGTGCTGAATGTCCAGAAGTTGAGAAGAAGATTTTAATTAAAATTTGAACCAATTTTTTTAGTTTCACCTAAAATTTATGGTCCCTGCAGGTTGGAGTCATGAATTTCATCACAATTTATGTTCTCCTCCCCTGTAAAGACCATATTTGGTCCAGATGACCCTAGTAGTTTTATAGAAGAAGCCGAAATTTTTCAATTATTAATGCACAACGAATGACGCAAAACAACAGATGAAAAAAGGTTGCAATAGGTCACCCGAGTTACTCAGGTGACCAAAAGATAAGTCATGCCAAAATGAGAACAGTCTTTCCGTTCTGTTGTTTCTATTGTTTCTATAAATTTATTCTTATGAAAATACCTCCTAAAGGGCACATGACTTGAACAATTTTGAATACCAGGTATACTCCAATTGAGGATGCTTCCACAAAAGTTTCAACTTTTCTAGTCAGATGTTTTATGAGAAGAAGATTTTCAAAGATTGTTCTCTATATATTTTTAGTTAAAAGTTGGACCCCTATTGTGGCCCCAACCTAACCCTGGGGATCATTATTTGACCAAATATGAATCTGCACTACCCAAACTGCTTCTACACAACTTTCAGCTTTTCCGGCCCAATGGTTTTTGAGAATAAAATTGTTTAAGATGTCAACAAATATTCAACAATTCTTAATTATCTCCCCTTGAAAGAGGGTGTGGCTTTCATTAACCAAACTTGGATCACCTTACCAAAGGATGCTTTGATATAAAGACTGGGGTTGGCCTAGTTAAACATCCACAAGGACGGCAATCAAGCATAAAAGGAAGCAGGCCACACCTCCAAACTGATAACACTTCACACCAGAAGCATATGCTGATCAGAGAACTACATCTTTAGGGTCATTCAGCGGCTTGCATTCTTTAGGAATTAATGTATCAAAGTTACATACCATTTTGTTCACTATATTAAAATCTTTTTTCTAATGAAATTCAAATGATTTTGCCTGTTTCGTTTAATAACTTCAAAAGGTCAAAGTTCATGATTTTCAATTTTTATTTGATGAAATATAAATAATTTTGTGAAAATATGACTATTATGGGGGGTTATTTATGCTTAAAATGTTCGAAAATAATCTCACCATTTAAATCATGATTCATTTTTTTTTAATTTCTAATCAACTATTTAAAAATCAGTAGAATGCAACAAAATTCTTAATGCTTAATGCTTTCAGCTCAGGTGAGCTTATAAAAAGTAGGAATAAGTAGGAATTTAGGCATGTCTGAAATACCAAAAAAATGCACAAATGAGCTGGAAATGGTCCAAAACAAATAAATAAATCACAAATTTTGAGACAATTCCTATAAAATCAGAGATGTATGTGAAACACTTATGCCCCCCTCCTGTGGAAACATCCACAAAGAAAATGAACGTAACCTGCAAATAATTGAAATTTTTCTAAGTCCAAGGGACATAACTCTGTCTAAAATTGCACGATCATACCCAAAATCAAACTTGCTCTAGATATCATTATGATAAATCAGTATACCAAATTTCATTGCAACATAAGCAACCTCAGCAAGGAAAATGAACAGAAACTGCAAATAATTGGAATTTTTCTAAGTCCAAGGGGCTATCGAAAATTGCTCGATTGTACCCAAAATTAAACCTCACCTAGTTATTATTATGAAAAATCTGTATACCAAAATTCATTTTCATACGTGCAACCTCTGCAAAGAAAATGCACGGAAACTATGGTGGACCGACCGACCGACAGACAAATAGCAGCAAAGCAATATGCTCTCCCTTCTTTGAAGGGGGGGGGGGGGGGGGCATAAAAATAAAGCACAATTCCTGTTCAAAATAACATCCTCTGAAATAATATCTCTGATCATTATTGGTATATACACACTAAAAATGCTACCCCCAGGAAGTTAAATGGATAATCTATCTCCATAAATTATCTAGCACACAATGTATAAACATGTGATGTACCTGTGAAACCTTTGAAATAATATTTTACCACCCCAGACACATGTTTTAATGATATCTTCCTCTGCACAGTGATTCAGTTCAAATGTTTAGCTGACTTCAAAAAATGCTCAAATTAACTATTTTTTCATCACAGGAAAGTGTCAGAAAGTCATAATTTCATCAGAAATATGAGTTCTATTTAATACAGTTTACTAATTATCAAAGGATATGTATGTATTTTGTCATCAACCTAATGAATATCTGTCCACAGGTAAAAAAAAAAAACAACCCTATATCCTAAAATGATTTTTTTTAATTTCACACATTCTGCACTCATACAGTGATATTTCATAATTCACATAGATATAGTCACAGAAGGCTTCTCATCTTCACCATTTTTATCAAAAATGAATTTTAAAAATTTAAAGATGACATTGCAAAATGAAACTTAACTGTTTCTAAGTACCGCTTGATATGTTAAGAGGTATAGCGCCTTTTCCCATTATTTTGCCTACACCCATGTTTAAACAAAAAGTACCTTTTACTAAAAAAAAATACAGATACTTTTGCAATATATAGATTTTGAAACCCAAGTAATGATCTTATAATGGTGTCTGTATCCACTGTTTTGTCATAAGTTCAAGAAAACTGCTTTGAGAAATGAATGTGACGAACTCAGCTGATATCCTAAACCATGATTACTTCAAGCAAAATGCAATGCATCCAAGTGTAAACAGAATGTAGTGATAATCAGCTTAATGGAGTCATGATGCAAAATATCTGGACAATGTAGTGTAATACACATAGATCCTGTATAAACAAAAATCCATTTTTTCAACCTGGACATTCATCTGTTTATAATCAAGTCCCTTTTCTAACAGGGTGATTTTATAGTCATATCACCTATTGAGCATAGCAGTTATAAAAGAGATCCTAAACAATTGTTTATATGTGGGATATAAACTTACATCAAACTCTGAACCCCTTCCGTTGTGAGGCCCAAGAATCATCCAGGGGCCAAAGTCTTAACAACTTTAAAGAATCAGCAATATGTCAAAATGCTTGCATATATGTAAACCCATACATTATAACATTTCAGTTTTTGTGAATAATTAAAATGTAATATGTTTTCCCTTGTAAAATTGGATACCCAATTTGGCCCCACCCTACTCCTCAAGATTTTGATTTTAATGAATTTGAATCTACATGTCTATCTGAGGTTGCTTTAACTAAAGTTATAGCATTTCTAGGTTTTCAGAAGATTTTTAAAGTTTTTTTAATGAATTCTTATGTAAAAAAATTGTTGGACAATGACAAAATAAGATCAGAAAAACAAAGCTAACAAGAGGCCCATGGGCTACATTGCTTACCTGAGCAACAACAGACATAATAAAATCAGCTTTGTGGATTCATTTACAAAATATCTTAACAATGTCATATAATAGATCCTGTCATAAAAAAAAATCCTCTGCATATTCTTATGTTTATCATTGAGCCTTTGTAACAAGATGATTTTACAATCATATCACATATTGCATTGCAGTTCTTGAGAAGATGATCAGACAATTGTTTATAGATGGTTAATACATCTGCATGTATTGACCAGTCCCTATTCCTGAAGACTAAGATTTTGACAAATTTTCGTTTTCTCTTACTTAATCATTGGGAGAAAATTAGTGAATTTGTTTTAACATAAAAAATAAAACAAATTAATGCAGTTATGAGCTATATAACCATAGATTGGACAATATTAAGCAATCAATGAACAACCATACAGATATTAAAATTACGAAATTTTCAAATTTCATGCAAAAATATTAGAGGTTTAGATAAATATATTTTTAGATTTGTGTCACTGAAATATGTGGAGCAAATATGGCCCAGGAATTAACTGATGGAATTTTCCAAGACATAGTTTTCATCACAATTTGGTTTCAGAAAATAGTTTTTTCAAATTATTTAAGTTGGAGTGCGCATTTTCACTTATTCACATTTAAATGCCCAACATCCGTCTTATGCTTTTGTGTTAACAGTGTATAATGATGGCATATATGACTTCATTTTTATTTTATGATGCCTATATTGCTATTTCTTTGACAGTGTGATGGTCAAACTCTTGATAATAATAAAGTTTATCAGTTCTAACTGATACTAACTGTCTAACTGTAGACCCCTTCACGGTAACTGCGGTACTGCTCTCTTGCAAGGCAAATTGATATACTTTGCCGAAATTATTATTATCAATTGAAACAATTGATGATACATTATTTTTCACTAAATTATGCCATTTTGCCCTGCAAAAGAGCAGTACCGCAGTTACCGTGAAGGGGTTAATTGCTTATATCAGACATTTACAAAATAGATACATAAATAATTTTCGTTAAATATATTTTCCGAGAGAAATATCTCGTGACAGGTCTTAATTCACCACAGTTAAAATGCCACCCATATACAGCTGATATACGTGTATTGTAGCAGATAATTGCAGAATCGCTCCGTAGCGATATTGGAGAAAATTACTAAACTTTCATTGAAAATAACAGTCAAATTATCCATAACAAACCATTTTGAGGCTGTAAATACCGATCATCTAAAAATTTAATTCATATTTTTGAAGAATTCAACACTTTTTCAGCAACGTTTTTTACTCGATTCAAGTTGACGTTCGGAACTCTTGGGATTTTTCCTAGTAAATGCACTGTGTTAGAGTTATCTCCTGTATTTTTTTTTTTTATGAACAGAATACATTTGTATATACATATAACAAATTTCCAATGAAAATTTACTTGTATTTGTATTATAGTTTCTGATTTTATCCATGCAAATGTGGTATTGTGAAAATATAAACTTTATACAGAGCATCCCGGGATTTAGTGTAAATGTAATGTGCATGCGCAAAATTCTAAAATCCAAAAAATCCAAATGATTTCTGGAATTATTTGAGGAATTTTCGTTAATTATTAATAAGCAAAGCTTGATTGAGAAAAAATAAAAAGAAATTGGTAATCTTCAAGTACCAATGATGTTTAAAATATATATAAAACAAAAGACAGCACTCTCCTGATTTATTGACATAAAAGCCCAAAAATTTGAGTCTATTATTTTAATATAGTAGTACAGATTAAAAAGTACTCAACTAATTGACTTGAAAATTACCAGGCTTTGTCCTTTTACCATGCCAAATAAGTGTACGAAGTTTGATAAATATCCGTGCAAGGGTTTTCTTTTAAACTTGCTTCCAAGTTGAACACACACACGCACAGCAGTGATGCTATATCCCCTACTCAACAAATTGCGAGAGGGGATAAAAAACACACATTACAAGCTGGTAATAGTTTCAAAACTTATGGGTATTTAAAATGCTTTTGAAATTTTGAAGATGGTGATTTAATCCCCAACTGACTGATTAGGTTGGTAATTAGCCCCTTAAACTGGGGTGTTGAATTGTGTTGTTTTAGGTGAAATATGACACCTATAGTTATTATCACCTCAGATATAAATGATTGACTGCTAAAATTATGTCTAGGAATAACAATCAAATGAATATTGTTTTCTTTAAGGAATACAGTCTCAATGCATTTATAAGGATTGTTCATTATTTATCTCTTGTGCAAAATTATTTTTACTAGATCTCATCTATAAGTAGGACCCCCAATTTTTCTACTCCCCCAAATCTGACTTATAGGCAAGTATATATGATACGCCAAAAGTTACGACTAACCATGGCCAGGCGTAGATTTTTTGGCTTAACCTAGTTCGGGCACAAAGTTACACCTTTGAGTGAAATGGACCTTAGTTCAAATTTTGCCTTAAGTTCCGATTCATGCGAAGCGTAAGGTTACACCAGCGTACACTTTTTAGTGAAAAGGGCTTCAGTTCTGTATTACTTAAGAAAGTTCTTTATTAACATCGAAAAAACTAAGGTCCATGCCTTTGCAGCTCAAAAATATCTTTGAAGCTTGGCGGAAGTCACAGAGCTGATGGGAATTTGAAAACAAAGCAATTGAAAGCTGAGTTAGAGTCTTTTTAGGCATTCTCAGAGGAAATTCTATCGCAGAATCAAATTCAAGAGCATATTGATTATTGTCCCTTCCCGTTTAAATATTCTTTATGCATTAAAATGTTTTTTTTAACTTTACACATTTCTGACCAAAATTTATTAAATTATAAAGGTTTATTTTGCAAATGCCTATGTTAGTTTTATTTGCTTGAATATAATAAGTAGTACTACATGTATATGTAATAACTAAAATCAGTTAGTTGAAAATTTCAATTAATTTTGATTATGAATCGAAATGGTGTTTCTGATTGATTCAATTCAATAATCAATAGTGTTCTCCGCCGATCAATACTGATCTTTTAGATAGAGTCACCTATTTACTAGTTTACCTAAAACATTATCTCTCTGAAAATTACAAAAGAAAAAAAATAGACCATACCTAAGGTTACATGGTAATTGCAATTTCTTTGGTTGAACCTTATTGTATTCCTCTTGTTTACCTATCACCTCAATGTGACTTAGACTAAAAGCAGTTAGTTTATCACCTGCTAGGATAATACATGGAAATCACTGTGAATGAAACAGCAGTTTATTTATCTATCGGATAGTCATTGATTTGCCTATCAACAACTTGGGAATGATAAAAGACAATACTCTAAATGCCTCATAGACATCAAAGAGATTTCAACCAAGTTCTCTAGGTTTTTTTTTAATAGCTCTGCTGTTTTAATTACCAGTAGTTTTTTTTAGGGAGAACTTGATTCTTTAAATAAACAAAGTAGTTGGTGTACAGTGTGGCTAAAATTATACCCCCAAGTCAAACTGAAGAATTTGTAATTGAGATATGGTTGGAAGGTTTTGGTTTAAGGTATTTCTTTGAAGATTACTAGAGATAAAAGTATCTCTTTGTGCATATTTACTTGAAGACAAGAGATTTCTATCAAGTGACATATCAATTTGCAGAACAGTATGTGAATAGATTTCCAATTACATATTTTGTCTTCAGTTTAAAGTGATTATATGTTACATGAAATCAAAACTATATAGAAAGCATCAATCATTAATGTCCTATCTTAGTTATATTATTTAGATAACATACCAAAAACTCCCCCCCCCCCCCCCCCCCAATAGGATTAGCTGCTATTTATTTAAAAGTGCCCGACAAAAAAGCCACCAACATCATTAATATATAAGTGATAAAAACGAAAGCTATACAATTGTATTTTTGGGGTACATTATTAACTTCTCTTCAAAATTTGACAAGTCTTATAACAGGTAAATAAAAACTATCCTTGATAAAGGTCTGTCTCTTTTATGACATACAGATATGACGTTTAGCACTAAAAAGAGTATCAACACTCCCCAAAACACTAATGTCAACTTTTCCTATCCTGTTCATCGATGAATAATAACAGGTCAATTTTCAATAAACAGACTGTGAATCTTATAGGAGATCACTCTGAATTTATTGTCTTCTCCTTCTGAAGAAGGGTTGCAACATAAAGGAATAAACCTGATCTGAATTATGTCATGGTAAATTTATCCAACCTTTAAAAGACATGTTCTCTTCCACACAGTCTTTGCCTCTTTATCAAAGAAAGTCATTTACCATAACAAGTGTTTTAAAAAGATATGTATGTTCAATGAGCCAGATCATCAAATTGACTAAACTGCAAATTTTTATCATCATGCACAATTCATCCAGTGCTCTATAATTAGAATACATTGAGGTCAGGTGGAGAGTTAAGGTAAAATGGCCGTGTAACACTTTATTTCCAATAAAGTGTTCTTCTTTAAATACATTCTTAAATTTTAGGGAATAGATGTGTGATTTCCTCACATTCTGCTTTAAAATGAGGTTATATCTATTCAATATACATACAGATGCCAACGATATGATATATAGGGCTATTGTGCAGGTGTTTAATGTTTTGTGACAAATTTAAACTTATTCATAATAGTCTCCGAACTTACTTTGATTGGGGATTCCCAAACAGCTAAAACTCTCCCATCAGGAGACCATTCAATACCCATCAAGTCATCCGTCTCGGTTTCAAAATGCTGCAAATTAAATATGGTAATAAAAAAAATTCAAATTTAGGTAAAATTTCTCCTTTTCTATAAAATTCTTATATATTACTGCATTTAAATACCCTTGTTAGGGAAAAATTAGGGTCTAAGGAGTCTGCTTTGAATATTAAGATTCTAAAAAACATTTAAATTACTTTCACAAGTTCCCAAGAATCACAAGCAAAAATAGTGACAAAGTCTTTGCAGTCTCTCCTCTCAGCTAGGGCCATGTACTTTCCTCCATTACTGTAGTCCAATGCTGGAGAATTAAGATAATTTATCATGATTGAAATATGATGTTTAGAATGCTTTTCTTTGATTCTAATTGTTGTATGATTATCAGTAACTATGTGATATCGCATATTTATTGTATTGTTAATTTAAGTATGAACTCACGTTTTTGGCATTGTTTGGGGTAGCGTATGTAGGAAACAGACTTTGTCACCAGTGACCAAACTGTTATTCTCAGCTGTCATGAAAAAAAAAAACCCCCAGAATCATGTCAAATCATATGTATATTATATACATTCACAGAGTGTTTTTTTCTTTATTTCTTTAAGGCAAACCGATTATAATTAATAGCTTTATAGACAATAAAAGGGCTGAAATCCACATGATCCAGTTCTGACTAATTTATCAATTATCAAAACTTTCAGCAAATTTAATAAAAATCATGGACTGCATGAAATATTCATGAGGATTTCAGACTAAATTTCCCATATAAGAATAATTGGCCATTTCTTCTATCAAACGTCTTGATGTACATTAAAAATAACTTTTTTAACAATTAATTGTACCTACTCTTGATGATTAATTTAAAAAACATCTTAAGAGAAAGATGCAATGCTTGCTGCCTTCATATCCGCATGAATCACTTACGAAAGCATTATATCGCTATAATATTGAAGTATTTACAATTTCCAGTGTCGCTGTCTATGATAACATTATAAATCAAATTTGCAACATATAGTTCAAAACATTTCATCAATGACGCAATTGATGTGTTGTTGGGGTCGAGGGGGGTTTGAATCAATAATTATGAAGAAAAAAAAAGTAACGTAAAAGTGTAAATAATTTAATGGTATAATATTGCTGAAAATTATATAAAAATAAGTATTAAGGAATCACTTTTTGAATATTTTAAGGTGATATTTATGGTCGGGGTGGGATCAATTCTATCATAAAGCCACCCTTCGAATGTATTTGTATAAAAATCACAAAACATAACAATAGTGACTCAATTTATGCAATTTTGATCTACTTCGAAGATCATATTTCAAAGCAACAAATATCACTTATTGGGATAAAAGCAGACAAGGGGTATATACGTGTAACGGGGTGGGAGAAATAAAACCCGAGTAAGGCAAAAAATAATCATGTAGTTGTTCTATCTGAACATTTGGCAGAGCAATAAAATAATACAGAAAAAAAGAGAATTTCATAATAAAGCCTTTAACCAAGTGAGAAATTATTGGCTTTCATTTCTAAAATGTTCATTGATTTATCATTTGAAAATAAAAAAGTCAGCGTCTGTGTAGAAGCTATAGCTGCAGGTTTGTAGCTCCCTGTATGAAAATAATGAGTGGACAACCTGGGAGCTACCGGTATATATTTATATGTTAAAAAGTTGCAATTTATGGTGCAAAAAACTTGCGCTTGTTTTGGACTGATTAATACCATTTTATTTATCTGGTTTTAAGGTTCCTATTTTAAGTAAACAACATCAATGAAATCTTCAATTCTTGTGAATGATACATGGAAAAAGAGTAACTATGCATCAAAATGTAACAAATTTGACTATTTCTTTCCATCTTTTATCTGAATGTTTCTTTTATTACCTTTAATGATAATAGATTTTTTTACCTACTTTAATATATGATCTAAAAAGAAGGTTTGGTTTAATTGCTCAAAATCACCTTAAAAATTAAATAAATCATTCTACAGTTTATCATAATCATGGTGTTTATAATTTACATAGCTAGATCTTAAAAGTTGGTTTTTATAATTGTTCATCTAATTATATATTGAATGTATAAAGAAAGTGGTGAAGTAAATGAATTTTTTTTAATTTTTTTTTTGTGTGACCTACATTAAAGTCAGCTGTAGTCAGTATGTGTCTTCCATCTGGGCTCCAGCGGACAGCACAAAGTCCAGCAGAACCCTCATCTATCTTACAGGTCCACTCAGGCTGCTCTATGGACCAAACCTGTAATATGACCAAACCTTTTTTAACAGTCATTCCCTTCAAGAAAAAACATAAACAGGAGAACCTGGGTGTGCAATTTTGCATTCTCATATCTTAGATTGTTGATTTTGGATAGCAATTCACACAGCTTTCTACAGATGACTCTTGAATGCAAACACCCTTATTAAGATAACTGAACTGTCAACAAAATGCATTACTTCAGAGTCAAGCTGCAGAACCAATGGTTGTAAAATCAAACTTGATAACTCCTTGTAAAATCAGATTATGAAATAATGAAACCTGAGAAATATTTCATTTCAGAGATAGATATTTGACAGTGTCTTTATAAATCCACTTTAACAATAAAACAATATTTTGCAAATTGAAAATGCTAAAAATGAATTAAAATGTATGAAGGATTATAAATGGATAAGAAGGATAACTCTGATAAGGTTGAAGGGAATTAAAATCAGAAATTAAGATGTAAATCACAATAATTTTTGAATACATGTATTAACTGATTCATCTTGGGGCTATTTTACAAAAGGTGTAAATTTAGATAAACTTCAAAGTGACTGCAGCACAGCCATCACAGCAGGTCTCTATAGGTGTAAATGATTGATAAGGAGCTGTTGACAATATTGCTCTCTTTACAGATTACAAGATAGGATTAAAAATAACCTTGTATGTAATATCACTTAATTGTCCAATTTTTACACCTGATTACATGTACTACATATCTTGATTTTCATGGTTTGACCATTAGTTTATTTCAGAATATTTATCTACATTATAGTTGTACAAGTTTATGGCATAAACTTGTACTTGTGCATTTATAAAGAAAATTGATCAATGTATATAATACATACATCAAGCATGTTAAAAACATTTAATATTTTACCCAAAAAAATCCCATTCTCAAAATCTACAGCTTCTTTTCCTTTACTGTCAATTTTTGAGGTCCCACATTTGTTTGCAAATCTTACCTGCACAATACCTCTTTTAAACAGTCCACACAAGATAAACTGAGAGTCTGAGGACCACTACAATCAGAAATCAAATCATAGTTAAATGACTGAATTCATTTCTTTTAGGTAAGGTATGTAAATCATTTATTACAATGACATGTTTAGACATTTAAATCAAGCGTCTTCACATATTCTTATAATAAATTAAACAGTCAACCAATTGCACCTATAAAATACTATTACACAAATAATATTATTATACCTCAATATGATTATTCTATATAACATGTCATCTGATTGGATTAAAGAGTCACGTGACAGGGCAAACAAAACCTCCTGTCTCCCGGGAAATAAATATCATGTCTCACCTCTTCCGAAATATCAGGATTTTTGATTCAAAAGGAATAAAAAAGCCAATATGAGCATACAATGTCGACAAATACGATTAAATCAAAATTATATAATCATTTAATTTCTCTTTATGCCACAAAAACTAATTTTACTACATTTGATTTGAATTTATAAAAGAAAAGAGAGACAAACAATGTTATTGCGACAAATTATTAGCATTCTACGAATTTTGTATAATCATATGTTGTTCGGTATAATTAAACTTTGAACGAATGTTTGGGAAATATGAAGATTTATTCCCCAAGAAAAACCATATTTCCCTAGGGCAAAGCCACTCAGGAAATATGATTTTTCTTGGGGGAAAGAAATCTTCATATTTCCCGAACATTCATGCAATACCTATATATTATTTAGTACATGTGCAAAATAAGTCATTTAAATTATTTCATCAAATCTAAAAAGTACAATAGGCATGCAACTAGTTATATACAGATTCATTCATCAGTAAAAATAAGAAACTGACTATCACACTCTGTTACCGTAGTTATTAGTATTGCAACCAAATTAACTTTTAGGTACAGTTGCATGCTTAATAATTTACTGAATTTTAAATTCAATTACTAAAGCAACATGTGTAAATTGCGTTAACTGATACGGTGCAGGCACTGACCTCTATTTGTTGGATGGTATCTAAACATGTATACAGGTTCTGTATTTGCAGTGTATCCACGTCCCTTATCACCAGACGAAATTCAACCACAGAGGCCTACAGAATGTACAATTTAACATTTCAAAGCGCTCACCCAAAAAGTTTCACGATGCATTTTATTTATTATAAGGCATTTATTCAAATTATGTGCATGAGGATATTTTCAACATCCTAATTATTTGATATCAATATCATCAATACACTATAGAAGGTATAGTTGTGTGTGTGAGTGCATATCTAAATGACCTATAAGGTGAAGATTTAACAAGAAAACAGTCTAACAATATTGGAAACTGTATCTTATTGATTCTAAACTATGACACTGGATGTTAAGCAAACAGCTTTTGCTTTGTGCATGGATAAATGGCTACTATTCCAACATGACATCATTCTAAAAATATATTTTAAAATATCAAAACTTGACACTATTTGTGGTGTAGTTCCTGTGCAATAACAACACAACTAATCATACTTCATAATCTCTAAAACACCTCGTAGTCATGAAAACAAAATTATATTTCTTAAGATTAAGGGGTGTGTGTTTTTATGGTGTAATCAGCTTAAGCTGACTAGCATCAAATATAATAGGATATAAAGTGTTAAGTTCCCATTCAACATTTTACAGCATTGTGTCATTCATATCTTTAATCCACATTGTTGATTATTCATTTGATTCTTGAAGTTTCTCTGGAATTTCACCCTAATTCTGACACTTTTAAGCACTTATGAAAGAGGCACAACCCATCATGCAACAATTCATAATATTATACAACTACTCTCCTCAATGTAACATTTACAGTATATCAAATCACTAACACAGTAAAGATTTCTTAAACATACTGGTTTAACAAAAGTGAAACTATTTTATACAAAAAATCAAATAATGAGCAAATAGTTTCAAATTTAATGTACCGTACTCTTCAATTTTCATTTATAATCTCATTGACTCATAAGCTTAATTAGGTACGGAATATATATCTATACATACATGTAGTATATAATAAGATAGACCTATAAATATTTTTCAAATTATTGAGTTCTTTTAAACAGATTGGAACAAATCACCAAATGATTTATAACAGCCAGATTGGGATATTAATATACAATAATATAACGTTTTATATTTTCTAGATAGTTGGATATGAGCCAATCAGAGATGTAGGAATTAATCAAATTGAATCATAATAATGCATTATATCCCAAATAGGAAATATCATACAGAGCAAAGCAAGAGACAGGCAAAGCCCAATGATAACATATATGCCAAATATTAAAGTTGAATCAGGGTACTAATAGTTCAAAATATCTGTCTACCGGCCGCTTCAGGTTTCAATACACATCCCAAAATAGAAAGTCTACAGAGATTTTGCAATCTTTTATAAAATTATGCGATTGACAACATTGAAAAAAATGAAATTCTATTTGAAAGTGTCGCTATATTATGTTGATAGTTACAAAGTTTAAGTGTAATTTTATGTCATATCATAATTTTATAAAAGATTGCAATTTAGACTTAAGTCTAAAAATGCTTCATGGTCCTGAAGCCTGGGCGACTATAAAACCTGTTTCACTAATTTATAACAGGAGCACCATAATTTTCTTACCAAGTACTTTCCATCTGGGGAAAACTTGCAAGTTTGACTACTTTGACGGAACAACTCGGAAAAATTCATTTCAGTTTTTCCAATGTTAATTGTATTATAATGAACAGTTTATTCTTATACACACTAAAAATACACTACTCGTTCATCCGCAAGCGTCAACACGCTGTGTACGTTATCTTTATCATGTTCATATGAATTTCTAAAAAATATTTGCATTAAATTTCTTGCAATCGCGGCGGATAATGTCTCTCTCACTTTGATCCATCGAAGAAATGTACCGTATTGTTGAATAGTATCCCGTTAATTGCATCACAGGTAGTCTAAACTATTCACGACTGTTTTCATAAGCAACAACGCTTCACTTTAATCATGGACTCCCGACCGTGCTTTGCTCTGATTGGCCAATAGTCACAGTTAATCCCTGTAGGCCACGGGTATAAAAGAGGTAAAGTGATGTCTTATTTAATTTAAAAATATATCTAATGGCTAAACTTAATTACAAAAGCAGGTAAGTGTAGATTGTTTGCTTGTATTAAATTTGGTGCAATAATAGAACAAAATTTTTGTCATAACCTGTTTCCCGCGATATATGCACCGCCATAATAACAGTAAAACCACGTGGTATAGGTAGATCGAAATTGACAGTGTAGGAGAGTGGTTGGATAGATCACCGTTTGTGTTCACTCCATTTTTTATGTCGTAAATTCCTTACATTTAGCCGTTCTAGCGGCAGTATCGTAAGTATTGTTATATATAAATAATAACTTGCTTTAGTCACCCTGTTTGTTTATCATCACGGTCACTGTAAGTTAGATATAAACTTGTATATGTATATGCATGTACATACAAACTTCTATAGCATGGTATAGGGTCCGTAGCTTTCATAGAACTTTTTTGTTGACGAATGTTTTTATTTTATATTATTGATATACAATTGTTTAGTCTTCGCAGAGACATACATAACATTATTTATGTCTCTGGTCTTCGTAACAATAATATTGTTGTTTTTTGTAAGTTCAGTTTTAGATAACAAGATGCGTAGGTATTACATGTAGGTAATGAGGCAAGAGTTAAGAGGTTAAATTTTATCTAATACTTATATGGTTTCATTTTAACTTTATAGATCTGTGTGTAGGGCAGTTTGTGACCAATTTAGATTTAAATTGCCAAAAAAAATTGAATTTTTTTTTACAAGAATTTTAATCTAATGCACAACACACACACAGTGACACACACATTATAAATACTACAACAGTCAGTTAACTATAGTTCTCCCAATTTTAAGATCCCCAAGAAGCTTTGGTTTTACCAAGGGAAGACCCTCAGTTCCAAATAGTATAGGGTTTGGGGGAAAAAATTGTTTACTGAAAGTTGTTATATTTCATCCTCTAATTAAATCAAATTTATTATTTCTTAAGTTGAATATTCTAAAGAAGAGAGAGAGATTAGCCCAAGTTAATTTTTTGCAGGAACCCAAATTACTGTATTTCAAACACATTATATGTGAATTTTTAGTACTAAATTTCATTGTTTTTTTTTCAAATATCTGGGATGTCAATTTTACGAAAGTCTTGAATGTCAAGAAACATCAATTATACGAAAGTTTATAAATAACTCGGACATGCTATGTAGAATTTGATGTGTCAAGTTTGTTTGCAAAATGGATTAAACTTAAGGTTTCTTGGTCTGAAGTTGGTTGTGTGATATTTATTGAAAATCCCACGTGCAAAAGATATTCACTTTTGATGACAGTTGTATTCTCTCTTTCTCCCCTAATCAAAAGTATTTTATAAAGATTTATTTTCAGAAAAGAATGAAATGGAAAATTCTACTGCCAAATTTTGTTTATGGGAAATATTTGTCAATTAAAGCTAAGATAAATTTCTATAGAATTTGTTTCCATGCTTACTTGCACACTGTAGGGATGTGCTTGACAGAGCAAGGAATATATATATATTATCCAAGATATTGAAATTTTAAGAAATATTACTTGATACATGAAAACGCAACATACATGATACATCTGAACAAATATATTTTGTCACATGCAAATGACTTTAGATTTCAAAGAAGGTTTTTTTTTTCAATTTCCATTTTAGATTTGGAAAGTATACATCCAAAGTCCCACCCACTATGTCACAAACCCTTTCCCCTAGTAGTTCTGTTACTGGACCCCCATTATCACAGGAGGCCTTTGACTATTTATGGCACAGTCTTGATGCGTGCACTGATCATGGGTAAGACAAAGAAATATTATTTTTCAGAGATGAAATATTTGTATTTAGTGTAAATTTGCTATGAAAGTGAATGTGCGGATTCTTAACTTTATAATGCCAATGAAATTATTCATGTATTGCTGTTGTGTGAAGTTTTAAATTTATCATTCCAATCAGAATAAGAGGATGTTTGATGATACAATTCACATGTGATGAAATTTATTTTTCCATGCTCTAGGAATTATACCCACATACAACAGAGAGATTTGGATTATTCGTTTGAAAACGAAAATGAAGAGACGACAAGCCTTCAAATTGAACGATTTCAAATTAAGTCTCAGCAGGACTCAATTTCAGATCTGGTAGGCATTTCCATTATCATATAACTAAATAATGCTGTTCAGTTTATGGTCATATTTAATTTGCCTTTCTTTTGAATTTTATGTTACTTTTAATGATATTGTTTCATTGATAATTCATAAAACATATATTTCTTGAGAAAAGTAAAATAAACAAATCTCCAATGACACTAAAATTTAAACTGATTGTTTAGAGTTCCACTCACAATATACTGATCCAGTATTTATTTAGTTATTTTCATTGTGTTTGATTTCAACATTCACCATATTTGGCAGTGTCTGTTATCCATTGCATATGAATATTTTGTCCCAGAGATACACAAGATTTTTATTTTCATTTGTTTGATGAGATCTACCAAATTATTAAAATGAGTATCTCTTCCCTTTGTTCATTGGTGAAATAGCCTGGCAACAGTCATTCAATATAAATGAAATTTTAAATCTGATCATCTTGTTGTCCATGTCAGTTAGTGCTGTTGGCCTTTATTTTTCCCTGCCTGCTGACATCCTTTGTGAATTTTTAATTAGGTGTTGGAAAAAACATTACCTGTATGTGCTGAAAGAGCTTTGTTGTTCAGAGTTTGTATTGCATAAGTTTGCTATGCTTTGGCAGATCTATTAGATTAAACTGGGTTAAGCATATCCAGGTATTTAAGACATTGAGCGAAGGAATAAAAACCTTTGTTTGCACAGCCTATTGGTCTGATCTAAACAAAGCCACACTATCCTGATAATATATAGAAATAACCCCAATAACCATGACAACGGAATACCAATTTTATTAAAACTTGGCTCCACCAAAAATTGACTGCAGGTCCTGGAATCATTAATAATGTAGAACTGGGTATTTCTAAAGAGGCCATGCATGACCAATATCCATTTAAATCTACCTTTTGTTCCCTCTTTGCGTCACTGAAAACTAGCGACATTATCATATTATAAATACTTATTGATCACCTGGTATTGAACTCTGCCAATATCTACGTGTTTAGACAGGTAGATTGTCGCTTGGACTTCATACAAGTTTATACCTGCACCCAGGCAAATGTTTTATTTCATATTAGCTAGTTTACACTTTGAAATGCTTTTGTGAGGAGTATTCTTACTTTGAATTTCTGTGATATATGTTCTGTTATTTTGTATTCCACTCAAAATACTGTTCTTCTTGTGACTTAAATATTATTTAATTATCCGTCCAACATGATTAAGTTCGAAAGAACTGGATTTACTACATACAGGGTAAGTTCGGATATTTTGTTTACAATTGTTCAGGAAAATTGTAACATTTAGTTATGGTATTGTCTTTAAAAAAATGGGGAGGTGTTGTGTAAAAAAAAAAATAATTAAACCTCTGGATATTTTAATTCAACTTGTATTTTACTCACTATTAAACTCTAAATTGAAAAATTTTTAATTAGCAGATTTCTGGATTGGATGATTGAACATTTTTTTTTCTCAAAAGAATCGAATATCCTCTTGTTTAATGTCTGTCAATAAATTGAGCTATAAATAGCTGTCCCATGAATGGGTTGTCATCCTGGGTAGGTTTACTTGTTGATAAATGTATATGTTTACATATTCAATAGCCTAAAATTTTGGACCAGGCTGATAAGAGATGGGGCATGTGGCACATAATAAGGAGAAAAATTTGGTTTCTTTTTTCCATAAATTTCCCCACAAAAGGTTTTATGTTAATTCAAAGGCTTTCTCATTGGAGGATAGATTATTGCCGTCCTGATAAGTATTGATTTGTCAGGAGACTGGTCACCACAAATAACTAGGCTTATCTGTTAATGACTGGTCCCATCATCTATTGATCATCCCATTAGATTGAGCAATCAGCTACATTGTCAAAACAATTATGTGTAAATGCTTTTTTGTTAAAACTGCACCTGATATATATTTTGCTGTTTTTCATCACCGAGTTGTTTCATGGATTTAAAAACACTTGGTGAAAAGAATACATATTTGAATCTCAAATCCAATCAATAGTTTTTTGAGGGAGAAAGCCTAGTGGAGTAGTGCTATAGGAATGATTAGGTGATTGTCAATCCAAGTGTAATGCTTTTGAAAGATTGATTGCACTGCCTTACAAAGAAGTGATGAGCAAGTTTTTTTCTCAGTAAAATGATTGCCCTTTTTTTTTTTTTTTTTTAGCTGAACCCAATCATTCCCCAGTCCACAGCATCCTCCATGAGCCCTGACTCACAGACTGGGATTATAGGCAGCAGTACCGCATCATCTCCATACAATGATGTAAGTATACACTGCATTCCACTGAACTCACATACAGTGTAAACAGCTGAATCCACAAAGGATACGTTACACACTGGATAAGTCTACTCTCGGCCCATGATTAATAAAGTTTAAAGTATAAAAGCCAATCCATGTCTGGAACAAAAGCACCCTCAATATCAAGTTAAACAAAATGGAGAAGGCATTGCCTGCTGCCTAATCCATTTATGTAAATATATATTTGCATAATAAAATATATTCAAATTCAAAGTTAAACAAAAGAAAGATGAATATAAAAATTTTGGAGAATATATATTATTTAGTGTTAAAATGCCATGTTTAACTATCCTTCTCTTTAACAGTGAATAAGTAATAAAAACAGTTCACTCATCATGCCAAGCTAAACCATCACCTCTCAATTTATGCCTTGATTGACAAAGAGAAAGTGTGAACTTGATACTTTTCAATCGATGCTATCCAAACATGATTAGATAATTACTATGATTTGACACCATGCAATGGTGTATATATATATGTAGTTCCATACACACAATATTCATTGTCAATTTGTCAGTGTAGTCTGTGGTAAAAACATGAGACTTAGAATGATAGATATGGATATTTATGCTGAAGAATTGAATTCATACTATGATGAAATTGAGGTAAATTTATATTGATTATTTTTTTTAACGTGCTTAGTTGCTTCTATGAATTCAGGTATGTAAATTTAGTGTTATTATTTTTTCAGACCATCACATCGCCTCCCCCCTACTCCCCACACACCAGTATGACATCACCCATTCCCACCGTACCATCCAAGTGAGTAAATAATCTTTAAAACTATTTTTGCTCGAAACCACCTGAAAATCACAAAACAATATTGTCATGTAGTTCATTATTTTGAGAATCTCACAGAGAGAAGTTTAGAATAGGCCTAGGTTTAAAATTTTAACTGACAGGATATTTGATCTGGTCTGTGAATTGAACCGTTACAGCTCTTTATTGAAAGCCCTCGTTTAAATCCTTAGCGACATGAACAAACTTGAAAGCACTTCAAAATATCTAATGTCAACATTGTGCTTGGTCAATAAAGTGTGTCGCATTTTAAACTCCATTGTAGCTTTTAAAGAAATTGGTTTAATGTTGTATTGGGGCAGCTATTCATTTTAAAAAAAATGGAACAGTTGAAAAATTCATGAAAAAAAAGAAAAATCAATCATGTTCCAGTTGAAAGTTTTTACTCCTCAAATCAATGAATTTTATCCCTTAAATGGCAGAAAGATGTTAAAACTTTAATGGGTTTTAAAAGCAGAGTTATCATGATTATTCATGATTGAAATAATGGAGTTGTTGTGAATATAAGGTCAATATTATTTGCGAAAAAATGAAGGTGGATTTCATTTTATCTTGCACTCTTGAAGAGAATATTGATTTTAAATTCTAAACGTTTCTTACTATGTACACAAGAAATCCATTGTCCAAACACTAAAGAAAATTGATAAGCAAGCATTTCTTGGAATTTTAACTTTTGAATTTATTTCAAACTTTATTTGATTTACAGTGAACTTTGATTTTTTCCATTACCTGTAAATGCATGAAATAACAGATTTTATTTGATTATGATTTATTTAGCACTGACTATGCAGGAGATTATGGATTCCAAATATCATTTTCACAGCCATCAAAAGAAACAAAATCAACTACATGGACAGTATGTATAGATATCTATAGATTATTTTATTAAATTAATTTGGAATACTTTGTCTTACTGATTTTGATACATATTATAAAACTTTGTCCTAATGATTTTTATACGTATAAAGTGTAATTTTTAGAAATTAACTATTATAAAAAAAACATTGTATGGATACAAAATGACCATGTAAAAAAGATGTAGCAATAATAAACCTTATTTGGAACTACAGTACTCGGAATCATTGAAGAAGCTCTATGTCAGAATGGCTACAACTTGCCCTGTGAGGTTTAAGAGTCAACGCCAACCACCCGCAGGCTGCATAATTAGAGCAATGCCCATTTTTATGAAACCTGAACATGTGCAAGAGCCAGTTAAAAGATGCCCAAACCATGCCACATCAAAAGAAAATAATGAGAGTAAGTGATTATTTTGTATATTGGGTTGGAGGCCATCTGATGGCATGCCTTGAAGAGTACTTTAAAGATTAGATGGGTTATGTAATATTTGCTTTCAAGTACTGTGTGGACTTTAACTATATATAGTCTGTAATCCTTTTGTTGTGGTGTAATCCACCGAAGAATGAGGTATTCTGAGTCTGCCTTTGGAGTAAAAAAACAATTAAAGATAGATTGAATAATTAACAGTTTGTAAGCACAACTCTTAAACCTCTGATGAACCTCTATGAAATATAGTTAAACTTTGTAGGCATTTTATAGACACAATCTTTAGATGTGCATATCATTCTGATTCCTTTATTTTTTTGGAAATTCAAACCTTTTGAAATTTGTTTTAGTTGTTAAAGACAAAGGAAAAGATGTTCATACTTGCAGGAAGTGTTTAGCTGATGATTTTTAGTTCACTTGAGCTAAAAACTCAAATGAGCTTTTCTGATAAGGCCTTACCATAAAATGCTTTGTTTCTGCTTTCTCGATGGACCCTAGCTAAAACCGCAAACTTGAAAGTATTTTAAAAGGATTTTTTACTGAAAATTGTCAATATCCATTTTTTGCCCAGTTTAGAAATAAATCACTAGAAATATTGGTCACAAAAACACTTCTTGCAGTTTTTCTTTTCAAATCAGTGTAACTCAAACTTTTAATCTTAAAATGGATGGATGTGTCTCCATGCTAGGAGAAATCATAAATGGTCTAATAGTTGCTGTCATCATCCAAAGTAAAATCTGATTTATATATATGTAATATGATATATTACAAAAGGGGCTTTATATTTAACATAAAAATATCTGGAGAAAAATTCGAAATCTTTTTATACATAGTCTTTTTTACCACATTGTCCCTATATTTTGACTTTATAAAGCTGATTTTATTTTGATATTGTTGCTTAGGTGAGCAATGTGGTGCATGGGCCTCTCTTTTGATGTAAAGTTAACAGTTGATTTTCTTTTTAGATCACCCAGCTCCGACTCATTTGGTGAGGTGCGAACATAAACTAGCCAAGTACACAGAAGATTCCTACACATCTCGACAGAGTGTCATCATCCCCCATGAACAGCCTCAGGCTGGGTCTGAATGGGTCACCAACCTCTTTCAGTTCATGTGTCTGGGATCCTGTGTTGGTGGACCAAACAGACGACCAATTCAGATTGTCTTTACTTTAGAACGAGAGTAAGTCTTGGAGAAATCCTTGATAGAAAATTGATAACATTAAGGCAGTTAGTTGTTATGAGCTATAGATATATTGATGTAACAAAAAAAATTTAATTTTTAATTTTCTGTATCAGTAATCAGGTGCTCGGAAGACGAGCTGTGGAAGTAAGGATCTGTGCATGTCCTGGAAGGGACAGGAAAGCAGACGAAAAGGCAGCCCTGCCACCCTCAAAGCAGTCCCCAAAAAAGAGTAAGTATAAGGGGTCCTTTTTATGTGATGTTTATCGCAGTTTTCCTAATTAGTCCCCTACCGGTTTCACCAGAGTATACTATAGCTTTCCTCTGCATCCGTGTGTCTATCTGTCTGTCCCACTTCAGTTTTCCACACTTTTTTATGCTCCTGCCATGAAATGGCTGGGGCATATAGTGTTACCCCATTCCATCCTTCTGTCATTCTATCATCATTCACTTTCCGATCATTATCTCGACCATCCCTTTCATGCATTCAACTCAAATTTGATATATGGATGTATCTTATTAATATACAGGTCGGGTGTATGCCTCTTTAATTAAAAAAACAAGTAGTAATTTTCGTGGATTTTGGTCACCTGCGGGGGGATTTGTGGCGTTACGACACAGCTAGTTCTCTATGCATTTAAGGAATAATATGAAACTTGTTGAACAGTAATAATATCAGCAGGGTTTTTTAATTGTTTTTTGTTGGTTCATTATGGGGTTGGGCTGTTGAATTGTTTGATTTGATTTGGGATACAGAAGACTGTAAAAAATGATATTTTGCATAACAGTGCACTGTTTTCACAAATTTCTACCAGCACATGGACTTGGCAAAATTACAGGAAATTTAATGAAGAGTATTATTTTACTTACTTTGTATTTAGTTTGGATATCAACTGTATTGTTGGAATTTCCTCCGATTTTCTTTATCTTATTAAAGCATGACATCTCGTTTATTAAAGTTCTGAAATAGTTGTATGCTTCAAAGCTTTCATAAAATGATACAAACCGATAGGGGATGTGTATTGCTTATGCAATACTCTCAGAATGTTTGTTGTATATATAACTGACTAAAATCTATTTTATTTTGTATTTTAGTTGGTAGCAAAGTTTCTTATGGAACTGAGATTACTACAATTGTCCCTGGAAAGAAGCGCAAGTTAGATGACGATGAAGACTCTTACACACTCACAGTAAGTGTTACAACCTTTATTTTGGTTTCCAGGACAGAATGTATAATCATAGTTTTTCAAATGAAGACTTCATAAATTGATATCTTGATTTTAGGTACGTGGAAAGGAAAACTTTGAAATTCTATGTAAACTGCGTGACTCCCTTGAGCTTTCCTCAATGGTTCCACAGAATCAGGTGGATCGCTACAAGCAGCAGCAGGTGGAGGTTAATAGACAGTAAGTGTCTTTACTTTTATCGAACGGTCATAACTTTGGAAATCATGTAACAGGAAATCTTGGTTGAGGTGTGATAGCTGTTTGATCTCTATTTGTTAAGTTTTCTATTGATTGCTTTCATCAAACAACACTTTTCTTTCACCTTTCTTGAAGTTTTCCATTCAATCTCCTAAATTTTCTTAAAATGTTGATAAAGATTACTTGAAAGAAAATTGATGATTAATGAAAGCATTTTATTAGCTGTGTTGTATGTTAAGTCAAAACTAAACCTCATTATAAACAATGAGTTAAATTCCATTGTAATACTTAAAGAATTAGATATACAAGTTCTGGTTCACATTTGTAAATTGAGTGAAAGAGGTGTGGGTGGCCGCTAAATGAACAAGAGGGATTAAGATGAGAAAAGATGCACAAAGTATAGAAAAAACACTTTGTAAATCTTTTTACTAGTTCTGTCCACAAATCCTCCTTTCCTTCAAATTTTCTGGTATCCAGAAACTTGCATGGAAAGGAGACATTTCCCATTCACATTATCACTAATCAAAGGACATTGCATGAGCACTTCTTTCTTTCTGACCTAAAAGACCTGTTCATTACTGAGTCTTGACCAGGACTTTGATTTATTGTATACCCTGTGAGCTGTAAATTAATGTTTTTGCAGGCCTTCAGTAGAGCAAGATAATTGTGCATCAGCTATAGAATATGAAAATAGTGACTTTATCGTGAATTGCTTGGAACCTGAAATAGACTTTCCCTCAGTATTCAATGGCAGCCACCTCAACCTAAAGCAGGAGTTCAGCTTCACAAGCCAATTTATGTTCTCTGAAGTTGAAACATAGAAGATACTATTACTTAGACTTTAGCGCTGATCTTGCCTGACTTGTTGTAGGTGGCTGTCTGTAGTTCTGGCCCGTGAAAGCAAAAATAAACTGATGAAGAGAAAAACCAAGCCTGGCAAAGTTATTAAACGGCCTGCTTGATATAGATCTTGTGGTGCCCTTGTGTTTGGGAGCAGACCTGATGTGGAACCAGTTCGGTTTTTATGACAGATTATTGGCACGCTTCTGTAGGACTTCTTTCGTGCTCAGATAATGTCATTTTGCGAAAGTGTGGCATTTCAGTTTATGAAGCCAAATATCCAATCATATTCAAAAATTGATTTTGATAGAGATATTATTTCTCTGTTTACAATGTGTTCATATTTATGCAATTACTGAATTGCTTTATCTATTGATGTTTGAATATTATTATGCATAACTTATTTGGATATGTGAATCTTCTGTAAAGAGCTCCTTTTTTTTTTTTGCTTCGTAAAAGGATCTGGGACTCTATAGTTGCAATTCAGAATTATTATTTTTTATTCATATATTTGTTGTTGTCATAACATAAGTATTTATGGTAACTACATCCGTCCTTTTTATTAGTGCTGAATACTTATTATTTAGTTATTCACTTGTAAATATTTTATTTAAAGTTTTTCAGCATTGTAATTATTTTGTTTCTACCTTCAAGATACTTCAGAGATTTATTGTGCTAGAATATTGCAATTTCTTTGAAAAATATCATATTAAGTCAGGAATAAATGATCACTGCATGGAAAACTATATTTGTATATGAAATAAAATTCTTAAGAATTGATTGTTCTTTCTTCATTCTGTTCCTTATGAGGAAGCTTTTCATTGAGTTTTTTCTTTTTACTAATTCTAGTAAATAGATTATTGAATTTTCAGAAAGAAGTGCTCTGGGGGGAAACTTGTTATTCCTACCGACTGGGTTTAGTTACAAAAAAGGTTAATCACTGATCCATCCAAAATTGAACAAATTTGTGCTGTAAATTGCAAGTTTTGTGTTTATAGGCATATATTTACATCCACCAAGTATTATTCCTTTTTTTTCTTACGGTATAGTTGATTCATAGCTCTATAGAAACAGCCAGACTGAAATCAACACGCCCCGTTTATCGATTGGTCGAAATCTACAGCGGCTTGAAACTGACAAGAAAATGACAGGACAGATATTGACACGCCCTGTTTATCGATTGGTCCAAAACTACAACGACCTAGGAAAAATCACGGACTGCACGAAATAATCATGACGAAGTCAGAATCAGTCTCACAGGAGACGATTTAGATGTTTCTTTTAGCTTACGTACTTATGTACATAAACAGTAATTTAGTAAATTTTACTTACTTTTCATAATTAATTTATCAATTAGCTAAAAGAAAGATGTTGATATAAACAATAAAATGCTTTAAATGCACACTTGTAAAAGTAAGTGTGGCATTGATCAATTGAAGTTGAATAAAATGTAATTTTTGTAATATTTATTGTCAGTATTGTTGGAAATTCTTTGGAATAAACTTCAACAAAATAAATATTGCCTCAAATTAAATTGATATTAAAAATGGTGGAATTAATCAATGAAGCACTTCTCTAAAAAAAATTGAAATTGGGAACCTTTATTATGGTTTAAAACGTCTATGTACAAGACAGTGTGGCTTACACCGAAAACAAAACAAGAAGGGCAATTATTGAGAGAACTCTTTGTAGTGATTTAGTTTTGCGATACAGGGTTCAATGTCACAGAACATGTATTTGGCCTGACAGCTGGTAAATGAAATATTAATACTGCGTAAGAGTGGGGGGTACCAAATTGGCCAATTAAAACGCTTCTTCTATAAACTGCAACTTGTCATTCAACCTGTTAAACTGAACATCAAACAGTGTCATAACTCAACTCATGATTCAACCTGTTAAACTCTTGCATCAAATAGTGTTGTCACTCATTGCATTGCTATGTCGGCCTTAGTGTATTCTTTCAAGCGAGATTTGGAATAAAAAGCATGCCCTATTTTCTTAAATGAACCAAATTAAAAAAAATAATTATGCCCCCACAAACTAAGTTATCTTTCTGATTAAAATCAATGTGTTTTCTATAAAATGAAATCTGTGTTCACCAAAAAAAAAAAAAAAAGACTGACTAAATAACAATTTTGAGAACTGCATTGATGTGAAAAGTAAGAGAAGTAGATACTCAAAATGAACACAACATTCTTTTAATCGAAATAGATCTGAATTTAATTGCGGTATTAAGGTCTTCCATTTCCAACGGCAACAAAAAGCTTGTCACCTCAAGATCTCACAAATGATAGAGAGTTGAACATCCAAACTTTGTAGGATGATTAATCTATATTTGTATATGCAATTAAACTATATTGTTTTGTTCATCGTAACTTGCGGTCGTCACCGGAAGTAATTCAAATTAATTTATTTTGCATAGAATGAATAGATTAGTATAGATCCTTACATATGTTATCTATGTGATGTCAAGTAAACAAAACCATTTTATTTCAAGTGAGATATCTCCAATATCTCGGATGGCTTTTTTTATACAAATTTCATACCCTTGAGATCTCAAAAAATGTATGTGATCAAGACACAAAACTTGCATGAATGATAGACATTTGAATAATGATGTGTTTAGCAGGTTTTATTTTGTCAACCGTTACTTCCGGTCCTCATTGTAAGGGTTCAAACAAATTAAGTTCTTTATAAGTTGAACTGTTTTTCTTTGACAGTTTTAGTTAAATTGATGAAAAATAATGTACAATAGGAAAATACACAAAAAATTGAAATGTCAATTTTTATTGAGCACTTCTGTTTGTTCGTTTCCTGTCCCAAACAAAAAACCTTGTCTCAACGCAATCTCAAAAACGGTATTTATTTGAGCAACCAACATTTATGGAATGATAGACCTATAAATGTACATGTGTTTACCATATTTCATTTGATTCGTCATAACTTCCGGGCATCACAGGAATTGCTCCAAAATTTGATTTAAAATTTTGTTGTTGTTTAGCATGGAAGTGAATTTTTAGTACATGTATGTGCATTTTCTGTTTGTATATAATACATTTAACTGTATATTTGATGTTATACAGGTAACTCTCAATGGCTCGAACTTCCATCACTCGAAGTGAGTCTAGGGTCCCGATTTTTTCCCTTATATACATGTAACTAAGCAACTTTACTCTTGATCTCTTGAAACCCTTGACCTCTCGAAGTCAAACTGCAGTCCCAGGTGTTAGGCGCGGGACCTGTGTCATGGGTTGTTTATTTATGCGACACTTGTCCTGCATGGTGATAATTGTTTGATGATTGACCATATCGATACCTAATCTATAATTAACACTGACCGTTTTACGATAATTTGGAGATGCAGTGAAAATAAGAAGTAAAGTCAGACGAAGAGATAATTTTGAGCCATGAAATTATGCTTATCAGCATCATTGGCATTATAATGATTGTCAAGGGCATGAGGTTTCTTTTGAAAGCACTGTACAATTGAAACATGTTGTTTGCACCATTTTGCAATTGTTAAAACATTTAAATAGATATTGTAATTATAAATACAGCACAAGAAAACTTAATGGCTTTTTATATATTTCAGGGCCACGATGACAGTCCACAGTCAAGATGCTGATGTAGTGTTGCAGACAGAGACCAGACAGGCTACCCTCCCATTCACCCCTGAGGTGGCCAATCATGTCCAAGTTTCTTCCTCACAGAATGGTTCTGTTCAGGTGATCCCAATTGAGAATGGGGATGCTCAGGTGAAGGAGGAGTTGTTGAATGGCAGCAACAGCAGCATTGCAGGGTACACTACATCTTTGTTAGAATCAATTCTACCAGAGTATTTTTGGCATTATACAGATTGAAAATTTATTTACAAAGAAGATCTTTTTTTTTCTTTAGTTGGTTGACCAGCTTAGGGCTTTCAGCATACATTGATAATTTTCACCAGCAGAATTTGGTGACTATGAGCCAGTTGGAGGACTACACATTGGAGGTATGATCTAATGATTCCATAGATTTTTATATGACTTTGATAAGATGTTTTAAAGGTCTAATGATCCAGGTTGTTGTATTGATGCAACAAAATGTTTGTAGTTGGTTAGATTGGATTTCAGTCTAGCCTTCTTCTTTTTTAAGTTCACCTGACCTAAAAGCTCAAGTGAGCTTTTCTGATCACATTTTGTCCGTCGTCCGTCCATTTGTTAACTTTCACATTTTGAACCACCTGGCCAATTTCAGTTTAATTTGCACAAAGCATTCTTATGGTAAGATAAATATAAATTGCAGAAATGAAAGACCGATCCTTATTCAAAGCGGAGAAAACATTCAAACTGTAGAAAAAGGCGGTGCATTTTTAAAAATCTTCTGCTCAAGAACTACTGATTCAAATCAACGTAATGCAGCATAAATAATCCTTATGGAAAGGAAAATATAAATTGCAAAAATTATGGACTAATTCTGTTTCAAACTGGAGTAATTTACGAAAATAATAATAAAGAAAGAATGGTGGTCAATCATTTTATAACTTCTGGTGCTCTTGCAATTCTGCGTCTGATGACGTTTTTATCGAAATGATTGGATGACATTTTAATTTTTCAAGAGTCAAAAACTCATTATTTAACGTTAAATATACACTGTTTTTAATTATTATTTTTTTTTTTTAATTATCAGATTTAATGATATGTTAATTTTGTAATATTTAATCATTCCTCGTATGGGCATCTTACATGCCTTATCCACCCATCTTCTTATATATTTTTAAAAGTTTAATTCAGTAAATGGAAACAAAAGTCCCAAGAAGTTTCAAACTTGTCTGCGGTTCACAACCACAGAGCTATCACAATAAACAACTAAATAGATTAATACAAACAATTTAGCAAAACCTTTAAATTGCCATCTTGTAATGTAGCGTTTTTAAAAGATAAGTCAAGGTGTAGTGAGTTACCTTAAATTATGAGACTCCCTGACAGGTCCATCTACAGGCTATAGTACACAGGTGACCATCAACTCCTGGCCTGTTGGACTCTTGTATAATATTTTCTTCTGACTTGGGATATAAACTGAATGCATTGTTATTATGTCCATATTGTACTATTCTTAAATTGTGAAAGTCACTGCCCATTGGGCAGAGAATCAAATAATAAAAGCAGGGGTAACAGTTAGGGGAATCTTGAGTTAGGGCATAGACACCATTGAAGCTTAAAATGCACACATGAGACTCCCTGACATGTCTATCTACAGGCTATGGTTCTCAGGTGATGGCAAGGCCTTTTGGCCTCTTTCATCAATAAGAAAATGACTTTGGGATATCTGTCATAAGAATTTGACTGAAAATCATTTTGATGGCAGTATTATTCATGCAGTTGTTGATGTATTTTAGGATCTGCAGAAGATGAAAATTGGAACTTCACATCGCAACAAAATTTGGAAGGGTCTGACTGATTACAAAAACAGCTTAATAGAGGAGGTCTTACAGAGAGACTCCAACAGTGCCACCACCCTCAATTCACAGAGCTCCATTTCCCAGACCTCCACATACTGTCCAGGTTACTATGAAGTGACACGATACACTTTTAAACACACAATATCTCTTACACGAGAGGCTAAGAGACCAAGGACTGATGAATGATTGGAAATTTTAAACAACGATCTATGCTGCATAAAAATTAGGTTTGGTTGGTATATTGATGCTTACTTATGCAAAAGACAGCTGTTACAGATTTCAAACAGGTTGTTGTTTATTCTATATTCTTATGTAGAGGTATAGAAATCTATGTTCTGGACTTGTTTTTTTTTTTGGGGGGGGGGGGGGGTTACTGCTGGGACTTACAAATATCAACAATCACCAGTCAAAGAACACAATGTTTTAACTAATGATTGTTGATATTTTCCTATTTTGAGTAGAATTATTTTGTGAACAAGAGTATTGACTTCAAGAAGTCTGAATTTCCTTTCTGGTTTTTGTTGTGTTTTTTTGTTTTTGCTTCTTTTTTTTTAGAATTATAAGTAGTTTTGTCTTCGTTTTTAAAATGTTAGTGTAAAGAAAATATTGCTTGACAAAAATTGTATGGTGTTCAGAGTTTGTTGGGAACAAACTACTTCTGTGTTCAGTGATGCAATTACCTTTATTATAGTATGTACATGCAAACTTTCATTATCATATCACAGTGAAATTTCAATGGTGCAATCAAGTATTTCATTTCATTATCCCTTTTTTAATTGAAGAGAATTTTTAAAAATGGTTTGTTAATTTCCATTTTTTTCAATACTTTTCAGAACTTGTCATGTTATTTTTTAACAATAGAAAAACCCAAGGTTCTGAAGTGTTAAAGATAATTCACTAATATTTTTCTTAACATTGTTCATTTCAAGGTTCATTGAAGCTCACTAATATTTTTCTTATCATGGTTCATTTCAAGGTTCATTGATCATTCTGCCAATTTCATGACATACCAGAAGCAAGTCAAGAAACTCTCCGTCCAGTTTCTTTTTTAAGTTATATGTTAATTTCTGAAAGAAAACTAAATCCATAATGTAGCACAATGTTCAATAAATTATGTTTTATGTGAACATGTCATTTGCATTTGCTGTGAAAAAAATATTTAATGTGTGTGTTAATGTATGCATATATCATTATTATAAATTATTACCTCTCTTTTTTCCAGCTCACCTGAGCTGAAAGCTCAACTGAGCTATTTTGATCACTTTATGTATGGCGTCTGTCTGTCTATCCCTCTGTCTGTAAACTTTTTACATTTTCCACTTCTTCGCCGGAACTTCTTGGCCAATTTCAACCAAAGTTTGCACAAAGCATCCTTAGCTTAAGAGAATTCAACGTTGTTAAAATAAAGGGCCAGGCCATCTTTTCAGTAGAGATGATAAAGAATTTTTGTAAATTTGCTAAAGTTCTGATCACCTGAGTCACATAGGTGACCTATTGTAATTGGTCTATGTCGTCATGAATCGTCTGTTAACAATTATATATTTTAACTTCTTGAAAACTACAAAGCAAATTATTACTCATTTTGGTTTGAAGACAGAAATTCAAATTGTGAAATTTATGATCAAATCACCACTGGGGCCTCATTTGCTGGGCCAAAGAAGCAAAAAGAACCAAATTTTCAAAAACCTTCTCTACTCTAATTAATATTTGAGAAAAACTAGATTCATGGTTATGCTGTACATGAAGCCTTCTACACATTTTATAAAATTCATGGCCCCAGAGTCAGGGTTTCAGGTCATAGGATGTGGCCATGTTAGGTGAGAATTAATATTCGGCAATATGGCTGTCATTGGCCAATGCTTCCCCTACTCAGTTCAACATTTCATATTACTTAAAATTGAAAATATTTGGAGTAGCTGCCCTTTGAATAATGACGTCACGTTGTGTCTGGAGCAGAACTTAATAGCAGCGTCAAGATTTGTTCAGATCTCTGCACTTGAAAAGGGAGAAAATGTTTAAAGTTGAATAGCAATAAAGCAGTCTAAGTGAACCTGGGTGAAGCGAAGATTTTCAAAGAGTATTTGAAAGGTGATTGATAATTTTGAAGAGTTTAAATGAGTTAAATTAGACAATATGTTAGCCAACTTGTATCCATGGGTTTGCGTAGATCATATCTTTTTGTGACAAGATGTGTCACTTGATAGTCCTCGGGTAAACAAAACGCTTCACCTTGCCATCTTTGAGATGAATCAACCAATATATTTCTTGAGTCAATCAGTAACAAACCTACGTGTAATAAGTAATAATAGTAAAAATGTATTAAATCTTAGAAAAACTTCTTCTCACTATCCTTGGCAGGGGGAGATAAACTAAATGCATGACTCTGATGTTTATGAAGCAAAATTCCTCTACCAAAATTGTGAAATTTGTGAACCCTGTGTATTATGGTTTATATTGCTCGGGTGAGCATTGTGGCCCGATGGGCCTTTTGTTTTGTTATTCGTTTTAAAATAACCAATATTTGCTTGCTTTTATATTCGCAAAAATCATAGTGGATATAATTTGTAATATGAAGCTTAAATTTTCAATGTGTCACCTGTAATAATTAAAAGTATAATAACCTATGTTTACAACTGTGCAAAATTTCTACAGAATCCAAATTTTATTGTCATTATCCTTATTTTAAGAGCACTGCCTTTCAGAGGAATAATCTAGGATTATTCATTTTCTTAACAGGTTGTCAGTGTAAACCTAATTATTTTTTTGTTTATTAAATCAATATCTTGAAGCTGAAGGTAGTAGGTGTCGAGCTGTGTGCAGTTGTTGACACTGTGCCTCAGGAAGTGTTTACAAATTGATTACAACCACCTTAGCAGACCGTTTCTGGTGCTGCCCGTCACAGGGTCTGACATTTACCTGTAGATAACAATATCAGGCAATTAAAACTGCCAGTAAGATGCACAACAATCCTCATAACTTGTCTCCCGAAGGTTGAGTAGGATATAGTGCTGTTGTTATATACTTGTAAAAGGAAACAATGGTGGAACTGTCTCTTTTAATACACTTGTACGACATTTAAGCTAGTGTTCTCATTTCGTATACTGTCTGATCCGTATATTAACCAAAGTGTGTGTATATATATATATTTGAAATGCTTTCTTTCGTGATTTATTCGAGATATGAAGGTAGCGACATTGCAGAAAAATATATAACCCGGGTTATGTAATTTTTTTTCTGCAATGATCGCTACTCCCACGTCATGATTATTTCGTGCAGTCCGTGATTTTTCTTAGGTCGATGTAGGTTTCGACCAATCGATAAAAAGGGCGTGTCAATTTCAGTCCTGTCAGTTACTTATCAGTTTTGCCGATGTAGATTTCGACCAATCGATAAACGGGGCATATATATATATATAAACACACACACATTCTTGTTGATATTTTAGTATTGTAAAGACTTTGGAATAACAAAGATATACTTCCTTATATCAAATTTCAAATGAAGTGGTAGATGAAATAGTTTCATTTTGTGAACTGTGCCGTGTGGTTCACATTTTAATGGAATATTGTGAAAAATTTATTGAACTTTTTTATGGATTGTTGAATGTACATACCTTGAAAATTTTGTGGAGCTTACTTTGATATCTTAACATATGTTTCAAATTATGTATGATGAAGGTTTTTATAAATTTTGTTTTACAATATAATTATATAAAATAAATACCAAAAAACCAAATTATTTGTATATTTTCTACTGACATAACGAATTTCATATTGTAAAGAGAATACACAATTTTGATAATGTGTATTTTTGGAAGCTTAATCCAGCTACAGCTGGTTTTCTTAATTATTCATGGACTTTGTGACCCTTTTGCACCTAAGTAGAGTATATGTTAAAGAAAGGGAAACACACAACACACATGTGAGTTTGTCTTGCTCATATTGGTAAGTAAAGTGTGCATGTAATTGTTACATCTTTGTTCAATAATCGAGAACAAAAATTTCTGTATGGTTCGTTTCATCAATTAATTTAATTCGTAGTGTATATAAGCCCTGAAAGATCATTAAACAATGATAAAATTTATATCAAAGTATAACATTAGTACAATATATGTATACTGTTTAGATGTATTAATTACAATAACTTTATTCATTTTCATACTCTTACATAATGGATAATTACTTGACTTTCATATCCCTCAGAGCATACAATATACATGCAGATTTTTCTTGAGGGTCGGGACGGCTTCACTCTAAAAATAAGTTCACAATGTTGACAACTTAACCCACAGAAAGAAAATCTTGTTTCTTTGTCCCTTTTAATATCCATGAAAGTTGAGAATGAACACGGAACTCTGCGCGCGCTGACGGCCCGACTGACACGTTGAGTGATTTATTAATGCAGACGACACCGGTAATATTGACGCCCTCTGTTTTTCCATTTCTTGATATATATTTTTGGGAAATAGAACATTCTTAAAAGGTAAGATGGTGGTCAAACGGAAATCCATGATAATATAATTTTTTTAAAGTTTTAATAGTAACGTGTCTGTGTGTACATGCCCCCCCTCCAAATAAAGTTAAACATCAAAAATAAAATACGACGTTAATAAGGTTCTCTTGATTCCAAAATTTTAATCGTTGTGAATATTCACGCAATTTAAATTGTACATTGAAGTTTGTAGGAGCTTTAATTTGCCCAACTGGTCTTCAAAGATTTATTAAGTGTCCAGTTGTGTTCTAATTAGTTCGGAGTTACAGCATATTAGTGAAGTTTAGTGTATAATGAATGAAATAGAAGAGTTGTAACCTTTTGTTTCAACATAAAACTACCCCAGCAATATTTCGTACTTTCACAGGTGTGAATATATACATGTAGGGCTGTACTGAGTCACATTTGTGTGAGTGAAGGTCGTGAAAATGTGTCAGGATGATGAATCAGTTATCTTGACACATTCATACTTTTAAAACTATTTTTGACCTAAACCACACACACGAATTCGAAATTCTCCGTAAGGAAAGATAATTGGGAAACCATTAAGACTATTATATAATTCCATTCAGTTTTCAGAGTGCACTTTCCTTGTATTCATGGAAATCTGTGACGTTCATATTATCAACATATACATTCAATCTCTTTCCCCTATTAAATTGCATTGATTAATTTGAGTGATAATTATTATTAACACATAAAACTGGTGCGTATGAATACAACTTTCCTTCAGTATTTCTCGAAGAACATGACTGACTCTCCTTGCGACTTCAAACCGGATCACGACCTCACGTTATTTTTCAACACTTATATGAATCCAATTTATTAATATATCAAATGAAGTGCAAAGACTTTGCCTGCTACCCAATCCATATGATTTCTCAATAAAATGTGTTTAAATTAAAATGAAAAATAAAATTGTGTAATTAGAATTAATAGCGTTGTGCACTATTTTTGTCAGCAAAACTCGGCTGTTCCAGTGGCTCTTCCGTTAATTGTAAATATAAGCATTGAATCATTGTTTTGATAACTGCAACGGTATATGTGCAAAAAAGTGAATAACGTTTTGAATAGATTAAATATTGTTTAACTGATGATATATTTTACCTGAATTATTCAACTAACTTGATGTATTTTTTTTACTAGTTTGTTTTATTAATATTTTCCAGTATCGAATAATTTTTAGAAAAAATATTGGAGAAAAGCAAAGTTAAGGTTTTAAAAAATCCTAGCTAGGTAATTATAAATATTCTATCCGTGTGTGGAGTTGTTTGACATTTGCACGATTATTTACCGTATTGTTTACAAATTAAAAAGGTGATCCAGATATTATAACTGGTTTTTGATGCGGGTGCAAATTTTTGCGATTTGATCCTGAAATAGGTATAGTTATTTTTTTGCGATTTTAATTTTTGCGATTTCACTTTGACACTAAAGTCTATTTTTATTGAATTTTATTACTAGACATTTAAACAATAAAGTCTATTTTTATTTTTTATTGAACACACCAAAGCAATTTAAAATATTACATGTCATAAAAATATTCACATTAAAATACATAAAACACATTTTTTAAATGGTTAAAATTATTAAAATACATTTTAGAAAAATTTCATTAAAATATTTCCATAAAAATACATTAAAACTATAACACAATCACGATGTTAAATCACATTCACAATCTGTTGGAGAGTAGCTTTTGAGTTACGATTTTCTGCACATTGCAGCAATGCCTGCTTTTTCGAACCCCTTAATCACCATCTCTGGTTGGCTTCATATGTCTATGTAAGTTTCTACCAGCCATTTAGCACCAAGCAGTTTTAGAATAGATAGACGGAAGTCAACAGGTTTCAGTGTTTCTGTGTCGACACCTTTGTCAAGTTGCTTTGAAATACAGGATGCATACCATCGCTAAAACCGCTGTTTCATTTTGTCTTTCACGACTTTTTGAATGGAAAGATCCATGGGCTGTAACTTGTCCGTCGTGCTTGGTGGTACATGTATATACACAATTTCAATATTCTTCGTTTTCAAATCATCCACGAACTCTCTCGACATCTGCGCTCGGAAGACATCGAAAATACACAGTAACTTTTGAGTGTAAGGTAGACCAAGCTTTTTCTTGGTTTTAGTGAGGTACTAGAACTAGAACTCGCCATTGGCGGATCCAGGGGGGGGGGGGGGGTTCCGGGGGTCGGAACCCCCCCCCCCCCCCCTTTTCTCTGGGACATATAAAAATTTTTTTTTGAAAACTTGTAATGACCATTTAAAGGCATTTTCCCCATTCCATTTATAATATAAATACTGTAATTATCTCAAATAAATCTTTTAAAATTGCTCTTACAACGTACAAATGTATCGTAATTTACATTTATTTCTTATATGAAAAAACCCTAACGATCTTTTTATCGAAAAAAGTACTCCCCGTCAGCATCTGGTGTTCACTTCCATGAGTAAACATGTGGAAAATAAAATATATATATATATAAACTTACGCAGTATCGCTAATAAAAATAAAGATTTATAATAACATCTAAAATGTATTTTCAGCTCTTTTTTATTTTTTTAAATCGATTATAGTTCATACAGTTTTGAACTGACAAGCCATCGAGTAAAACGACGTTCAAGTACGAGTGCATGCTTTCAAATGTATTGTTTAGTTAATTAACTTAATTATGATAGAAAGTTTAACTTCCTTTCGAAAAATACAAGGAAAATTACATGACCCGCTTATTCTATTTTTCTGGAATGCTAGCTACATGTACATTCGTACCCATATGAAACACAAAAGAAAGCCTTTTTTGTTTTGTTTCAAAAAATCGGAAATTATGTTGCAAAAATACCGTGTAGGGGGTTTATATGTAACCCATTATGAAAATGGCTTCTTTATAAAACTTTCCTCAATTTGATCGCATCTGTTAGTGCCGGATGATGTGCCGCACCCATTACAGAGGTCACGTCAAGTTCCCTGGGACGACTATTGCTTGTATAATTGTATAACAGATGTTCCATATTCAGCAGATAAACTATCCCCATTTTTTGTCATATCCTATCATTTAAACCTTTATTTAAGAAGGTAATTGATAGAAATCAAAATCGATAAATAGTTCAGAATTTAAACATCAAAGACATAAAAAAATCATTTTTATAATAGCTTGCCGTAATTATTCTGAATTATCTTTTGTTTCTTAGTGTTTATTTCTATTAAGCATAGACACGCATTTTCATTGCTAGAGACTTGGGGGTTTTTTAAGGCTAGAAATTATGCAAATCTTCCTTACCTAAACCAAAACGCTCAATAATGCAGTGCACTCTGATATCAAAATAGATATGAAATAGATATTGACGAGATAAATGTTTATTACGCACGGAAAACGTTCAGAAGGCCTTGTTTATTGACAAATAATGAATTTTGCACGTATTGATTTTCATCAATTGGAACCCCCCCCCCCCTTTTCCAAATTGCTGGATCCGCCTCTGCTCGCGATGTGTATTCCATCTGTCCAATGATTAGGACTGTGAGTTATGTTCCAAGCCAGTGGAAAATCATGCTCAGGATGGCAAGCAGAAGTTTTCCCCTGGTATATGACTTGTGGAGCTAGAAAATCCCCACTCAATGTGCCTAAAATGATTAAAAAATTAATTAGAAGATATCAGTACAGTTAATTTTGTTCTGTTTTTTTTCCCCTTAATTGATACTACAAGCAAAATAATAAGATTGATAATTATCTACATTACCTGCGAAAACAACGGTGACTTGTCTTTTGTCATCAAGACCAATTATGGGGAATCGCTGGGTGCCCTCCACCTCCATTGTCCATGAGCTGACAGGTACATAATTGATACCGGTATGGTCCCAGTTGTATATTAACTCGGGAGGAATGTCATGTTTTTTTCAGGCCGCGGGCAACAGTTTGAGAGCCGGTCCGACAGATCAGCTGTTGCCCGAGACACAGTCAACAACTGTTTTGTTATACCCCTTCTAATCAATAACACGTTTTCGCGGAATGTGACGTCACCGGTCAACAGTCTTTTTTAACAGTCGGTTTTAACAGTTCCAGTCCAACAGTCAAAATGCTGGACTTTTTTTTGTATAGTATACAGTTGTTGACTGGGGTCGAGGGCAACAGTTGATCTGTCGGACCGGCTCGCAAACTGTTGCCGAAGGCCGCGGGCAATAGTTTACGACTCTGTCCGACAGATCAACTGTTGCCCGAGACACAGTCAACAACTGTTTTGTTAAATCCCTTCTAATCAATAACACGTTTTCGCGGAATGTGACGTCACCGGTCAACAATTCCAGTCCAACAGTCAAAATGCTGGACTTTTTTCGTATAGAGTTATATAGTAACTGTTTTACAGGGGTATAACAAAGTTATATAGTAACTGTTTTACAGGGGTATAACAAAGTTATATAGTAACTGTTTTACAGGGGTATAACAAATCATTTTAAGTAATTAGGTAGTCCAAAATATATGTTATTTTATGACTTTTATCATTTTGAAAATTTTGAATTTACTGGGTCGGTGTAAATTTACAAGTTGTCATATTGATGTTTACATCCAATTTTCTGACATTCGTCGCTCTTTGTCATTGCGCATTTCAATTGAAATTATTTTTAGGGGTTATAAAACAAAATTAATGCATTTTTGTTTTCAATCATTTCGCGATGTTTTGAAGATAAAAAAATAAATTATAAGCAATGAATTAAATATTTATTAGTTTTATACGATATAAAATGGTTTGAAACAGTTTACGCTTTTTTTTACGGTTTATAAAGTGTAAACTACCCCAGACCATTTTATATCGTATAAAACAAATAAATATTGAATTCATTCCTTAATTAGATAAAATACAACCGTCTTTTCAAAATATATATGCTTACTTGTGTGTTCACGTCCGAACTTACTCCTACCTATAAGTGGACGTAAAATTTTGGCTTGGCTTTAGTCGGACGTAAAGTTGCGCTCTTTAATGAAACGCAAATATTTATTTAATTCGAACTAGTCTCGTATTTACACCGGCGCAGCGCTAAGTCTGGACGTACGACCCATTATGAAACGAGCCCCTGTTCATATAGCGAGGAAAAAAAAACACCACAGGGCCAATTTCAACCAAACTTGGCACAAAGCATCCTTAAACAAAGGTGATTCAAATATAAGAATCACGCCCATTTAAAAGGGGAAATGATTGAAAAATTATTGAATATTACCACGTCCTTTTACAAGGGGAGATAATTTGAAATTATTGAGTATTTTCGTGAAATTTTCAATAATCTTCTAAAAAACCATTCAGCCAGGAAAGCTGAAACTTATTTTTAAGCATCCTCGTGTACTGTTGTTTTAAAGTTGTGAAAATCATGACCCCCGGGGGTAGGATGGGGCCACAATGGGGGGGGGGGTCGAATTTTTACATAGGAATATATAGATAAATTTTTTTTTTTTAAATCTTCTTATCAAAAATCATTTGCTTAGAAAAGCTGTAACTTCAGTGGAAGCAACATCAGATAGTGTATATTCAAATTCGTTAAAATCGAAATCTTGAGGAGTAGGGTTGGGCCATATTTGGGATACAATTGTATAAAGGAAAACATTTAATTCTTTACAAAAACTGAAATGTTATTATGTATGGTTTTCTTTATATGCCTCACAAGGGGTTCAGAGTTTGATGTAGGTTTATATCACGCATACAAACAATTGTTTAGGATCTTTTTAGAACTGCAATGCTTAACATGTGATATGACTATAAAATTATCCTGTTAGAAAAGGGGCTTAATTATAAACATTAGAATATCCATGGCCCTCTTGTTTGTTATTGTTGATTAATTTTTAGGGAAATTTTTTTTTGCGAATGCAGAAATATATCTACGTTAAACAATTCCAGATTAACGGTAACTCGTTAACGTAAAAGGAATTTTTTAATTTATGAAATGTTTTAGAATGTGAAATGTAAAGTCTATTAGCTCTGAAAATGTCAGCAAAATTTCATAAATGAGCAAGATATGAAGCCTCAAAGTTTGCGTCTAGGAAAAAAAGGAATCAAAATTTTCTTTTTTTCCAGCTCATCGGTAGAAGGTCTTTTGTGAAACGGAAGACCTTAAATACTCGATAGATGTAAATATGTAATAATAAAGTATCAAAAGGAGGTAACTCTGACCTTAAAATGAGGACATGAAGCTATAAGGATAATTGGATAGTAAAATCACAAAATGTAGCATTGTAGTTCTTGAAGAGAATTTTTTAAAACATTTTTCCTATATATATTTCTATGTTGAACTTTGAACCCTTCTTGAGAACCAGTACTAATATACATGTAGGTGCAAGGGTCACAGTTTGGAGCTATCTAAGGATGTTTTAGGGCTATTAAATTCATCAGACTATTTACTTTGCTTTACCTGCCTCAGACTTTCTCTATAACATGCTTGCCAGATCAAGAGTCGCCATTTTTACATGCACTGAACAAACGTCCCTGGTTTAAATAAACGCATGTAAGAACATATATTGTCTTATGGAAAGTAAACTGAAAATAAAATTTAAAGATAATAAATAAAAATAGCTTCCATAACTCATACTGCTCGGACAACAACTGCGGAACTTTATTTCAGTTGCTATTCATTATGAGAAATAGAACCCAAGAGTTTACTGTGCGTGGCCTGAAATGTAAATCGATATGCTTTTTGTAAAGACAGAAACCAATACCGGTGTAATGAAGAATAATGACCCCCGTAGAATAATGACCGGGGGTCATTTTTCTACGTAGAATAATGACCCCCCGGTCATTATTCTACGCAGAAAAATGACCCCCCGGTCATTATTCTACGTAGAAAAATGACCCCTTTGCCTGAAGAATAAGTGTCATTTTCATAAAAATGAGCACACTCCACATGAAGAAAAGTGACCCCTGTAGAATAATGACCCCCTTGTAGATTAAAGTTGTTCAGTATATTTTTTTTTATTATTTGTGAAATAGTCTTTACACTATTGTAATTTTTACCGCTGCAGTTTACAGAAAGTAACGGAAATTATAATTCATATTCATATAAACTTAAAGTGAAAGAAGGGGTATATCTTAGAAAATAAAAATCCTTCCGTTATAACAAGATATTGAATGTATTTCATCGGGGTATGGTTGTCACCTTAACAATTACATTTACATATATCTATTGTGTTCCGATAGGGCCTCTTCGACCTAAGTTGAAAAGGCGATAGTGCGAAGGCGAAGGAGCAAAAGTGCGAAGATGCGACGACGAAGCGCGAAGATGTGATGCCTAAAGTGCGAAGGTGCGAAGGCGAAGGAGCGATACTACTATCGGTCCTTCCCAACTTTGCACTCTGGCCTTCGCATCTTTATTTTATTGGTACGAATGCGCTAGGCCATCGCGCTAAATATGAATGTTTATAAATATTATAATGTGTACATGTAACATATATGTTTATCAGTAATAGCTATGCCTAATCATTATCTACTCCACACCAAATTTAATGTCCGCCATAATGTGTACATATGCACTTCTAAACTCCTGTCACTTACCAGCCGTGTGTTTACCTTGGTCCAAACACAGTAACATTCTAATTTCATTATGCGACACACCTTGCTCATGCATGGATCTAGAGGGGGAGAGGGGGTCCGCCCCCCGGAAAATTCAATATTAATAATTTTACGCAGTAAAACGGGAGAGGGAGTCAGGACCCTATCCCCCTGGATAATTTTATTAATTTTATTAAAAAAATTCCAAAATATGCCTCGGAACCTTTTAAACGATAGAGAGCTCCGCAATTATGAAACATAGGTAATCACAGACTACAAAGTTCACCGAGACGAGGCATCATATGAAAACCATCCTTTATGATCTTGGATATTCATGGATTCTGTTTTGACACAATATCGTATATCATCTGTTAAAAAATTGTATGATAATCATATGTTCATATGTTAATCAATACAATAATATATAATTAAAATTCCATCCTATCATACTTACAATATATATCATATACTACCATACAATACCGTAAAAAAATGTGAGATATGATATAATAGCGTATGATATGACATTGTATTGTGTTATACATTATAATTGTATTTGATCAAATAATAGAATATCATAAAACATAATGCAATATAGTATTATATGAAACAATATCATATTGCAATAATACATCGTAACATTGAAACATATAATATTATATTGCATGATTAGGCATTCAAACATTATTTTCTGAAAGATGTAGTCACATAACTGCAGCGGTGCGCATACAAATTGTATAACGCGCGCTAGCGCGTTATGAAAATCTGTTTTCACTCATCGTTGCAGTTATAAGACCTCATTTTAAAAAAAATAATGAATCGCTGCTTATATTTACGTTTTTAAACATGTATTTCCTTCCCGCAAATACATATGTATGATTTTTTTTTTAAAGCTCTGTCTTATTCAATGAGTAATGCGAAATTAACGAAATGGCCACTGGAACAGCCGAAATATGCTGACAAAAATAGTGCACAGCGTTTTAAATTCTAATAACCAAATTTTATTTTTCTTTCTGTAATTTAATGAAATTACTCTTGGTAAACTAAGAAATTAATCAATTGAATTCATTTAATTCTCAAAATATATTTACATCAATGAAATATTTATCAGCATAAGTATAATATCAGGTCATTATCCGGTTTGAAGTCGCGAGAAGAGTCAGTTCTTGTTCTTCGAGAAATACTGAAGGAATACTGAATTATTCATACGCACCAGATTTGGTGATTGGGTCTTCTGTGTTGTGCGTAAATATCACTCAAATGAACCAATGTAATTTAATAGAGGGAAAGAAAGATAATGTAAATATTATATTGTATAATATAGTATGATATTGTATTGTTTGACACTGTATCATATTTGATACATAATATGATATTGTTTTATATAATACACTAAAATTTGATACAACATTGTATCATATCTAATGATACAATATCATTGGATAAAGAAAAGTATTATATAATAAAATCATATTATACACATTGTTTATATGATACAATAACATATATTAAAATATCATAAAATACAATTTCATGTGATATGATAATATATCATATAAACCAATATCATATTAAACAATATCGTATGATACGATATTTTATAATATTACAATATCATATATACAATTTCATGTTATATAATTCTATATTACAGAAACCAATATCATAACACAATACTGTATGATACAATATCATAGAATATACAATATAATATCATAGGATGCAATATTATATATTGCAATATCATATGTAATAGTATCATGTGATTAAATAATAAATAAATAATACAATATTATATTATACAATATTGTATCATATTAATCAAAACTATACATAACAATAGCATGATACAATATCATATCATAAAATATAAAAACAAGATATGTTTGTAAAACACTTATGCCCCCCTCCCTTGGAAACATTCACAAAGAAAAGGAACTGCAAATAACTGGAATTTTTCTATGTCCAAGGGGTATAACTCTGTTAAAAATTGCTCAATCGAACGTGATCTAGATACTATCATGATAAACCTGTATATAAAATTTCATTCCAATATGTTCATCCTCTGCGAAGAAAATGAGCGGAAACTGCAAATAATTGGAATTTTTCTACGTCCAAGGGCCATAGCTCTCTCGAAAATTCCTCGATCGTACCCAATATCGAACTTGACCTAGATATTATCATGATAAAACGTATACCAAATTTCATTTCAATATGTTCATCCTCTGCGAAGAAAATGAACGGAAACTGTTAGTGGACCGACCGACAGACCGACAGCAGCAAAGCAATATGCCCTCCCTTCTTTGAAGGGGGTCATAAAAATTGATACAATATTTTATCGTATCATATAACGTTTTACAATATAACATATGTACGAAAGCCGAGAAGGATCATTCGAGATTCGAGATTCGAAATACGAGATTCGAAATACGAGATTCGAGATTCGAAATTCGAGATTCAATATCTAAATTAACCAATCAAATCATGGATCTGAAACCTGTATCCTAGCAACATCAAACTGTTCTAAATAAAGATCATTCGTACATGCTCTTTCCTACAAATTAATGTCTTAAAAGCTCTTAAATAGTGGTTGATGGTTAAATTAACATTGATGAATTAACCCCACACAGTATAAACAATTAAAGTAGAAATAACACTGTTGGCTTTGCGAATCTAAGTGGTTTTGTTTGCCCTGTATGTATTTCCCCCCGAACAATTTCAACCCAAAGTGTATTCGCCCCAACTGTGTAAAAATCGGCTCGCGAAGAAAGATCTGTTTAATCTAAATGTTTTAGCTATGAAACGAAACTCAAAAAAATAATCGACATGTCAAAATATAGGTTATGATAAAGTTTTAAACCATAGAAGATATAATGATTTACATCCTCAAAGACAAAAATCCAGATAAGAATAGTGTATTGTAGGGTATGGCAATGCCATTGTCGATATGAGAGAGAGAGAGAGAGAGAGAGAGAGAGAGAGAGAGAGAGAGAGAGAGAGAGAGAGAGAGAGAGAGAGACAGACAGACAGACAGACAGACAGACACAGAGAGAGTTTTGTAGTGTCAAATTCAGTTTGATTTAGAATTTGAAATTGATTTGATTTGTTACAAGCATATATAGACAATAATTAAGCCTCTTAAACGAGAAAAGAGAGGAGGTAGCTAGGGTAGGGCAGACCAACTAGCAAGCTTTAATTTTAACGGTGTTAGCGCACCTGTGATTTACATCGACTCTGACTCTCTCTCTCTCTCTCTCTCTCTCTCTCTCTCTCTCTCTCTCTCTCTCTCTCTCTCTCTCTCTCATCACCTAGCATTTCCTTTTCCGTGAGGGGGCTTGGGGTATTTGTGATGTCTTACATTAGCTAGCGATAATGATAAAAAACACATGAAATTTTCTTTAAATTGTGTGCGGATCGTATACGCCAATAATCTGTTTTCAGTACATACAAATGTATATACATTTCAAGAGGGGGGGGGGGGGGGGCGGCTATATAGTCCTAATTAATTTGTCAGTTATTCTGTCCCCACTTTGTTTTCTCTTCGTTTTCCAGGTTTTTTTCATTTGGCTCGGCAAATTAATATAAAACTTTCTGTGTAGCTCCATAACGATGCACTGTAGATAAATTATGAGTAGTTTTACTTTTGATAAACAGGTACATATCCGTACTTGATTTTTAATTTGACTCTTTTAATCGGATTTAATATTCCAATAATTATAGGGTAGGAAAGAGTAGACGGGACTTTTTTGCGCATATCCTACTGTACCATTCATTCAACACAGGTATTAGCACTCATCGAGTTCCGACTTGCTTTCCTTTTCTTTCATCCACTGGATTTAAAGCTATTAATTTTTGAAAATATTTTGAATTTATGGCCTGATTATATATAAATTAGAGCTGCGCTGGTGCATATATTTACCCAAATGGACCAAAATATAACCAAATGAATCTAAAAGTTTTGACAAAATTTGTTATAAACGTACGACTCTTTTTTTCAATTCTAATCGGGTATGTCCTTTAGAAAAATCTTGAACCACACACATTTTAGCAAATAAAACGACAATTGTTTCATTTTTTATGGGGAGGGAGGTGGTGCCGGTAAAGGACATGTATTGCTTGTGGCAGTTGTGCTATACTCTCATTTGTTATAATAGGTAATACTACATATTGATATAAAATGAAAGTTTCCAATTACACTGTACATAGCTTCTATCACGCATTTTGACCCGTGCGATAGTTTAAAACAATTTTCAAAGCATTTATTGTAATTCAACCGATCATTTTTGAAATTTAATTTTCTGGATCCCCGCCATACGTCCGCCTTCTTGTATATTAGAATTACATGTACGTTGACCATATGTACACATTAACTTAATCGGCTATGTTATGGGACGATAACATTTTTTATCAATGTTTTTGCAGGATATGTGACAAATAACAGCCTATTTGTGGGTTTTTGCACTGATTATTTGAGATAATTTGCCGCCATCTTTTATGCATTCCACACACCACTCACAGTTTCTTTATTTGGTGTTCTGTGTGTATGGCGACAAATTGGTAAATTTGCACCACTCACCCCTTGTAGCTTCATCCTGATTACATTTTATCTGGCTAAGTGTAATGTAGTAGTATATTAAATACACACATCTTTGTTTGCAGTGCTTATTTACATCTTTAGAGATTTACTTACAAAAAAAGTAAACATTTGTATGACTTATATGTAATTATTGTCAATTTTGGTGCGGTGGGGGATAGGGGGGTAGGAAACTACAGAGAAACTTAACTTGGCTGTGAAACATATGCTTTTATTCTTTCTTGTTGATATATCAATGAATGAATTATAATAAAATATATGTACAACAATTAATTTTGAAATATTCATGCACAATCAAATAAAGGGTTTTACTGTTCTCTGCACAAGAAATCGGCAATGTGAACAAATTTGCGCCCTATCATCCCTACCTTTAATTGTAGAGAGTAGGTATCCTTCTATATTGAAAACAATTCCAAAAGTAAGACTCATAATAAGTTGCTTACTGAGGAAAAGGAAAGACAAGTTGCTGTCCTTTAAAAAAGGACTACAATACGTGGACCATTTGCATGTGTTTCCAACGAAAGCGTGAAAGCCTTAAGATTATCAGATATTCCACCGACTCTAGCTCTCTGCTTTTAAGCACTAAATTTGTACGTTGTATTACGTATACATGTATGTATAGCCCTGACGTTTTATCTCAGAATTTAAAGGGTTCATACTTCTAAAATAATTATGATCTATCTACTAGCCTGGTTCCCTGAGCTACCCATTACGCACAGGAACCAGGCTAGCTCATGCGCAGGCTTAATTTTCTCCATAGCATCCGGTTTAACCTCGCTTATATATTTTCTGCGTGGACCTCAGGGTCCACGCAATGAATGAAGTTTGCATGTATAGTAACGGGCATTCGGTGAATTCTACTATTTGCGCACACATTACGATTCGCAATACTTTACTATGCAGTGACAGCTTTGTGTAAATTAAAAATTTCATATTTTGATGCATTTTTCTTGAGATTTAAACTTTAATACAGTGACATAATTATTCAATCATACTTAAATGCTTACAAAAATTTAATCGGGAAGTTCTCTAGTCTCGCCTACAATAAAAGTAAAGTTAAGTCACTTGTGTATTCGGAAAACAACAAAACATTGAAAATTATGTTATTTGATGCATGTAATGATGTTGTAATTTCGGCATAACATTAACTTATTTCATAACACTGATAGTTCATATCACATGCCAATCATTTCTTTAAAAGGAATACTTTGTTTTTGTACTGTTTACCGACAACTTTACAATTACAGCGCCTTTAAACTTTATTATATGTGCACATGACACGGAATTCCGATCCCGATTCAGATAAACGTGTGCTAGCCTGGTTCCCTGAGCTACCCATTACGCACAGAAACCAGGCTAGCTCATGCGCAGGCTTAATTTTCTCCATAGCATCCGGTTTAACCTCGCTTATATATTTTCTGCGTGGACCTCAGGGTCCACGCAAAAATGTATTTATTAATAATTCCGTATGCATATGATGTGATAATATCTCAATGATTTGTTTATAATCATAGTACTAGTGTATCACTGTATGCATACATAAAAACGATAAGTAATGCTTATATTTATTAGTGAAACAGGACAGATTATTTATATTTAGATTATTTAGATACATGTACTAATCTTCATGCGGGGATCTAGAAAGGAGGTGGTCAGGGGATCTGGACCCCCTCCTCGGGAAAATTGGAGCTTATTAAATTTACATACTAAATTTTTTTAAAAATTGGCCTAGGACCCCCTACAGAAAAAATTAGCTACGCTTATGAAGTTCTCTACCATAACCGCATTTTTACACAAAAGGGGTGAATAAACCCGGGTTTTAAACTATTACTGGTGGTGAAATACCTTAGGGTTCAAACGCATCAGGTGGAAATGCACCAGGGCAAACAAAATCACTTAGATCCGCGAAGCACACTGCATTATTACTAGTCTACTTAGATATTCTGTGTAAAAGTAAATACAAACTAGACACGATCTCGTTGCGAGCAACGAGGAGGTCTTCCGTCCGATTTTTAGAAGAGGAAATGACCTTGCCTTTTATCTTCATCAACGAAACATATCAGGAAATGCAGATGTGATCTAAAAGAGCGATGGATGAAGGATTATACACCCCGTTGGATCCCTAATTTAAAGGACCAGCCCCATTTTATTTCATATCAAATTAGGTCTTTTGACCTAATAACAGGTCTTATGACCTGTAATAAAAAGAAACCGAAGAAAAAAAAGAGGGTCTGCCTTTGTAAACGGAAGACCCTAATAACAATAAGAATAGAAAGGTCGTCCGCTTAAGACGGAAGACCCTAATAATAAAAGACTGTTTTTGTCTAAATCTTAATTGAAGAGTGTTTTTCAACTTGTACTACAGTCCAACAACCCTTTTATGTTGAATATTTTAGTTAGAAAATTAAATAAAAAGGAGAGAAAGAAATAGAGAGAAAGAACAAATCTTGGCTCCGGGGAGATTAGAACACACAGCCTTTGCAGGTGTCTCAAAACATGGCTGACGCAAACTAATTCCCGTATTTGTCTTTGAATTTGGGACGTTTCCGCCCGGAAGAGGGGCTGAATTTTTGTATAAGATGAAAAACAACGTGTAAGATGTCTGACTATTCAGGTTTGGTAACAGTGCGAGGTCATTTAAAATATTGATGCGTGTTTGTGTCTGGAGGGGGGTGAAAAGACCCAAGCTTGATTTTCGTCTTAAATAAATTCGAAAATAAAATTTTGAGGTGTGGATCTCGGATTCGGTTAACAACAATTAGGGGAAGTCCTAAAACAATGAATGATGCATTTTACCCATGTATTACGTGTATAAACTTCGGAGGTTTTTCTTAATCCCGACAGGCAACAGATTTGTATCAGTATATAGACATGCACAAAAATAAGAAAAAAAGTATACCATCTTTCATAACAATGACTTTTTAGCGTTGAATTCCAATCAGTAAGAAGACAATCATTGAACAATGCATTCAAAATTATTTGAATCCATAGACATTATCCCGTAACTTGATATAAAATATGTCATTTTTTTGGACGCCAATGTACATTTAGCTTCTATCCACTTTACTCCGTGTTACCTGTACTAGTTCTTATTCAAAGGCTAAAACATTTGTACTTTAGAGAGAGAGAGAGAGAGAGAGAGAGAGAGAGAGAGAGAGAGAGAGAGAGAGAGAGAAAGAGAGAGAGAGAGAGAGAGAGAGATTACAGTGTTTTATAATGTTCAGGAAATCAATATATAAGCAACCTAGGTCAATAAACGCATGTATTCATGCATGTGTGTATCTATATATGGGATTAAATACTAAGCAGTCCTCCTTTTTAAGCCGAGTAGAATAACGTGGGTGCATTGCTAAATGTTGTGAGCATTCAGTCATTGAGATGGCGGCATTTCTTTGATGCCGGCAAAGCGACCCAGCGAACTCTAATGCGGTCGATCTGCATGGGCAATTCGGCGGCATGTCTTTGATGTCGGCGATGCAAAGAGCGTCGGAATTTAGAGAGCTGCTGACAGAAAAGAGCTAGATATTTGTCCTGATAACAATGCCGCTGTTTTTTTTTTTATTTATGACAAAAATAAAACGGAAAACATTCAAATTCATCATTTTAAAGATAAAACCATTAATCAAAACTCAAATAAGAGAGAAAAAAGATTCGGCACTCAGGGACTGAACCCGGGTCGCCTTGGCACAAGTCCACCACTCTAACGACTGAGCTACGCGGACCCTCGCTTCAGAACTTTGGAGTCCAAAATCTCAAGAATGCGTGGATCGATTTTAAAACGAATTTCATATTCAGAAGTTTTGAGAGCGTTTCTATCGAATGAAAAAATAAAAAAAATTCAAATCCAAAAAATTAAAAAATTAAGGTTTTTCATTTCCTTCCGGTGACAACCGGAAGTGACGGCGGACGTTCGGATATGCGAAGGGCACTGCGGCCGTTTACTCTCTACCTTCTCTGAAAATTTCAAAGTCCTATCTTGAATACTTTTTGAGAAAAATCGTGAACAAACAAAAACATAAAATTTTTAATATCTCGGTACCGGAAGTGACGACTAAAAAAATCTCGTGTAATTTTCTTACAAATTTAGTCATGAATAAGATCTGAAAGTTTCATGAAAATCGGCTGAAGCGTTTTTGAGTAAACGTGACAGAAAAAAAAAATAATAATAATAATAATAATAATAGAGGAAAAGAAACAAAGCAAAAACAATAAGGTCTTCCGTTTCCAACGGAAGACCTTAATAATTATTTAGTTAGGTAGGGAGAAGTGAACATAGCATTTATTTGTATATAAGAGCATGTACGTATGATTTTTATTTAGAACAGTTTGATGTCGCTAGGATACATATTTTCAGATCCTTGATTTGATTGGTGAATTTAGATATTGAATCTCGAATTTCGAATCTCGAATCTCGTATTTCGAATCTCGTATTTCGAATCTCGAATCTCGAATGATCCTTCTCGGCTTTCGTACATATGGTATCATATTGTATCCTATTAAACAATAGTGCTTCAAATCATACAATACTATATCATAGGAATCATGTTACATCATTTAACATCAACCACATCTATCTTTCAAGCAGGTTTGAGTGAGGGAGGAGATTCCTCTAGCATCCTTAATAATGGAGATCAGGCTCTGCATCTAAAGCAACCTCTGCGTTTCATTTATAATCAATAACAATATCTTCATTGTATATGAATTTTTCTTTATTTGCTTCATTTCCCGCCGTATGTCGACGAGAGAAGTAACGTAATTGTTAACAATCAATTTGTGGCAATGTAAGAGTGTTTTGTGTGTGCTTGCTACGGATATGAAAAACTATATACAGCGATTTATTTACAAGTTCGGTGTATAACTTCAAAATCAGTTGAACAGAGTGAAAAATTAAGTAATTTCAAAGTCATATCTTGGATACGGGGTAACCAATTTCTATTCATGTTTACGGGGGGGGGGGGGCGTCATTTTTCTATGGGGGTCATTTTTCTTCATGTTTAACATGAAGAAAAATAACCCCTGGGTCTTTTTTCTTCAGAAAAATCCAATTATTCTTCAGCTAGGGGGTCATTATTCTACGTAGAAAAATGACCCCCGGTCATTATTCTACGGGGGTCATTATTCTTCATTACACCGGCCTTATAGGTTAATTCTTTCTTTTATATACAAGTGATCCTTATTGTGCGCCGTAAAACAACTTTTCACCACGTTAGTAGTTCCAAGGTCTTCCATCCGAATTTTGTTTTCAATCCAAGAGTTACTGACTTGCAGCTAGCATTCAATCTAATCAAAGTTCCATATCTACAAGGATTCAAAACAAAAATCGAATTTTGATATGAACCCCGAACAGTATGCCATATATTAATGATCTATTAACGAAATATTAAAACTGTTGCACAATATTATCAAACTTTCTAAAACACACTTATTATGATTACTACATGTAGTAGATAGATACATTATTTCCAAATAAATGTTTCGGGGAGAAATTGAGCAGATGCTGATCAGTAAGAGTTTGCGTTTATTACGGTTATTGTACTGCACATCTTAACACAAATTTAAAACTATCTTATCATATATCTTAAGCCATATCTTATGACCACTCTAAGACATATGTTAAGATTCTTAGACGTAACTTTAAGTCAAGATGTCTTACATTGACTAAATTTCATTTCTAAAAATATTAAAATACGATATCAACAAAATATAATGTAACAGTACAATACATGTATGTAATATTGTTAATGTTTATCTTGAATATACTTGAATAAGCAATTTCATTTTTAGAGACAGTGTTACTAATGTGGTATATGATCAACCAATAACGTTTGTTCATTTTCGTACCACCATTCACATGTTCAGTAAATAAGTGTAAATGTGCGTGCCTTAAGATATTTTTCAAAAAAAATTCATCACCCAAATTAAATATCAGTGAGCCATGGTTACTTAGAATCGAAATTCTCCTAACTCCGGGTTGGGGGTGGGAGGGGGTGGAGATTTTCAAAACAAAGAAAGAGAAACCGTCTCTGCGCAGTGGAGACTTTTGGTCTTTCACGTAAATCTGATATGTTGAAATTATACTATTTCAAGCACGTCATAATATTTATTATGACTTCATCAATTCTACATTCTGGTGTTTGAAATTAAAACTTATATTTGAATAAATCACATAGTAAGGTTATAGAAAATAGCCCCCCCCCCCCCGCCCCCTGGAAGCATTTAAATATTATAGAATAGTATCCCTCGTACCCCCACCCCGGTAACAATTTTCGGATCAGCCTTGGTAAGCACACGTAAATTGCTTGTATCAGTTTTAAGTCAAATAAAACTTATGCATTTATACTAGTATGTATAGTATATAGTGCTTTTATATCCCAAAGTACTCTACACAGGATAGCAACGGAAGTGTACAGTTTTGGGTAGCGCTCTTTGTCGAGGCGAGTAAACAAATCGAACATGTAGCTCTGCGTATCGTTGAAGAAAACTTATCAGTGTGGTTTTAATCAAATCCATTGATCAATGGATTAAAAAAGCTTCCGGAACAATTCAATACGTTACGGTAATAAATTGGCAGAAGTGAAAAAGGTGTACGTATTTTTGTAACATTATTTTTAAGTGAACATTTTAACTATCAATATCCAAGGTAACATTCCAAAACTGAAATGATTATTACATGTATGTACAAAATACAAACATTATGACTGAATAGAGGACATGTAGAAGTTCATATATACCCAAAGAGAATAATCTGACATGGCGTTAAAAGTCGTTGCAAATAAAAGTAGAAAAATTCCTCAGAATATCATGAACTGTCATTTTTTCATACTGTGCACGTAGCGCAAAAGAATTAGAGTTTTACTGTACGCATAGTTCTGTGATTAAGCATTGGTTTTGGATGGTAAGTTTACTTAACAGAATGACCATTGTATGCATGGACTCTTTCAAATAATATTTCAACAATGAAAAATAAATACTGTTGTTGCGATTTTCCCCCCAAAAATAAGTAGATTAACTAAATAATCACAGCAAAAAAACCCCAAAAATTCAGAAAATCAAAGGGGGTAAAGGGGGTAGTGAGTAAATTTAGAAGCCTGTGATCATTTGTTGTTGGGGCATGCTAGCTACATGATGTAGCCTGCATCCAGAATACTGCAGGTTGCACTACGAACAGTATTAAAATGGTTTGTGTTTGTGTTTAAAATTATAACCCCCTTTTCAGAATCAAGCATATCCAGTAATTATTCATATTTTCCTGTTTTATTACAAAAGTTAGGAATTCAGAATCGCCGTCGCCAACTTTCCTCATCTAATTAGAGATCTAGACTACCTCAGATTTATGCACTCATCTTTCATTCAGAACTAAGTTGAGTAATTTCAGAACCACTCTTCCTTTCAAGGGTAAATTCAGAAATGGTTTTCATCTACTATATATGTTTTGGGGTGAATCCTTACACCTGGCAGGTTATGATACTGATGTAAACAATTTATACTTAGCATGGGAGTCTACGTTCTTGATTATTGTGATATGGTATTTTACATGTAGATAATGAATAATAAAGGAATATAATTTTCATGTATTTTCAATGTTACAAAAAGTAAGTTATTTATGGATTAATATTTTTTTTACAATAATCCCTTGAAGGGGAGAGTGATTCTACGTGAAATCAAGTGAAATCTTTTTTTTATCATAAGTTAGTATAGCATCGCCCCCCCCCCCCCCCCAAAAAAAAGGGGGGGGCAGGAATTACGGGTGGGACTCCGAATTTTCTATTTTTGGGTGTAAGAAAAAAGTTACTTAATAAGGGGCCTCCCCCTTGCTACGTGTCTGTGTCTCACACTGAATCTTTGATCAACCTCAATATGAATCTAATCTAATGTTTTTGACCTATGACCCGCGTCATTATTTCAACTTATCTTTCAATATTCTGCGACACAACAAAATATCTACTTTGCGACTTCCACGCAAACAAATGTTTATAGCAGAAAACTGCTGAATTGGACAGCATTGTTCTCCTGACAAAAAATTATATGCTTCAATAAATGAAAAAGCAAACTGTATTCACTATTACAGATATTGAAGCTTTTCATTCTTAGCAACTATGATCATCTCATTGGTTCTTTTAAAATAGCTTTAGGTATAAATGATTAACATGAGGTATGTATATAGGTTGTTCAAAATCGTTTATGTGTTCTTGACTCCAATTTAACACAGTTCAACTGGATTTATTGATTTATATTTTTTGTAATTTCTATAAGATTTACATTATTTTTTAATTAGTAGTTTTTTAATCGGCCTTGCACATCCTTTTACATAGTTGTCAAATGCATATGTGTGCAAAATTCTAACACAGAAAAATGCATATCACTTATCACTAACAATATATACTGCTTTTTCTCAACTAAAAAATCTCAAAATATATTTATTTGCCTGATACAGTGAAAAAATATGAACAAAAGAAATGTGAGTCGTGTTTTAATGTGGCATGGTAATAAAAACTGTCTGCCAGAGTAAAAACTCTTGCACGATTCCCTCATATTTCATTTCACGGGTATAAAAATATGATTTTAAAAATGTTATCTGTATTGATTCTGGTTAATCTTTTACCAACATGAAGGCTTTGCATCACAACCTCCTGAATATTCGTGATTCCCTATTTCTTACGGAAACTTACAGTTAATTCGAACCTACAATGACTGAAACTGACAAGACTAAATTAAACATGTCCCGTTTATCGAATGGTCGAAACCTACAGCGACCAAAGAAAAATCACGGACTGCACAAAAAAATCATGATGATGTCAGACCAAAATTCTCAAAGGAGACGATCTGGCTGATTTTTTGGGGTTTTTTACATAACGTACTGGTGTACATTAACTAATTAAGTAAATGTTACTTACTTTTTACAATTAATTTGTTAATTTGTTAAAAGAAAGATACCTACCGGTATAAACAAAAAAAACCCAACAAAACAAACAAACAAACCACCCCAGCCCTCGGTTATGTATTTTTCTGCAATGTCGCCACTTTCATATCCCGCATGAATAACCAAAGAAAGAATTTTAATTATTGCTTAAATAACTATCTACATGTGCTTACATCTGTTATCACATTTAAAATAAATGAAAAACTCCTTTTTCTCAAATCACTATTTGTCATTAGCACTTTGTCTTTTATCTGTTTATCAACATATTAATTATATAACATTTTATTGTGTACTATAGATTTTATTGTTTATTATTGTTAGCCTTAACTTTGATGCAAATCTTTCTCAAAGACAAAATCACGTGTTATCCTTGAAATATAAATTCTCAGACAGTTATAGTCTTTTTTCCGTACAAATATCGTTTATTTGTTTGTTTTATCACTAACATAATTCCATACTTGTTCTCCAGTCCCATGAGGTAAAAAATGTCAGATGTGTATTAACCAATCGTAAAAGAGTACATTCCTGTCAACATATGGCGTATAAATATGGCGGAGAAAGAAGAAGAAGGATCTAAGAAATTTGATTACGAGCAAACATTGGTAAGATGCATGCATTAAATTGATAGACAATCATTCATGATATGTTATACGGTGCGACCGTTGGAGCGAGCGCAGCATATGCAGTTTGAGGAAACCACATGCCAAAATGCAGTCGTTTTACTGGTAACGAATATTTGCCAGTATCAAATAATTTTTAGAAAAAGGATTTAGATAAAACGAAGTTAATGTTTTAAAATATCCTAGCTAGGTTATTATAATACAGAAATGAATATTCTATCCGTGTGTGGATTTTTTTGACATTTGCAAGATTGTTTACAAATTAAAAAGGTGACATGAGTTGTCAGAAGTGCAAGGCAGAAAAAACGAAAATCGGAGAACAATTTAGCCTAACTATAAAAATAAGTTTGTTATTGACACACATTTAGTAGATAATTAGTTATAATGTACAGTCGTTTGACCAGTTCCGAATTTTGACCAGTTCCAAATAGTTCAGAAGTTATAAGTAGCAAATAATTAAGAAATAAGAAATGGAGAAAAAAATCAATACCTTTAATATAAACATGTATTAATGCTTGTTTGAATCCTGCAGTAGTTTCATTTTTAGCGGTCATAAATATATTTGATATCGGTCTTAGATTAGTCGACCTACTATCGCTTTGTAATAAATCCAGGTCATTGCAACGCCAATATGTGCATAAAATCGTCTGTCGGTGCCTTAAATTTTCACTTGTAACAAGATTTCTTTTATTAAACGTAGGTTAAGTATGTATTTTACATACCCGAAAGCATACAGGATAAAAAATAAAATAAAATCGCAAGTGGATGCAGAATTTTATTGAGCCGTCAATTTACGAGTTCCGAATACCCAATTTGTTTCCCTCTGTTTTAGGATTGAATGAATTTTAAGGGATGGATTAAAACAAATACTTCTGGAATTCATTAAATGTCTTTCTCAGTCTTAAATAAATAATATTGTACCACAATAATGATAAGTGGAGGCGCTGCGACTGTATTCCGACAAGATGTTAGAAACCAATTTAAATTATTGTTATGGTTATTTTGTCTGTCATTTCCGTGCAAATCAAACTGTATAGGTTAAGAAAATACAATTACTGAGTGGTTTGCATTAAACCTGTTATTCAACAGGTTCAATCGATGGTTTTAGGGCCAAAACTTTTTTATCTACATTCGATAAGTATAGAAACAGTTATGCTATTCGGAACTCATCGGCTTATTCGCAACTGGTAAAATGACTTCCTGCGTAATTTGTTTAAATAGAATTTTATTTTCAAAAAATTGAATGCAGCAATATTGCATTAATATCAGCAAGGATATCGTGTATATCAGCCAAACAATCAGATCTTAAAATAACATCCGGAAACATTTACAGTACCGCCAAATCTGTACCCTATTCGGAACTGGTCAAACGACTGTATCAACAAAATCCAAATGTACAATTAGGAAAAAAATATGTTAATAAGATATTGTATTGAAATGATGATTTCATTATGTTCAAGGGTTGCATATTGAGTTGCACATTTTCTTTTTTGACAAAAAGGAATGTACAGATTTATTTACCTGCATGTTCTTTAGTTTTATGAACACTTCTTCTAAAAGTCATGTGGAAAACTTAGCAAAACAAGGAAAGTCAATTAATAGGCTTTGTTTACTTGTTTAGATTTATGGAAATTACAAGCGAGATTTGGGAAAATGGGCCAAATTCCAGGCAAGAACAATCAAAAAGGAAAAGAGGGACATTGGACACACTGAAGTCAAACCTAACACAGGAATCGGAGCATACATAGGTAAATGAACCCCTACCAGGAATTGCAAAGAGCCTTAGTCACTGTCAGTGTCCCTAGTACATTGGCTGTCTTATAATCCATTTAAAAAATGTTATACAAACCTTTCAAGATAGTTGCAAATGGTAATTAAATAGTAGGAGATTTTATGAACAGACCAAGAAGCGTGCCACTACACCATACATTTGGTAAACGATTAGTAGGAAATGATAAATAGTTTACACAAAATAATTCACAGATTGCCCTCTTTTTACACACTTGTGAAACTTTTCCACCTTGATTTTTTCCATTGGACTCTGGTTTTTAGCTCACCGAGACGAAGTCAAGGGGAGCTTATGCTATAACGTCGGCTTCCGGACCTGGTTAAAGTTTTTGTTGCAGGTCCTGTATCTAAGTTATTACTTGTCCTATCTTTACCAAACTTGCATGGATGATGCATCTGGACCTACTTATGGACTTGAAAGACTTGGATGCTGAATCTGGGTCCTAAATTTCAGATGCTGGAGGAGGTTAAGATTTTTGGAGCAGGTTACAATTTTTGTTGCAGGTGCCCTTTGATAGCACTATCTAAGTAACTGCTATCGAGCTTGAAAAATTATGTTCCATACATAAAATTAGAGAAACAGAAATAAATAGCTAGATTATGAATATGTGAAACATCCGGCATGGGCAAGATTACTCAAAAACAAAAAAATGAATTGTGTTTGGAGCTAATTGTAATAGATCCATGTTGGGGCTTATTCAATTGTTATCTACATGATTAGGGTGGTCACACCTCATTAACTGCTTTGTGGACCTGACAATTACCTACCCTTCGTTTCTTTCACTGGCAAAATAGACACAAATATAACTGATTATCTGATTATATACTCAATGACATGTGAACCAATATTTATATTATAAGTGAAAGTGGAAAATCATAAAAAATGAATATAAACAATTTCATTCTATGAATTGTATTATAAACAGCACTTGAAGAGTATTTTTTTAATACTATACATTATGTGCATCACAATATGTTTATGAATTTTTTTGTCTGCGCCAAATATTTCTAACAAAGCCACAAATTAAGTACATATGTAATCCGCCAGAGAATAAGTCGCAATGGTAAAAAAAACAACTCAAACTGAAAGGAATGGTAAAAAAGAATAATTAAAGGTAGATGTAAAGAGTTATCGAAAAAGTTATTATAATTACACTGAACTGTTTGGCTGTAATCGATTAAATTATGATAACAAGAAATCCAAAATCTCTTCGATTACAGAATACTGTCGATTACTTAAAAAAGAGTAATCATTGCAAACGATTACGATTTCTCTATGACGTTTACCCCATGCCTGAAATCCATATCAATACTTGAGAATATTGGATTTTAGCTTTCTGAGACAAAGTAGAGGGGAACATTTAGGCTATACCCCTGGCGGTGGCATTGGTGTTTGATGTTAGTTTTTGGAGGAGGTCTCATATCTAAGTTATTATTGGTCATCAAACTTTAATGATGCATCTGTGCATACTTATGACTAAAAAGCTTGGATACTGAATCTAAGCCCTAAGATGGTGAAGGAGATAAAAGTTTTTGGAGTAGGTTAAAGTTTTTGGTGCCCTATGATGGCCTTTTTCCAGCATATACCTGATCTTGTCTTCACAAAACTTGCTTGGATTGTGCATCTTATACTTGTGCACCAGACAGGCTCCAATTTTTAATCTGAGCCATAAGTTTCAGATGCAGGGGAGAAAGTTGCAGTATTTGAAGCAGTTTAAAAGATTTGTACAAGGTGCCCTTATAAACTACAGCGCTAAGGAAAGACCCTATAGAGAGTATTTTTGTGTGTCAAGGTCATATGGAATCGCATTAAAGGCCATTTTAGCTCACCTGAGCTGAAAACTCAAGTGAGCTTTTCTGATCACTTTTTGTCCGGCGTCTAACCATCTGTCTGTCCATCCGTCTGTCTGTAAACTTTTTAGCTCACCTGAGCTGAAGCTTAAGTAAGCTTTTCTGATCACTTTTTGTCAGGCGTCCGTCTGTCCATCCATCCGTCTGTCTGTCTATAAACATTTTTGACTTCTTTGGCACAAAACATCAATGGGTGAATGTGATTCAAGTTTGTTAAAATGAAGGGCCATGCTTTTTTTTAAGGGGAGATAATTAGGATTTATTGAAAATTGTTTAGATCCCCTTGGATGATTCTTGGGCCTCAAAAGGGGTTCAGAGTAAGTTAATATCCCATATATGAACAATTGTTTAGGATCTTTTTGAGAACTGCAATGTGCTCAACATATGATATGACTATAGCATCCTCCTGTTAGAAAAGGGACTTGATTTTAAACACAAGAATATCCAGGGTGAAAAAAAATGGACTTTATATTTGTTTTATACTACATAGTCCAGATAGTTTCTATTATGACTCCGTTAGGTGATTTTATCATAACTATTGTTGCTCAGGTGAATGATGTGGCCCATAGGCCTCTTGTTTGTATACACTCTTCACTTACCCTATTCGGCTAAGATTTTACTTAAACAGAACTTTTTGGTTAATTGCGGGCAGTGACCTTGAACCAAGCCAATGTGAAGGTCATAGTGGATCCTCTGTTATCAGTTTGGACCATAGATTATGTTCCCATTTGCTCAATCTTACTCAGATTGATAAAAAAAACCCTGTATTTTAAGGGGTAATGATATTAAATTAGAAGTTCTATGCCAGCCGGAAAATTTCGAAGTTATAGGTCAAGGTCAAAGCAATATTCTCTGAAATTCTTTTCATCCTATTGTCCATTGTTTAAGCTGGGCCCTTTTAGATGGCCACTATCTCGATGTTGTCTTGTTATTTATAACTTGAAGCCTAGAATAATGATATTGGTCAGTTGATGCATCTTAGATCTAAGATTATGATGTCCAAACAAACAAAAAGGCTTCCTTTTTATGTATTGTTTTTAATGTTGTCAGATCTTGGAATAATGAGATTTTTTGTAAGTTTAAGAAATTTCGAAAGAGATGATACAATAACTGTTGTACAGGTGAGTTATGTAGCTCATGGGCCTCTTGTCTTTAATTATAAATACAGTTTTTCCCTGTACATGAATTGTTGTGTAATGAGTGACATCATATAAAATAAATTGGCTATTTATTACCTACATAGTTTTTAATTCATGTGCCAGAAAAAGAGAAGGATAAAAGCTGTCAAATGATATAAACAATTACAATTATATATTTGATTGACTCTAAGCTTGAGAAATTACTGATATTAGAATTGGACTAGCTCTCCTTTTACAGGAGTCAGATTTAAAGCCTTAAAACAGTCTTCAAAATACAGTAAGTCACTGAATAATTAAATATTGATTTTTGTTGTTTGAATATTTAATTCTCTAAAAAATGAGTTTCTTTTTGCAAGTAAATTGGCTTACTAATACCTCATATGATTTTCTTAAGTTGCCTACTTATTTTGTGTTTTCTTTCAATTTTGCCTCAGGAAATCATTGTGTTTTCTTAATTTTAACTACAATGTATCATCTAAAGCACCAACTTCACACATCTTTTGCATGGAATGATATTTTTAGCATGCATATTTGATTTGATATTTTTGGTGAATTTATATGCAAACAATTTTCCAAATTCAGCATTTTTGTATGATAAAATATGGATGTAACCACGAACAATATTATATGTAGTTACATAGAGTTGATAAGGAACTAAAAGTACAGAAACAACCTTTAATTTATTAAGAAAGAACGCAAGAAAACAAACAGTTTTCATACAGTTTTCTTGTTTCTCTAACAGTAGCGTTGACCTTGTGACTCACATTTCATCTCGCGCAAAATCGGCTTGATTAAAAAAAATTTCAGATGTGAAATCAGGTTTTCCCGAAACATATTTAAAAGTACTTATGCGATCACAGTAAAAATTTTATTTTTAGGCCATCATTAAAAATATCTTTGTTTCCTCTAACCTATGCGTATATGTATAATACGCACCCTAAAAATGGCGAAATTAAGGACCTCCATTTCCCCCAGAACTATCGATGTTTTATGATAATTTTATAATCCATTCGCTATTAGACGATGAAAATCGACGACTTCATGTTTTCCAAATAACTATTGATGCTATATGGTAATTTTATAACCCAAGCGCAATTACTGTAATTTCGTGATCGGAACATGGCCCAAGCAATATTAGAGTCAAAGTTTTAAAAATTTTACTTTAAAAGAATGGTATGATTTACAAAGGCAGTATCAAATATTATTTGACACTTCGTAAAGAAAGAGTTTCTTATACAACAGCTGAGAAGTTGAAGATATCATGAAGATATCATACGTAGAAAAGAAAGGCAACTGAGCTTAGTGCTTAAAAGTAATAATGTTTGCAGATATAAACCAACATCAAGAGAAATGAATTAATTGATTGATTACAGTCAAACCCTTGATTGTTGTTAAACGTATGTAAATGTATGTCGTATATCAACATTATCAAGTCGTATAAATGATCGATATATTTTCAGCAGTGTCTATGTAAAGCAATAACATTTAACAGCATAAATTGACACAAAGTAATCAAGTTAAATAAAATCATAATAATTGCTAATCTTCACGCACTTGAAAACACCCTGTGAAGTCCGACACAAACAGGTGCATGCTTCTGACACAGGAAATTGTTAAACAAACATTGAAAACATTGAAAAATATATTTTACATCAACTCTTCTAAAATATAACATAACATTTTATTAAGTTATTACCCAAAAAACTTAAAAATTGACTCATATCATACATATTTGTTTAGTATACACTCATACGACTTGCATAACATGCTTTATCGGCAGTCACTACTCCTGGAGTATCAAGAACCAGGGCTTGAAAAAATGGGGTAAAATTTGGTCCTTTGTACATTACGCACCCCCCCCCCCCCCAACTTTTGATAAAATTTTGGCTGAAAAAAGTGTGTGTTATACACACGACTTCCCGGTAGGCAGGCTTGGGGTAATGCTAAATGTAATGGTAATGCATTGCAATGCATTACATGTTTTCAAAGTAATGCTAGTAATGTGTAATGCCTCAAAATTAGCATTACAAGTAATGATAATGTAATGCATTACTTTCCAAAATCTAGTGTAATGCTGGCATTACATGGCATTACTTTGCATTACTATGCATATTTATGCATGTTCACTAAAAAAATGTGATGAATAAATGAATAGTTGAAATTGAATTTGATTATATTTATTTTTAAAGAAGAAAGAAATAATTCTTATTGAGAAAAAAATGTTTTAATTGTACATGTTTTATTAAAAAAGGTTTTTTAAAATTCATTTTTGAATTGTTTATATTACTAAAGCACAATTTCATAACATTTTTAAGAGTGTTGTTATTAAGAGTTTTTAATCATTTAAACAATTTACTCCAATTAGTTTGCACTTCAATAAGAAATGTGTCAACAACACACTATGCCCCCAGGATAATCTAAGTATCAAAACAATCTATTGTTATATGAAGTGCTAAACACCCCAATCCCCCTCCCTTCGCCAAGTCACAATAGAATAGGAGACAGACATGCACCTTTAAAAGCTAAATGAATGCACTGTCCATCCATGATGAAAATCAATATCACTTCCAATATTATAACCTATTTGAAAATAATCTTACTTATTTTCTCTCTCTTTCTCTCTGTCTCTCTCTCTTGTAAATTAATTACACTGTACATTAGTTTGGACTGATAGAAAATACAAGATTTATGTATTTAATCTATTATTGCACTTAATATATCCTAAGATAAAGATCGTCAAACAGTATTTTCCAGTCCAAGCTTTGTCTGCTCCTGAAAAACATTTATTTAGTATATAGCCCGGAAGATGGATGCATTTAAAAGATGAACCCTTTGAAACTTCGATCATAAAGTGCAACAGCAATCTTTTGTCTTAAAGTGTCCTCCGTAAAAAGAAATATGAATAAATAATATTAAGATATATAACTGGGAAAAATCATCTGTTTATAAATCAATAAAATTAAGTGTCCAAAATTATAAAGATTTGTGTAATCTGGGGATATATCTATATTTAGCTTTTAAAAACCGCAACATTATTTCATAAATTGTTTTTTGTTACGCATGTTATCCCGTGTCTCTATTTCATATCTGATATTGTATCATGCCAAATGTCTATAAATATCATTTTACTTATGTAACATGTTGTTCATATTGCCACAATATGATTATATATTGAGCAAATAAAGAATGGCTCTTGTTTATTCATTGAATTTGAACCTGATATTGAGCATGAAGCTGTAGATATGTTAAAGAGTGTTGTATATTTGAAACATTTGCAAAAACTCTTTATTAGCTTTACTTTTAAAAAAAAGTAATGGTAATGGTAATGCATTACTTTACTCATGTAATGGTAATGTAATGCATTACTTCAAGAAAATCAAGTAATGGTAATGGTAATTTAATGCCCAAATTCATGAAGTAATGGTAATGTAATGCATTACTTTACAATGTAATTCGCCCCAAGCCTGCCGGTAGGTAAATCATTTTTTTTCTGCCAGGGCATTAATATATAATTAAAATAACATTATAAATTGAAAATGAAAAAAATCAATCAATTCTTTAATTAATTACAAAGCTAAAAAAAATATGACCAGTTGTAAAACAAATTGTTATACTTCTACTAATGGAATGTAAAACAAATTTAGTATTGAAATCACAATTTGATATTTTTTATCAGAGGTGTGCATATTGCAAAGGTTTTGATTTTTGATAAATTATGAAAAAAAATACCAGCTGTTGAACTTGGTCATTTCATTTCAACTGTTAAGGTATTTCTTGGATAAATAGTGTTCATCAATTCAGGGTTGTTAAATTAAGAAATAAAGTACGAGTTTTCGTGAATGTTGCAGAATAACCTCCGAGGTCGAGAAATGTTGTTTTGAAATATAAAAGCCGAGGCGTTAGCCGAGGCTTTTATATTTCAAACAACATTTCGAGACCGAGGAGGTTATCCTGCAACATTCACGATAACAAGAACTTTATTTCTATTCTACTAAAAGCCGAGTATTTCTACAGATCGTTTCTCCTATAGAGAGACGATCTAGGTCATTTTGACGGCTGTTCCGTGTAACCCCAACGGTTTTGTTAGTAATGTTTACATGTGTATCGATCAAAGGAATCACATGCAGACGACAGATTTTTGTTTGGATTTTTAATACTCTTCACTTATTTATAAAATATCTTTGAATCATGTTCCTAATATTTTAAGGGCAATTTAATACGATTATTACTACTACACTTTATATATTTTATGTAAAACACGCAGTGAAAATGTGGTGGGGAGGTCCTAGGAACAGCCGCATTGATCTCTTTAAAATAAACAGTTGAGGCAATACACATCGTTTTGACTGGAACTAACACGTGAAATTGACATGGTTTTAAAAATTTTGACGGTTTGAAGTTGTACTTTCATGATCAGTGCGAGACAAATAGGTATATCTGATCTGATAATTTACTGATGACGTTCGTGGTATATTGGAGAATAATGTCCGCGGCATCTCTTTGATCTCGGCGATAACTGTAGTAGAATGGATGATAAATACTGTTTACACAAAAGAAAACCTGGGCTGCGTTTTACAAAAGAACTTACAACTTACGACCAAATAAATGAATGCTAATTAATCACCATTTAATCAATGAAATATTCTTATGGCTAGAAGATATAACTATGGGAATTGAAATATTTGTAAACAAATGGTTTTATGTCAGTTTTGTTCTCTAAAGATCATTTAACGAGACTGTAAATATTTTGTCGTAAGTACTTTTGTAAAATGCAGCCCTGGTTTGCTGTCACATTGACAGCTTTTCTCTTCTTCAAAATTTGGTTTATAAAATGTACGTCTTAAAGTATAATAAAACAATAACTTAAGTTGATCAGGACTAACAAAATGATTGTAAAACGAAAAAGATGTGGGTCTCCCAAAAACAAATTTGGTAAAATTAGGTTTCTTTAAAAAAAATCTCTATTTAATGTGGTAAAGAAAACCATTTCAGTCAGCAGGATTTAATTGGATTGGTTGCATTAGGGGAAACAGGTATTTTTTTATTTTGGCCTTAGGATGGTCTTTTTTTTTTTAAGATCTCCATAATATTAATGATTGACTGGGATAATCCATTGCAGGTACCCTTTAACACCCCCCAACCCCCCAACCCCTTCACTCCCCCCAAAAAAGAGAGATTTATAATTTCAAAAAATTAAAAGAATTCACTTTAGAACCAATGTTCATGGGAGGATGTGGCCAATTAAGTCTTGATACTCTACTGACCTTAGATATTAGATTATTATCTACTTTTTTCTGCTTTTCAGTTTACTCTGTATATTTTGTTCATGCCTTTGGTCTCATGTGTCTTTTGATTATATTCTTTGAAAATAATTGAAATTTTGATGATATAAATCATAATTTCAAAGTGCAAACATAGCAACTATGGCTTTTGATAAAAAAGAAAAATGAAATTGAGGTAATGAGTTTTGTATACCTGAAATTTTGAAAAAATGGACAAAATATAACTATGTAACTCGGCTTACCCAGCAAACAGAATGCTGAAGATGAGTACTCAATCCATTATTGTTGTCTAATTATGTAGAAAGATTTATCTATATCCGAGATGTCATCTTTCAAAAGATTGGAGAAGACTGGATCTTTTTGGCCTTATTGGGTGTTGTTATGGCCATCCTCAGTTTTACAATGGACTTTATCATTGAAAAGTGCCAAGCAGGTCAGTACAGAAAACAGTCTAAATTAAGATTCTCATCTTATAACCTTTACTTTAAGATAGCTAAATAAAGAAACTTATGATTCCTGATGAAAAAAAAAATGAATTTTGAATGATTAATATAATTGTAGCAATCAATATAAACTAACATTTGAAGTATACTACAACATATGCGCGGAAACCAAGATTTGGTTAAATAAATGATGTGCCAGAATAATGTTATTGATTGTTGCTTGTTTCTTTATCTTTGCAGCTAAGTTCTGGCTTTATCAGGAACTGGCGTTCTCTCCACCACTACAGTATTTTGCATGGGTGTCTTACACATTGCTATTCATTTTATTTGCTGTTGGTTTTTCTCATTTGGTTTCACCTCAAGCTTGTGGTAAGATCTCATTATTGCCTCATTAAAAACCCTACTTATTCCATAAGGATAAAAATAAAAATTTGGTCTAATATTTTTGTTATAAAGCAGTTTAGAACTTCAAATGTTTTATAACATACGTTCTAAAGATATGCATTTTGGTAAAACCTTGTTTTTGATTTAGCCTTATTCTTACCTACAAGTGTTTACAAAGCAATAGTTATCAGGGAATGGAAAAAGTATTTTTAAGAAATAAAAAAACTGTAGAGGAGATAGTAGTTTTGTTAAAGCAATGAGTAGCAACACAGTCCGTATCAAATCATGTATGTAAGGCCATATAAAATTAATATTTAGATTCTCATCCTAATTTGCAACAAATATGGGGCGAGTGGGCTGATTTTATTTTTAATTTAAAAAAAAACCCACCTGTTTCACTGTTCATGTTCTAGAAATAACAACTGCTCATTTTATGTGGCCTTATGAATATCACCCCACTTTTATTAAGTTGAATATACTGTAGATAAACTAATAACTTTCCATTTTCTTCTTTTCAACATTCAGGGTCTGGTATTCCAGAAATGAAGACCATATTAAGAGGTGTTGTGTTAAAAGAATTTCTAACATTCAGGACACTGATCTCCAAAGTAGTAGGACTATGCTCCTCTTTAGGAAGTACCCTCCCTATTGGAAAAGAGGTCAGATTTTAAATATCTTGCAATCTTTTTAAAGAATGTGTGCTAAAATCTTTTAAATCTTTTTTAGCTTTTCTGAAATGATCACTTGAGTCACTCACGACATGTGACCTATTCAATTGGTTCTGGTCAGTTGTCTTTTGTTGCATGTGACTTTGATTGTGCATTAACAATTGTACAATTTTTATTTTCTTCTTGAAACTAAATGGCCAATACTTTTCAAATACGGTATGATGCATCTTTAGGGTAAAAGAAATGTTAATTGTAAATTCCATGACTTTTGCTCAACATGGGTACTAGGGGCAGGGCAAAAATTTCCAAAATTTTACCATTTCTCAAAAATCTTCTTCTGCACATATCAAAGAAAAACTGAATTCTTAGTTACATAAACCATAAACACCTCTACTAGAATTTTAAATTTCATGTTCTCCTTGGCGGAAGTTTTGACTCTAGGGATGGGGGGCCAAAATGGTGATGTAGTGTAAATGTATATGATGTTAAAAATCTTCTTCTGCTCTGAATAGAAACTGACTGCATGTTTAGAAAGACCAAAAAGCCAATACCAAAATGTCCTTTAGGGTACGGTTTTTGACCGGTCATATATTGTTAATGTATATGATGTTTAAAAATCTTCTTCTCTACTACTGAAGATACTGAATATAAGCTGACTGCATATATATATAAATAATGAAGCCCTATACTAGAATTATTAATTTCATGTCCCCCGATGTAGGGGTTTTGCCTCTAAGGCGAAACCAAATGTTACCCTTATCCAAGCATCTATACAATGTGCAGGATGAAGGGGCGGGGGGGTCATAAGGAAGCCTGATGGCTTCAAGAGTTGACATTGAATTTGTGTTCTTTGTTAACCATGACAAAGCCTTTTTCACAGTCTTGCGATTTTCTAAAGAAATTGACTTTGCCATTGTCTTGCCTCACATAAAAACCTCAGCTGTTTTAAACAAGTTCTCTTTTTTACAGCATTATTTTTAACATGAATTGAGAGATAATCTAGGATAGTGAAATGATGAGAAAACATATTATATAAACAAACATATCTATATTAACATGAAAAATAAAGATTAGGGGGTCAACTCTTTAAGCCATTAGGCTGACCCTTCAACCTGCACATCAGAGATACTTAGATAAGAGTGGCATTCTATTTGATATGCCTTCTGGTATTCTCAAGTTGACAATGAATTATTTAAAGCTTCTCAGTTAATGTCCAAAATATTTAAATTAGCATTGAATAGATAAAAATCATAAGTTTAGATTATAATACAATAGTTTTAAGGATCAAGACAGATTATTCCCCAAAATGAAAATTAAATCCTGGTTCACATTGCTGTCCATCATCAAAGCTTCTGTAACCACTAAGTGTCTTCCTGAGATAATGCTGCTCTAGAAAACTCATTTTGGTCTGGAATGTCTCTGTAAGTTATAAAATTGGTGGAGAGTAGATGCCAAAGTCAAGTTAGTAGTGAATAAAATTTCTTTTAACTATCTTCTAAACTATTTAACTAGTAATAGTTTAGTAGCCAGAACCACTGGGCCAATTTCAACCAAACTGTACACAAAGCATCAATGGGTAAAGGGGATATAAGTTTGTTAATATGAAAGGCCATGCTCTCTTTCAAAGAGAGATAATTAGGATTTATTGAAAATTTGTTGATATTCTTCAAAAAAACACTTGGCAACGGGAAACACAACGAATTGTTACATGCACGTAAATTATGCGCGTACGGTTCGCCATAGAACTCACGTCATTCCTATATAAAAGCAGTAAAGTTTTCTTTGAAATTAAGACATTCAGTATAATAAAATAAATAGTGCCTGTTTGGGAGGGTAAGAGTTGAAATTAACACCCCTTCGAGTCGGTTGACAATGGTTTTCTCGGGGTGTCAATTTCAACTGCCCATGGGCCTCTTATTACTGAGCCTGGGAGTGGGAAATAATGGATCAGTATTGACTGTACTGTACCCATCAAGGAATCAACTTTTTTTTATGTTAAATAAAAATCATGCTATACTCACTCTTTGTATGTTTCAGGGTCCTTTTGTACACATTGCAAGTATTGTTGCAACATTACTTGGGAAATTAACAACTTTCAAAGGAATATATGAAGTAAGTCCAAATTGCCTCTTTAGCTTTTAGTTAGATTTTTTTATCACCTGTTGTTTGTTCATCTCTAAACTTTTCTAATTTTTATATCCCCGCAAACAAATTTTAGGGGTGTATTCGAATTACCCTGTCTGTCTGTAGATGCAATTTTGTTCCCCCAATAGACTTTTTAGGTCACCTGAGTCACTCAGGTGACCTAAAGCAATTGGTCTTCGTCTGTCGTTGTGCGTTAACAATTTACATTTTTGACTTCTTCTTAAAACTACAAGGCCAATTGTTACCATTTTTGGTATGAAGCATCTCTATAGTAAGAAAAATCAAAAATGTGAAATTCACGGCTCTTCCACCCCTTATCAAAATTTGCTTGTACTTGTATGCATGTGTATGCCAGTCTATTGATACTGATCTATTTTTAAAGCAACAATTGATAAATTAAAACAACAGTATTTTTCAATGTGAGTATGGAACAAAGTCTTCGGTACATAATCTTTCCTTTATTCCTTCTAAAATAAAAATCAAGTAGTACGAATTTTCCGGCAAGCAATTAAATATTGTGTGTAAAACAGCCAAAAACCATGTGTATGTGTTGAAAAGTAAACACGTTGTAGACTGTCATGCTTTGCGACTCATTCAATGGATTGGAGAACCTGTTTGACATAAATATTGTCACATGTTAAATTATGCTATCCATATAAGGTAGTGTACCTGACCTGTGTAATGGATATCAATGTAGCAACATTAACAAAACTTTCACCTCTTTACAGAATGAATCTCGTAGGACAGAAATGTTGGCAGCAGCCTGTGCTGTTGGAGTTGCAGCAACATTTGCAGCTCCTATCGGAGGTAATGTGTTTCCAAATACCATATTTTTTGGACGAATCGTCAATGCAGACAACTAGTCGAATTGCTGATTTTTAGCCCAAATTTTAACAAATTCCTGCAATATGTTGATTCAGACGATACAACGATCTTATCACTTCAAAATGGCGTATAAAACTGCAGTAACATCAGTGTATGATGCCATGATGTCCCCGATATTGCTACCAATTACATGTACTATTTATGATTAACATTTAAACAATTACGCTTTATATCATATACGCATCATATTTTCAAACACCGGTAACATCTAGAAAGTCGCTTGCATTGTAAACAATACATTGTTACGCAAGTTGTATGAGAGTAAACTAAACTTACTTTGTCAAAAATATTCTATTCCTATGTATTAAAATAATTATCCACTCCGACCATGCCAATGTATTTGCCATTACGTAAATAGCCACCTGTTGACTCGGCGCGTGGTCAATGTTTGTTTAACAATTTCCTGTGTCAGAAGCATGCAATTGTCTGTGTCGTACTTCAAAGGGGGATCTCAAGTGCAGAAAGATTAGCAATTACTATAAACTATGATTTGCACAGGCAGTGAACACACCGTATAGATCTCAGCCGGTGTCAGCCTACTGTATTGATAATTGTCGATTACATATTTGAAGATAGAATTTGACCATTAAATATTTCTTTTTTATACTTTCCACTAACAACTCTTATAAAATAATAAAACTTAAAAAACATTCCTCGGACATAATGCAATAATTTTTTAAAATTTAAATTTGGTTTCAATTTTACTGCGCAATGTTGTCTTTCCACTAGTGATATATGGAACCATGTGACAATGTGTTTATAAAAATGGAATGGTAAAACTTTTAAGCGATTAAAGACATGTACCATTTTTAGCTCACCTGAGCTGAAAGCTCAAGTGAGCTATTCTGATCACATTTTGTCCATCGTCCGTCTGTCCGTCCATCTGTCCTTCTGTAAACTATTTACATTTTGAACTTCTTCTCTAAAACTGCTTAGCCAATTTCAACCAAATTTGGCACAAAGCATCCTTGTGGGAAGGCAAATATAAATTATAAAAATAAAAGGCCAATCTTTATTCAAAGCGGAGAAAACCACGAAACTGTAGAAAAAGGGGGGTGCATTTTTAAAAATCTTCTTACCAAGAACTACTGAGTCAAATTCAACGTAATTTAGCATAAATAATTCTTATGGAAAGGAAAATATTAATTGGAAAAATTATGGGCTAATTCTGTTTCAAATCTGAGTTATTTTGAAAATTATAATTAAGGAAAGGAACGTTTCAATCAGTTAAAAGCTTTGGGTTTGGTATTTCATATAAGTCTTGGTAAAATGGGTAGGCAAACCCAGGCCGGAACAAAATAAAAGCCGGGGCAGATCGATATTTTTCAATTATCCAATGTCATTGAAATTTTCAGGATATGTTACGGACAGGTAAATTTGTATTCGCTGTAAATTTTGATAGACAACAATGCATATTTTGGAATTTATTGACGATTGTTGATTTCCAAGTTGGTAATATTGGTAGGCAAACCCGGGTCAACATTTTACGGGTTTGTGGACTTATATAAGAAGAAACTTAATAATTCATGTTTAATTCCACACTTCTAAAACAAGATTCTTTGTTTAAAGCAGCCATGGCTATGACATATTATTAAAGAAGTAATAAATCTTTTGATTGTAGTTGATGGAAATTTAAAAAAAATTAAGTATATTATTATTTGCATAAAAAATAAAATGCGAACCTAATTAAATGGATACTCATGCATTAAGTGTAAACTTCGAACTGACGTGTTTGAGCAGTCTACACATACACCCACTTACTATTGCAAACTATCAAACATGCTTAATACCTTGTCGATGACATCTACGAATATTCGAATACGAATTGAATAGCACTCACGAATATTCGAATACTGATTTATAGTATTGGTTTCAGCACTAGTTTTTCTTTTTCAGACACGAGTAAATAAAAAGGACACCGTTAAAGCAGTTTCCATAGTTCTAACAAATGCTCTGTTACGGGGATAAAGGCATTATCGCAATTCCTAAGAAAATATTACACTGGAAAAATAGGGAATTGGAAGTTAACAGTGCATCCCTACCAAATGTTTAGTTTTATATCTTGCGTAGGATTTTCTTATTCTCAGTAAAAATAGCATTCCATAAAGGTACAATGTCAAAAATTACGTGTGTGCAAAAAAGTGTAAAATTTGAATACTTTACAATATTTATTTTTTGTTATTCTACCGAGGGGCCATATGGCACAATATCTTTTGAACGCCCATTTAAACTTTAAGTTAACTTGTACCAAATTTCAACATTTTAATTTAACCCTAATCATTAATTCATAGTCAAACAGAAGACCCACTCGTTGCTCGCAACAAGATCGTGTCTAGTTGTTAATAATTTTTGCAAGGGGTACACCTTTCTGAGAGGTGATAACAAAAAAACAACATTTAAACATATATATTTCCTTATGTATATGTATTGCTAGAATGTATATCTATCATTCAAAGCTAAGCTTTTAATGATTTAGCCCATGTAGTGTCAAGTATAGAACTATCTTAAGTAATTTATCTGAAAACGTGTATTCTTAAAGTGTATAGAATCATTTTAAAAGAAATGTTGTAATGCAATCTGTTTTGTAGGTGTATTGTTTAGTATAGAAGTCACAGCAACATATTTTGCTGTTAGGAACTATTGGAGAGGGTTTTTTGCAGCTGTGTGTGGTGCAGTCACATTGCGAATGCTGGCCATCTGGTTCAAAAATGAAGGTATAATAATTGTGAGGCAATATTTATACATGTACTAGGTTTTGATTTTATAAACATATGGCATATTCTAGAAAATCAATAGTAATAGTGTTTTTTAATTTAACAATAGTTTTCATTTATGTTACTTCTATTGAATTTGGATATGAAATAATTGGTTTTTGTTACAGCTACTCTAACCGCTGTATTCAAAACAAATCTAAGAACAGACTTCCCTTTTGATGTTTTGGAACTTGTTGTTTTTGCAGTGATGGGGTTGGTATTCATTATTAATGACAGAACAACTGATTATGAAATTCTTTTCAATTTGACTCAATGAATGAACATGCTATTCTGTTGTTTTTCAGGGTGCTTTGTGGTTTAGCTGGTGCTCTTTTCATTTTGTTTCATCGAAAAATTGTGTTATTCACTCGAAGGCATCGCAGAGTTACTGATTTTCTGCAAAAAAAGTGAGTGAAGATTTTATTATAATGTGATGTAGTGTGTAGTGAATATGTTGTAAACAGGCTAAGATAGTGAAAGCTATTATTTGAATTGTCTTTTGTAGTCGCTTTATCTACCCTGGCCTGGTTACATTGGTGATTTCCTCTCTCACATTCCCTCTTGGTTTGGGTCAGTTTTTTGCTGGCGAGGTAAGGGTCTTTGATGAAAATAAACAGGAAATTTTTACCCAAATAAAAGTCTTATGAAACATTTGATTTAGATATGAGTACACAAACCAATCTTTTAATTCCATTTTATTTCAATTTTAACTTTTCATGTGTGTAGATATTTGCATCTTTATGATAACAAACATGACTGGAATCAAACGATAATACCTATGTCAAGCAGCCATTAATAATCAATTCTTCTTTGATTTTGATGAAACTTGGTAGGTTGACACTTAAACACATAATTCATAGTAAATTGTTCTGATTTTTTTGCATACCTTACCCAATATTTTTACCCAGAAATTTTTTTCCCACACAATTATTTTTAGCTCACTGAGACGAAGCCAGGGGGAGCTTATGCTATATTGTCAGAGTCTGAACCTGGTTACAGATTTTGTTGCAGGTCCTGTATCTAAATTATTACTTGTCATATCTTCACCAAACTTGCATGGATGATGCACCTGGACCTACTTATGGACTTGGAAGACTTGGATGCTGGGCCATGAATTTCAGATGCTGGAGGAGGTTAAGGTTTTTGGAGCAGGTTAAATTTTTTGTTTCAGGTGCCCTTTGATAGCAATTTCTAAGTTACTAATGGTCTTCACTTCACCAAAACTGCATGGATGGTGCGTCTTAAGATACTGATGCACCTGACAGGCTTGAATGCTGAATCTGAGCAAAAGGTTTCGGATGCTGGAGGAGTTAAGGTTTTAAGAGCTGATTTAAGTTTTTTGGAGCAGGTGCCCTCTGATGATTATCTCTTTGTTATTACTGGTCCTAACTTCACCAAACTTGCATGGATGGTGCATCTTATGATACTGATTCACTGGACAGGCTTGAATGCTGAATCTGAGCCATAGGTTTTGGATGTTGGAGGAGGTTAAAGTTTTAATTGCAGGCATACCAGGCATGAATGCTAAATCTGAGCCATAGGTTTCGGATGCTGCAGGAGGTTAAGCAATTTTAGACAGAGTTATGCCCCTTTGACTGAAAAAATTCCACTTATTTGCAGTTTCCGTTCATTTTCTTTGCGGAGGTTGCACATTTTGAAAAAAAAATTTGATGTACAGATTTTTCTTAATAATGTCTAGGTCAAGTTTGATTTTGGTTACAATCGAGCAATTTTTGACAGAGTTTTGCCCCTTTGACTTAAAAAAAATTTCTTTATTTGCAGTTTCCTTACATTTTCTTTGTTGATGTTTCCATGGGAGGGGGGCAAAAGTGTTTCACAAACATCTCTTGCTATGTATAATATTTCATATTATGATACAATATTGTATGATATGATACTGTATTATATATTATTTTATCACATGATATTGTTTCATATGATATTGCAGTGTATAATATTGTATCATATTTACATTACAAATATTTTTTGCATGTAAAGTGTGTGAAAAGACACTGCAGTTATAAGACCGTAACACACACATGGTACTCAAAGGTTAGAATGACTAGTTTTATTATGACGTCACAAACGTTGAACACTGTAAAATGCAACGTCACAAGCGGGAATCAAAGTTCAAGCTTGTGGCTGTTACAGTGGCTCTTCCATTAATTTGAACTTACCCTTAGGATAAAACAGAAATTTTGATATTTAAATCACATTTGCAGACAAGGCAAAAAATTTTAAAAATGTAAATATAAGCATTAAATCATTATTTTTTGAAAGATATAGTCTCATAATTGCAGCGGTGTGTGGATACAAATTTTCATAACGCACTAGCGCGCGTTATTTAATTTGTATGCACACACCGCTGCAGTTATGAGACTATATCTTTCAAAAAATAATGATTCAATGCTTTAATATGATACAGTATTGTATAATAGTTGATACCATATCATATGATAACATATTGTATAATATGATATTGGTATATATATATTATATATGAAATCAAATGAAAATGTGGTATATGATATTGTAATATATAATGATGCATCATGTGTTACAATACTTTGTATAATATGATATTGTATTATGTAATGTAATATTATATGTTACAATATTGTGATGTATTTTGTGATATTACATTTTATTATACTTTCATGTTAGATACTGATATCTGATTGGTTTAGATGCAGTTGATAATATATAAATAGTGCCTGTTTGGGAGGGTAACAGTTGAAATTGACACCCCGAGAAAACCATTGTCAACCGACGCGAAGCGGAGGTTGACAATGGTTTTCGAGGGGTGTCAATTTCAACTGTTATCCTCCCAAACAGGCACTATTTATTTTGTTATACTGAATGTCTTAATTTTTAAGAAACTTTTACTGCTTTTATATAGGAATAACGTGAATTCTACAGCGAACCGTACGCGCATAATTTTCGCGCATGTAACATTTTTTAATGTTACCCGTTGCTAAGTGCGTTGCTAACGCTGAGGGTAATAGAAAATATTATTAACTGCATCTTAACCAATCAGATTTCAGTATTTAACATGAAAGTATAACAATCCGTTTTATTACCCTCAGTGTTAGCATCACACTTGGCAACGGGTAACACAACGAATTGTTACATGCGCGTAAATTATGCGCGTACGGTTCGTCTCAAAGTTCACGCCATTTCTATGTAAAAGCAGTAAAAATTTCTTTGAGTCAAGACATTCAGTATAATAAATTAACGAGGCCTGGTCTAATTTTTTCTGCCCTATATTTTTGAATGAAATTTTTTACATCAATTTCTACTGATATAATTATTATTTTAAGATAAAAAAATAAGACATTTACCACACCGTTTGTTTAAGGGGTCATCTCAAAGTTCGTTATTTTTTAACATAGGACCCTATGGGATTTTGCTTGAAATGTATCATTTTTGCCCATTTTTTACATTTTTTTTTAACTTCTGTCCTAGGGATTTCTTTTTTTTGTTCTACATATTAAAGTTATTGCTAAAAGGCATCAAATGGTCAAATAAAAAAAACCTTTTACCTCCTGGTATGTTCCAGGGGTCTTATCAAAGTTGTTTTTTGTATGCCCAATTTCCCAATTTGTCAGATAATGGCTATTTTTTATTTGACAAAGACGGAAATGGTGATCTTTATAGTATTATTCAAATATTCAGACATATTTAAGTAATAAATAAATATACAACATCACATATTAAGGGTCATTAATATAAAATACATGGTTACTGTCTTGAAATATATGAATTAAGCTATATTTAGGTGGGTTAAGAAAACGTGAGAGGGCTAGGCTTGCTGAACTCTCTTCATGTTTTCGACCCGAGCCCAAATATAGCTTATACTTCGAGACATTAATGTTTATTCCACAATATAAAATCAATTTTTTGCATTAAAACGAGCTATTTTCAATAAATTTCACTGAATATCTGCAGTTGAAACTATCACGCCATGGCGTCAACAAAGCAAAAAGATGACGTCACAATACAAATGAAACGCTGCGCGAAAGCGTGCATACTCGTTCTGTACTCGGCCTCGTTAAATAGAGCATGTTTGGGGAAATAAGAGTTGAAATCGACACCCCTTGAAAACCATTGTCAACCTCCACTCCACATCGGTTGACAATGGTTTTCTTTGGGTGTCAATTTCAACTGTTACCCTCCCAAACAGGCACTATTTATATAGTATCATATAATTCTATATTGTATCATATATTATATATTATGATATTGTAGTATATGATCAATTACAATAATTTATAACACGATACATCATAGGATGCAATATCGTATTTTTATATTATTGTATTGATTAACATTGTATCTTATAAAACCATATGAAATAAACAAATGATTATCATACAATTTTCAAACATATGATATACAATATTGTGTCAAAACAGTATCCATGAATATCCAAGATCATTAATTATGATTTTCATATAGTATGATAAAGATGGTCTCATACAGGTACTGCCTCATAAAGGTGATGCCTCGTCTCGGTGAGCTTTGTAATCTGTGATTATCTATGTTTTGAAAATAAAATACATCAGGGGGGGCACTTTCAGAGGGATCGGTGAAGATGAGGACATAAAAATTAATTTTATGTGGCCTTAAAGGCCAGGAGGTCTCTTTCCCAGAATTTTTGGTCCCTGGAGCTTGAGGTAGATAATCAGAGATTCCTTTGACGCATGGCCAACCCCCCCCCCCCCCCCCCCAAAAAAAACCCCAGTGAATTGATGTTGTAAACGTCATATAATAAAGAGTCAGAGGAGTCTCAAATTATGGTTAGACTTCAAAATGAAGCTAAATATGCAAACATGAGACTGCTTGACGGATCCATCTACAGGCTGTAGTACTTCGGTGACCATCAAGGCCTGTTGGCCTCTTGTTTCAAAACAGGCTCTTATCTAAAATTTACATGTTTGGGACAGTGTTAAAAATTATAGTGAAATTTGACCTAAAGAACAAAATTTAGAAAAGAGATATGACGCTCTTCACCTCATTACCGTTTTGAAATCCTTATGCATGTATATTTAATCCTTTTCAGGGGTAATATATAATATACAATTGATAATGCAAAAAATAAAGATATTTTCAGTTTTCATCGTTTCTGCTCACTCTTCGAAATATCCAACCAATTGCGTTTTGATTTTAATTAAAAAATTGGAAAATAACAATGAAGAAAAAATAGGGACAAATTATATACAAAAAATGTGTACCAAAAAATGTCTGGTTGAACATACAATGCCTGCTCTTGTGAAGGCTATCATCTAGTCAGTCATCATAAAATCTACCATATTTTGCTCTTTGTAATGAAAAATTCAGACAATGAAACCATTTACACGATTCCCTTCATGTGAAATAATTACCGATAATTTTTCAGAGACGCAAACAGTCATAGAAAAATAGATCATGTACCGTTACATATACCAGTAGTTCAGGTATAATTAGACACTGGTTTACGCAAGGAAAGCGACTGTTTTAATTAGCTTGTCAGTGGATTATTAAATAAACAACGAGGCTTACAAATCTATTATCTGGCGCATGTCCTCCGATCCCGCAATTTGTACCTCTAAGTAAACTAACTATACACAGTTCACCGTACTTTTACTTACCTGTTTACTTTATCAGGAAAGAGAGAACTCTATTACAAAAACAAAACTTTGTATCAAATTTACGCTGATTTATTTTCCGCGATTCAAAAATCGTCGCAAACAAAGCGGAAATTGGATACACGCTGAATAAACCTTATACACAGTAATTACCTCTTCGGACCTTTGCCAGTCAGATGAACATTACAGTAAATCTCGTTTAGTACAAACATGGAAGTAACGGAATCTTAGATATAGGAAAATTTTGTGACCTAACATTTGTCAACTCGATGTGAGATTATGACCAAACATTTTTTACTTGGGGTTTGAAAGTATCATTAGGTATGTGTGTAGGTTTATTTAATAAAGTATTTTGATCCATGTGATACATATGTGTATATTTTGTTTTAAATGAAGCTCACATCAAAACAAGCCATAAATGAGCTGTTCAGTAATATCACATGGACGACAGGACAGGCTGAGGGGTTACGGGATGAAGAGATCATCAGTCATTGGAAACATGGCAGCACCAATATCTATGTCAACCTTTGCATCTTTGTTGTCTTTAATGTAAGTATTGAGTATATGAAACATTAAAGGTACAGTGGAGCCTCAGATATCCGGACGCCAGATATCCGGTCGCTTCACTTACCGGTCGATTTTTATTGGGAACGGAATTTTTACACAATAATTTGTCTCGTTTATCCGGAATTCCGCGTTCCGGATCCGGACGGTCAAATTTTACCACATAATACAATTTTCCTTTAAATTTTACCTCATTTAACCGGACGGTCACATTTAAGTGTTCGGGGGCACAAAAGTTTTTTATGCGCAAGTGCAAATTGGTGTAAAAACATCTGACACTGGTTGTTGGTTTTAAACAATGCCTTCGTCCGGTTATCGGGGTCACCTGTGTCACGCTATATACTCGCCCGAGGATATTACGATAACCATGGATGCGACATGTTTAATTGTCGCCATTTAACTTATGAACTGTTATTGTTTGATTAAAATGTCATGAAAATTGTTTAATTTGTGTTTAAAAAAGTCAACTATTGATTGAATTAAAATTCTATTAATCGTAGTGTGATTAGATCGTTCGTACGCCTATTCATTTTAAAACGTAATTGAAATGAAATATTTGATAATTTGAGTTCTGTTTACGATACTATTAAGACCGCTTGGGATGTTCAGGGTATCGACATTAATTTTATAGCGTGTGTTCAATTAACAGTGTAATAATAATTTATGCCAAACATGGCGTGGATGAGTGTTCACGCTACTTGTAAATATCGCTTTCGTGCAATTAACTCTATAGAAAGATGGATACGTAAAATTAGCTTAGGTAAGTTCTGTCAATGAAAAAATAGCTTGGACAATTATCAATAAGGGAATATATACAGATTTTCACCCATTTTCAATCATCAAATGTTGAGCAGCTTCAAACATGTCAACACCACAGGCCAAGAAAGCGAGAGGTGCGATGACCGCTAGCTTGAAGAAAAAGATTTTTCAGCGTAAAGTGGAACACCGACTCTCTTCTCTTCGCTTTGTTATGCAAATGTAATTAAATTATCGGTTTAATACAGTGATTGTCATGTACATGTACATGTGTTGCCTTGAAGAATGTAGTGCTTGGTTTCATGTGGAAAAAACATACCTTAAATAATGTTTTTAACAATATTTTGTTTTGTTAATTTAAAAAAAAACTAAACTTTTTTTGTAGTGCTTATGGCTATCAAAATAAAATATTTAATTGTATAATTAATTTATGAGTTATGTTTCCATAAATATTAAATGTAAATATCACAATTCAGATATCCGGACGCTTCACCTATCCGGACGATTTGGCCTGGGGACAAAAGTGTCCGGATAAGTGAGGCTCCACTGTACTTCTTTTAGCATATTTTTTAGGATCTATGTATATATAATAAATTTAATGATATGAGAAGACCATATAACTTTGTTTTGATGTGCTACTTGAAAAACAACGCAACGAGAATTCCTCAAATTTATTACTTACTTATGTACACTACCTATTTGCAGTAAATTCTGAGCCATCTTTGGAAGGTAAAAGGACTATTTATGATATGGGCCTAATATGGCCCTCAAAAATGAACATCATCAATTTACTGTAATTTTTAGTTCCTTTGTTCAGATATACATGTAACGTTTTTCCATAATTTTCATTTTGATTCAAATGCCCACAATTTCGAAATAAAACATCAAAATGTTAACCTTTTCTGGCATTTTTTGCATTTTTAGCATAAAATGTTTTGTTTACAAGCAGTTTTTAAATATTGTTATATTCAGTAGTATATTCTCACTTATCGTCTATATAACTCTATATAGACGAATAGTCAATAACTGAAATATTAGTTCGGGAGAAAAATATTGACCGGTCAATATTTTTTTGATATTGACCGGCTAGGAATAATATCTAAAGAACATTCCCTCTCTTTCAAATAATTGCCTCTGATTTGTTGATTCGTAAACGATGACTCAAATAACTTTTTGCGACTCCAAAACAAAGTGACGTCATAATAGACAGTCAGTCAAGGCAAGTAAACAACGGACGCACAATGCGACGGTTTGCTATCATAATTGATATAAGGATTTGCGAATTACTGTGAAGTAAAATCAGGTAGAACATCTGTATGTTAATTCTTACGGTTGTCTGGATATCACCAGTGACCGTTTGATGCTGAGGATATTTTGGAAATGAACTTTGCACAAAATTGAATTTGTGAATTCTTTGTTGAGCTGAGAAAATTACGGCGATCTGTTTTCAATTACTTTCTTAAATTTTGGTGTGTTTCTTCATATAACAAAACAAATGTTGACTGTGTTTTCGGGCAACATTGATTATATTAGCCCCCTTGGGACGAAAATATTGCCCTCTGCTTCGGGTCGGGCAATATTTCGTCCCTCTGTTTTTCATCAAATCGTGAGAATATAAAATTGTGAGCACGGAACTTCTCGCGTTTAATAAGGAAATTACAGTAAAGCAAAAACAAATCACACAATATAGATGTCCTCTATATATATTATGATGGGATACAATATTATATGGTATGATGCAATATTGTATTTTATGATGATAAGTTTTAATATATACACCGCTCCAACTTTTTGGATAAAGCAAATGCAAAATCACAAAATATAGATATCCTCTATGTATCATATGATGGGATACAATATTATATGGTATGATACAATGTTTTATTTTAATTTATGATTATATGATGTGATAAAATATCATATCAGGATAATATTATTGGAGGGTAATATGTTAAAAGAGGAAGGTGTGAATAATTCACAATACAATATTGTATAAATATATATAATATGAAATTGTGTAAACACAGGTAATCAAAGACTACAGAGCTCACTGAGACAAGGTTTCCTTGATGAGACCACTTTTACAGTCCCTGAAATGTTCTACTTTCCCACTTGAATGGTGAGCGTATGGTTAGTGCACTTTGAACGATGGTGAACACACACTAAATGGAATTTGGTGAACACTTATGAATGGTGAACAATGAGCGTACGCTAATTGCAAACGGAGTGAAAAGTGAATGGTGAACGCATGGTGAACAATATGTGACACTTTGTGAACGCAAGATGAACAATTTATTCGGAGTACATTGGGAGTTATCCTTACATTGTACAGTCGCACCTGTTTTAAGCAGCCATGACAAACTGGCCGCTACAGACAGGTGGCCTGTTATTCCAGGTTACAAATTAATGAAGAAAAAACACAGAGTATTTTCATTTTGGCTCTATTGCACAGATTTATAAATAGCAACTGTAATGGCGGCGTACACAGAGATGGTGAATGCACAACTCGGATTGCTGAATAAACAGTTTATATTAATTTTAAATGGCCGTTTTAATTCCATTTATCTATCAAAGGATTAGGAGCAAAATATTTTCTGCTAAATAAAAATTTTCAAGTGATTAAATGTGGTAAACAAACAGAAGTAGCGTTTCCGTACAAATGGTATATGCTGAACTACGATAGCCAATGTTTTACCTCTTAAAAAAGTATCAAAATTCCATTGGAATAAGCACCCCTTTTATTATCTCAAAGAAATTTTCTAGAAAAAAGGTGCGTATTACCAGCTAATTGCTGTACATGTTATATGTTGAATTGTTTGTCATTTGCTCAAAAATGTGAACTTTAAATACTATGGATTAAATTCTGATTTAAAAAAATTAAGTTTCTGATGTGTGATAAGTTTCCATCTACCTTCACACATATGTTCTATCCTTATTTTGTTGTGACTCACAAATACCGATCATTTCACTTTGGAGCTAGGAATGAAAATGAATGAAAATGGACTGAACGGTTATTGAATGCTGAGCGAACGGTGAGCGCATGGTAAATTCTTTGTGAATGCACGGTGAGCGCTTTGTGAAAGCTGAGAGCAAACATAGAAGAGCAGACAGCGCAAGTGAATGCACTTTTAGCACACTGTGAGTACAAAGTGAACGCAGAAAAAAAAATAGGAAAGTAGAACGTTTCAGGGACTGTCATGTATCATGTTATATGAAAACCATTGGTAATGATTTTGTTAAAATATCATATTGTACATGTTATGACATTAAAATGAGAAATTAGACCATGTGTACCTAAAAGTCTATGCTCCACAGACTTTTAGCGACCGTTAAGATTTTTCTTCACCGCCTTCTAAATGCTTGAAAGAAATGAGTTCCATTTTTAAACAGTAAAAGTATCAAAAGATTTTTAGCTCACGAAGTCTGGGGAAGCTTATGCTATACCTCTAGTGTCGGCCTCAGGACCTGGTTAAAGTTTTTGTTGCAGGTCTTTTATCTAAGTTATTACTTGGCCTATCTTCACCAAACTTGCATGTATGCCAAGGCATGGGGATAGAAATCACACAACTTGTTGGATAAAAATCATATACCTTCGCAAATCACAATATAATGTATCTTACAATACAGTATGAAATCATCTTATGATAACAAAACAATTTTTAACATATCATAAACAATAATGTGTCAAAACAGTATCCATGAATATCCAGATCATAAACTATGATTTTCATATAATATGATAAAGATAAAGGTGAGCTTTGTAATCTGTAATTAAGTATGTTTTTTATTAAATTGAATTGTACAAAAAAAGTTAACTTATTCATTCCTGGTTATTTACAATTCATCACAAAAGCTTAATTCAGCCTAATCAACGATATGCTGAATCTCGACGAAATGGATATGTATACACAATTGCGTAAATATCAACATGTAGTATAAGCTTAACGCTTACATTTTTTCGGAGACTGTGCCCAGTAAAATTTATCATTTCTGCAAAATTACATGTGACATCACGTGACTGATAAATAATCAATAACCGATTTTCAAGATTTTGATAAAGGCATCAATTTAATGTGATCAATAGCAATGAGCATATGAAAAATGTCAAAAACTTTCCATGACGGAAAAAAAAATATTTATATAAAGTATCCTTGGAACATTAAAATTCAAATCATCATTTTTGTAACCATGATAAGTAGTTGTATTATTAATGCATCATTGCCTATTTTGATTAGGCCTATGACAGAATAAGATATATTACAGATCAAACATTTTAAAATTGTACTCAATTATGTAACTTAAATAAAAATGACATTCTAATGGTGATTTTATATAAATGAACAGAGTAAAATGAACAAAAATAACACAAGTGTAATACATTTACTTTTTCATATTCTGATATTATATTGCATATTGCAATTTGTGCAGAAGAAATGTCAGCTCGACATCTTTGTGGCCGTTCTGGCCTTTACTTTTTACAATATGGAAAAAGTCTCAATGAAACTGTAATTATCATTTTAGTTTATGTTTGGAGCATTCTGTAACACGATGCCTGTTCCTGCTGGAGTGTTTGTACCTGTGTTCTTAGTGGGTTAGTCATATGCTCTCTCCTTCCTTTTTTTCTCTATAGTCATAATCCTGCTTTAATGAAGAACATAATTTTTTTTACATTATTCAATATTGAAAACAAATTGTATAGTTTGAGTTTAATATCCTAAACTGTGTCTCATAACTATGTATACATATGCACCACAGGAGCTGCTTTTGGTCGACTAACAGGAGAATGCATGGCTGCTTGGTTTCCAGAGGGAATCCCATCAGGGGATATCATCAACAAAATAGTTCCTGGGGGCTATGCAGTTGTAGGTTAGGACAGAAAATTTTGTCAATAAATTGTCCTTTTTCAGAAAGAATGATGATGCAATAAAGATTAAGTTAACTTTACAGTAGCTGCAAAAGTCAGTATCTGACAACTCTATTTTTGATCTTGTAGGGGCAGCCTCATTTTCAGGGGCAGTGACACGGACCATATCAACATCTGTGATAGTGTTTGAAGTTACTGGTCAAATTAGCCATGTATTGCCAGCTGTTGTAAGCACATGTGTTTTAAGGAGGTTGAGTGGTCAACTAATTGGCCATCAGATCAACCTTCAATTTTTAGATATGGATTTTTAAACTATAAACAATTATTTGGTAAAATTATTCATACAATCAAGCATTAAAATTTGCACATTTCTCTCTATCTCTATACAGTGCTCCTAGCTCTTCATAAAGCTCTTCATAAAGAGATCAATATGGTCAAAAAATGACCATGACTATCCAGTCCTCTTAACCAAGAAGAGACTGTACATTTAATGAGTATGAGTTAAATGTATTTTGTTAGGTTGCTGTTTTAATATCGAATGCCGTAGCAGGGAAATTTCAGCCATCATTTTATGACAGTATCATCAAACTGAAAAAGTTGCCATACCTTCCAGACATTGTTTCAGCTAAAGCCAAGTAAGTTCATTAATGAAGCAAAGCAAAAAAAAAAAAACATAAAAAAAGAACTAATGCAACAATTTCTCAATTGTCCACTTCCTATTTTTGTATTCACTTTCTGTTTGCATTTTCATATTCAGCATGTGTTAATTGTCTGCTCACCATGTGTTCATTGTTCACAATTTGCCATCTCTGTTTCACTCATGCTCACCATTTGGATCATTTAGCTCATCAAGATGAAATCTTTTAGAGCAGGTGCCCTTTGATAGCCATAACTAAGTTACTTCTGGTCCTATCGTCAACAGACTTGCATGGATGATGTGTCATATGATACTTATGCACTTGACAGGCTTGAATGCTAAATCTGAGCCATAGGTTTTGGATGCTGAATGAGATCATTTAGGTGAGCAATGTGGCCCATGGGCCTCTTGTTTACACAATCCATCATCCTAAAGAAAAGAGTTCCTTCTTGCTCGTGTGCATGTGTAGTTACCCAACTGATATGTGTATGTTCAGACTGAGGCAAACAAAACTCACAGTGCAGTTATATGCATCTATATTTTGAATTTTTTCATTTCGAAACATTCCTCTGAAATGTTATTACTTCTTCCTTTTTAGTGCTTGGAAAGTATTCATTGAGGATATCATGGTGAAAGAGGTGTCCAGCATCAAGTTCACATCTAATTATGGAGAACTGAGGGAACTATTGACCTCCACTAACTACAAAAGTTATCCTTTAGTGGATTCTCCAGGTAAAAGTTGCTCCTGAATTTTCTTTAAAACTTGTATCCCTGTACTACAGATTCACTGCTTAGATATATGTTCATCTTTGCAAGTTGAAAGTCACAATTTTTACGCCGATGAGAATCTATATATAAATATGTTTTACAGTGTGACCATTGGGGCGAGCGCAGCATGTGATCAAATAATGAATTATGATAAATCAATAAAAGTAGCAACGTGTGACCTTTGGGGGGAGCGCAGCATGTGATCAAATAATGAATTATGATAAATCATAAAAATAAAAGTAGCAACATAATGTAAATGAATTTGAATGCAAAAAAAATAAACATTCCTATTTTATTCCAGTAAATTTTCATTATTCATAATTTATAAGATTTTCTATTTATTTATAAATAGAATTTATCTCAGATACAATGTTGTTGAATGATAATTCATACATTCATACAAATGAGTGCAAGTTACAACTGTTTCCTATCTCTGAAGAAATGTCCCCATTTGTTAGCTCTGCAAGATTTTGAGAGGATTTTGGTATTTATATACCAGCAGATTTACAATAACTACATAGAGTAATTTCCCCTTATTGTGACATCAAAGTTCACATCGGTCAAGTATCATCTGTGTCTTTGAAAACACCCTGAAAAAAAAACTACGCAAAATATACTGTTTTGTTTACTTAAAAAGCATGATGTTTTTGAAATTACACAATTTATCTAAAATATTTTACTTTGATTCTCACGAGATTTGAAATTTGAAAAATCTTCCTAAAAATGTCTATGAGCTAAATTGTCTCTGTGTTTTGCATTTGATAGCATAAAGCAGATTTGATCAGTTATAGCTATCATTGTTGTATTGTTGGTGAGCAATGTGACCCTTTGGCCTCTTGTTAAACTTCTGTTCATCTAACTCGATCAGACTATGTGTCCACAGGGTAAGTCTAGTTCTTTTAACAATACAGAGTAATTTTGCTTTTTTTTTTTTAGACTCCATGATTCTCCTTGGTTCAATACAAAGGTTTGAATTAGAGCGGATTTTATTCATCCATCTCAGTAAAGACCAAAAAATTTTCATCCAAGATGATTCAGAGGATGATGAATCCAGGAGGAGCACCTCTTCTTCAATGACCGATGTGTCAGTCATCAAACGCTCCCTAACCCCACCCCCTACAATCAACATCATACCAGCTAAGAAGTCAAGATTTCTGGTCTCCAAGGTGGAAGAGAAAGCCAAAAGGTCAAGGACACCAAGCCCAAGAAGACTCTCCATGCAAAGATCTGTAAGTGTTTTGTCCTTGGGAATGTTTTTGTAATAAAGGAAAGATGAGACCATCGTCAAACCTGCAGATATTATTTTGGTGAGAATTGAATTAATGTTCCTGTAACTATGATTTTTCTGGTTCTTGAAAGCTGGTGAAATTTTAAACCATATGCAATTTTCTTCGATTCAAGGGCAAAATTTACAGACTTCAAAAATTCAATGGACTCTATGTGCATACAACTATGGCGTCTCTGGATTGTATTTATAGCTCACCATTGTCTGTCATCGTCGTTGTTGTAAACGTTCATATTTTCAACTTCTTCTCTAGGGGCCTGTTTCACTAAAAGGCGTATGTCCGGCATAACCTTACGCCTGGCGTAAATCCAGACTTTAGTCAAATATTTGGACTAAGGTCCATTTTACTAAAAGGCGTAACTTTGTGCCCGAAGTACGTTAAGCTAAAAAAACTACGTTTAGCCAAGGTTAGTCGTAATTTATGGCGTAAACATGAAATGATTGCTTATTCTGTTGCTGAGAATAACGGTACTGACCGTCACCGTTATGTTAAATTGTACAATTTGTCATGTGAATTTGATTAATTTGATATGAAATTAAGAAAATAGAGAGTTTTGATAGTTTGTATCATGGATCATGTAAAACAAAATAGTATAAACACATGTACATACATAGGTCTATTAGCCCACAATGTTTAGTTGTTCATTTTTGAGATATCTTGGAGACAAGGCTTTTGGTTATGGGACAGGAAACAGACAAATGGAAGTACTCAATGAAAATAAAAGCTGGCCTTTCTTGGATATTTTATTATCGTACGTAATTATTTATCAAACTAACTTAAACTGTCAAAGACAAACAAGTTAAACTTATAAAAAGCTTGAATTGTTTGAACGCTTCCGGTGTGGACCGGAAGTGGCGGTCGACAAAATGGAACCAGTTGAACACAAATGTCAAATGTCTGTCATCCATGTAAGTTTTTTGTCTTATTCACAGTTTCTGAGATCTCGCTGTTACAACATTTGTTTAAAAAAAGACTACCTGAGATATTTGAGATATCTCACTGGAAGTAGAATTTTGTTTTTTATTTAACATCGCATAGATGACATATGTAAGCACTCATATTTCAATTCTATGTGAAATATATTAAATGCGTAAAAAAAATAATTTTTGAATTACTTCTGGTGACAACCGGAACTTAAAACGAACAAAACAATTTAAACACATAAAGGTCTATAATCCCACAAAGTTTTAATGTTCAAGTCCTTGTTGTTTTGAGATCTTGAAGTCAGAAGCCTTTTTGTCGTGGGACAGGAAACGGATGACAGGAAATGAATTTTTAAAAAATGAAAAACAGGCCTCAAGATATTATCATTCTCTATCTTCCTAAAAATTTCAGAAAAATCTATTTAGCCATCTCTGAGATATCCTGTTGACAAAAAAGGGAAAAAAATAAGAAGAAGCAAGAAAAAAGATAACAATCACTATAAGGTCTTCCACTGGAAAAGGAAGACCTAAATAAAAAACATTACATTCACTAGAAGGTCTTCTGTTGGAAATGAAAGATTCCAACGGAAGACCTTGAAAACATGTTAACATTGTACTAAAAGCTAAACACCACTTGTAAATAGGCACTGTCCACCATATTTCTCTCTCACTACCATTATCCCTACAACCCCTTTATAAGCTGGAGACCTGTTAGCAGTTTAAAGTGTTTGGCTGTAGAGGTCTCACCTGTGTGGACGTACATCTTGCCTCGCCTTGTTACTTGGTCGCGATGAAAATATCTAGCTTTACACACTTTTTTCAAGCCCGGAGAATACTTACATCAATTAAACTGGTCAAAATATAATTTACAATCAGAATATGCACATAAAATAAGAATAAAATGCATAAATTCCAAAGACCCTGAAAAGAATACTACATGTTGGCCACAAGTTTCAGGTGTGCAGTCGGGTGTAATAAAATCAAAGGGTTTATATACCAGGTATCTGTGTGACGGTGCCTATTTACGAGCGGTGTTCAGCTTTAAGCAGACTTGCGCTCCATACTTCCGAATGCAAAATATAAGGAAAATATGACAATATTTTTCTATGTTTGCAAAATTCCGGGAATTAGTTTATTTTAGTGACGTCATATATAAACAACGCCTGAGCAATGATGACTAAAATCAAATTGATTGAAGTTGGGGGCAGATATTTGATCATACCAAATATAGTCCTTTTTGTTTATCTTGTATTTATACAGAATTTTTAGAAGAAAATGTAAAAGCTGTTCATGCAACTGTGTAATTAAGAAATGGGCAATTATGAGGTTGTAAATAAAGAGCTATATATGATATTAGTCAAATATGGCCCCCCAAATTCGCTTTTTTTAAAAATGATTCAGGTACATTAATTTGTTGTGTTATTTTATAAAAGAGTTGACATGAAATATGTTTTTCACCTATTTAATTGATTTATATGTACTCACTGGCAGTATATGACGTCAGAAGTGACGCTATTTTTATAATTCAATCAAAATCAAACAAAAATTGACATTTTTCGTATCTTTTTTCAAATGGGAAATATAGAGCGACTCTTTGAACAAGAACAAACTTTTTGTCACTTATAAGTATTGGAAAGATACATCTTTGGTGAAAATATTTTGTTTGTTCAAGTAGTCGCTCAATGTTTCCTTTAAGAAAAACTGCCTCAAAACAAGCCGTCTTATGCTAAAAATGCAAAAATGGCGGGAAAGGGTAAACTTTATGATGTCATATTTTTAAATTGTGGGCGCTAAAATCAAAATGAAAATTATGAAAAAACTTCAAATGTATATTTGTACAAATAAAACAAAGAATTATAATAAAATGACAATGTTCATTTTAGGGGGCCATTTTTGGCTCAAACAATATATAGTCCTTTTGAGAACTATTTGCAACAATTTACCAGTACTTAAAATTGTTTTAAATAAAAAAAGATACTGCAATTAAAAATGAAATAAAAGAAATTTTCCTGCTTGCCATTTCAGTCTAGTGCTTCTTCTCTGGAGTCAGAGAAAGAACGACAGACCTATCACACTCTACAGCTGCCACTGAGATCAATCCTGAAGAAGTCATCCTCATCATCTGCTCTTCTGTCCAGTAGAGCAAACAGTGAGACAAACCTTCAGTGTAAGTTCATTATTATCTTCCTTTTCAACAGAAATAAGAAAAACAAATCTTCTTGCCATTTGACCAAGAAAGCTGAAACTTGTGTGAATAATCTTTAAGCATTGTAGATTCAAGTTTTAGGAGGAAGGGTTTCAAATATAAAACAAAATGGTTGAATAAGGGTTGCAGTTTATAAAAGTAGCGTTTTAATTGGCGGTTTGGTACCTGCCCATTCTTACGTGGTGTTTCATATTTTATACAAGATATTAGGCCAAATACACATTCTTTGACATTAAACTCTGTATAAGGACTGCAAATCTAAATCACCAAAATGTTGCTCAAGAGTTCTCTCAGTTTTTGCTCTCCTTGTTTTCAGCTCACCTGAGCTGAAAGCTCGTGAACTTTCTGATCACTTTTTCTCCAGCATCCACCTGTCCGTCTGTCTCTAAATTTTTTACATTTTTGACTTCTTCCCCAGAACCACTAGGCCAATTTCAATTAAACTTGGAACAAAGCATTATTTGGTGAAGGGGATTCAAATTTGTAAAAATGAAGGGCCACGCCCTCTTTCTAAGAGAGATAATTAGGATTGATTGAAAATTTGTTGTTATTTTTTGTTAAAATCTTTTTCTCAAAATCATTTAGCCAGAAAAGCTGAAACTGGTTCGAAGTTTTACATAAGAATATATAGGGTAAATGTTTAAAAATCTTCTGCCCAAAAACCATTTCGCCAGAAGTGCTGAAACTTGTGTGGAAGCATCCTCAGATAGTGTAGATTCAAGTTTATTCAAATTATGGTCCCAAGGGGGTAAGGTAGGGCCGCAATGGGAGGTCAAATTTTTAGTTAGGAATATAAAGAGAAATTTTTTATTAAAATCTTCTACTCAGAACATATTGGCCAGAAAAGCTTAAACTTGTGTGAAGTATCCTCAGGTAGGGTAGATTCAAGATTGTTCAAATCATACTTTCCCAGGTAGGGTTGGAACACAGGGGGGAGGGGTTAAATTTTTGAGGGAGGAATATAGAGAGAAAAATCTTTTAAAAAAAAACAAACATTTTGTTAGAAAAGGTGAAACTCTAGTGAAATCAACAATAAATAGTGTAGATTCAAATTTGTTCAAAATCATATTTTTCAGGAGTAGGGAGGGGGCACATTAGGGGGTCCAATTTTACAAAGGAAAACATTTTCGATTCACCAAAACTCAAATATTATAATATATAGTCTTACTTATGTGGGAGAATTTTGACATATTGGTGATTCTGTAAAATCGTTTCAACTTTGGCCCCTGGACAATTCTTAGGCTTCACAATTTTGATATAGGTTAATATTCCATTTGATTTAAATCTTCTTGAGAACTGTAATGGTCAATATGTGAAATAACTGTAAAATTATCCTGTGACATTAAGGGCTCAATATCCAGGGAAAAATGATTTTTAGCTCACTGAGATGAAGTCGGGGGAGCTTATGCTATACCCACAGCCTTAAAGACTTAACCTTTAAACTTAAACTTAGACTTAAAGGGGCATGGTCACGTTTTTGGTCAAAAATTATTTTTTCGATTTTACGGCTTCGCCGAGCCATGTATGAGATTAATCAACCCAATATATTTCTGTAGCGAGTCAGTAACTAACCTAATAAGTAAATAAATAATATTGTATCAATTGATATTGTATTATCATAATGTAATAAATAACTTTAATCACTTGATATTGTATCATATGTTACAATATCATATTATGTATCAAATATGTAACAATATTATACAATACAATATCATTCTATAATATACAATATTTTACATTTCAATATTGTGATGTATTATGTGATATGATATTATATCATATAATACTATATTGTATCATACATTATGATATTGTTTTATGTGATCAAATTCAGTAATGTTTAATAAATACAATGTCATATCATATGTTACAATATTATATTGCATCATATTATATTATTACAGTATGATATTGTATTATTTGATATGATATTGTATTATTTGATATATAATTATATATTGTAAGTATAATAGGATGCAGTTTCGTATTTTATTCTATTGTATTGATAAACATTGTATCTTATAATACCGTTTAATATGAACAAAAGATTATCATGATATTAAAATGTATGAAATTTTAAAAAACCGCTACTGTATGCATATGAATTTGCATTTTTCAAATCAAAGTTGTCATATTCAAAGCATCTCGCCCTACATTTTCTGCCATTGTGTAAATTAGTCAAAACCGCATTCCTGGGCATCCTGTTCTGGAAAAAATTCTTTCGATAAAAACTAAAATTGCATCAAATTATTCCATTTTATTTATCAACTTTTTTGTATTAACCAAAGATATCCCATCCAAGGTATGAATATCAACCTGTGATGCATGATGAACCCTTCCCACACTTTTCGCCATGATGTTTGTTAGTCAAACTGTGTTCTTGGTTACCCTGTCTGTAAAGTTCTACTCCATTCTTTCACTAGAGGTTGTGACTCACAAATCTACGGCAATTCTGAATTGCAAAAACGTTATATTTTCCTACGCCAATATTCTGCTTGAAATTAGTCCTTGTTAGAATCTCTGATTTCTATTTCTGTGTCAAATTGTGCATTATTAAAAAAGAAAAAAAAACATGTTATTCTAATTTCCTTTCACCTTGATTTAATGAGAATTTAATCAAATTTACTTTTTACAAGTCGAAAACCAGAAAAAATTCCTTCCTTAAGTTAGGTGGGTCATAGTTAAGTCAGTTTATTTATTCAAACACAACATAAAATAAGTCAAGTTCCACATTTATTCAATGCTAGTAAAACTAACAAAGATTTTCCTTGAGGGCTCATGCAGCTTGTACATTGATAACCAATGTCAATCTTCCAGCATCAGAACTAATTACTAGTTACATAACTGTACCATTAGTATACTCTAATAATTTGCAGGCCAAGGGCAATGTGCCGGTGTGAAAACATGTTCATTGCAACCTATCTGAAGGCTGAGGACAAGAAATGCTTGCCTATATATTGAACTTTTCTGATTGCATTTGAAATTAACTTTAAACGGTTCATAGAGTGACATTTAGATTTAAAAGGATTTGGTATTCCCATATCTAAAAACATGTATCTGATTCCACATAAATACTGACGAATTGTAGAGAATTTCAGGAACAAATTATGTTGACAGTAAGCTACAAAATGTACCAGAATATCTTGTGAGATTAGAGGATGAACAAAAACAACATCATGTATAGACAGAAAAAGTTTGTATGTTTCAAATCCCTGTTTGTAAGTTGATCTTGGTCTTTTTGTCACGGAATTGCACATCAACTTTTCGACCACTTGTTTGAGTTTCACATTACTTCTGAGACCGGTTGGCAAGCTGTTGGAGTTTCCTCTGCTTGAGGGGCCGCATGCCGGAACTTTTCCATCTGCATCTGAGTTGTATTGACCCGCAATTTTCCTTAAGGGTTTATCCTCCTCAATATATGTGAGTTCTTTTCTTTTCTCCTTATCGAATATCGTGTTTACTGTCTACTGTAACACTGCACAGGGTTGCGCCATTGTCTGCAAAGTTTTTCTCTTAATTGTGCCACAGTCCAGTTCAATGTGCTGTTCATTTCTAATTCGGGCAAAGTAGACCTAAGATCGCTTATCTCCCGTTGCTCGGGTTGTTGTGGAAAGTTTCTCTTAACACCTCGCAGCTTTTTTTAAGTTTGTATGAGTCAGTTTCACAAAACACTTAATAAGAATGGATCCAAATATTATGCTGTGTCTATATTCCTTTGTCGCTACTAATTTAATCGAGGTTTCCTACACATGTAGTTACACTGCATTGGTGTCAATCATTGACAAGAACGACTCCTCATGGTTATAAAGCTCACAAAACATCAAAGACTGTCACAGTACGAAACGTTCACATATCACTACACGATACGCATTGATCACATAGAACAGGTAAACAGATAATAGATTTAAAGGTTAAAATTACTGAACTGGAAAGGAAAGTACAACCCTGCAGGCCCACCAAACTTGGGTGAATAATGATACCCAAATGGTTAATTTAATCATGTGGCCTGTATGGGGTTCCCAGGGAGTACCCATCTAAATATAGAAATGATTTGTATTTGGAAAATAAACACTAATTATAATACATATTCAATATCAGGCAATCTGTTGCTTTGGCGGGCAATGTGTCTTCACAATGGCCCTCTTGTTTTGTGTCAACTGGTTGTTTACATCAAATTGATGATTTGGGTTTGTTTTGGTTTTTTTGTAGCTGAAATAACTAATTACTACAGGAAACTGGCCAGTACTAAGAAGGAAAGTATCTGTGAAGACCCTCCATACATAATTGATGTAAGTGAAAATCAGAAGAAGGAAAGGGTTAAGAGCTAATATTTTATATTCATAGCAGGTTAAAATCATGTTCGGAAAAGATCACTTTTTTTTTATTTTGCAGCAAATCGTAGTCAACTTGCAGAAAACAAAATATCGATCATGATTATCTGTACACTGTAAATTAACTCACAACAAAATAAAAGACATATTTTTTTGTAGGTTTGATTTTTTGTTATAGTAAGTTATGTTGAAAAATAATAATAGTAAAATCTAATTAAAAAACAATTATATTATTAAGTAATAATGAATTTTTTTTTTTACAGAAAAGTAGTTTGACCAATCTTGCAAAGAAAGTCAGACTGGTAAGTTTGAAGTCAGACATTCAAAGCTCTTATTATATCCCCTCAAACAAAGTTTAGGTAAATTGAAATCAACCTGTCTGTCTGTAGACACAATTTTGTTCCCACTTTAGCCTTTTTACTACTGCATGGAATAGTCTGAAAATTTGTACATTTGTTGAACACCATCTGAAGGTGTCCACCTGCAATTATTATTTAGATCGGAGAAGATTTAATGATTTTATGACAGTTTTCATTTTCCTTATCATATATATTGTAAACCGATGTTGAAAAGTAAGGTAGGTAATCCTTACAAATTTTTTCAATTAATTGTTAGTAAACACTGTTAAATGTATTAATATAAGCATATCTCTATTTTTTGTCCTTATTTACAAACTAAATATATGTTTTATAAGTGTTCTATCAACTCGCAATGCATTAAATTACTGTAAAGTCTCATGTAAAGCACGCACCTGTGTAAAATACACACCATAAAAATTGAGTGAGAATTAAATGCTGAAAAAATTGCTGTTCCTATGACTGTATAATATGCACCAAAAAATGAAGAAATTTTCAGTCGAGATTTGGAAAAAGTTATTGATGTGTATGTGTTAGTAATGTATTCAAATTGCTTAAAAGTAATAATTTTGCCGGTCTTAACCAATTCAACAACAAAAGTAATGATTTAATTAATTAATTAGTCCAATTAACACCTTATCTAGCTCTGGCTCATGCTTTTATAGAAGATGCTTGTGGGTCTGTACTGATCCAAATTTGTAGGTTAATTTAAAGGTAAAGGTCATAGCAGAGCTCTGTGAAATCCAAATTGAAACCATATTTTCTTTTCCCTTAGCGTAATATTGCTCCGACATTATCAAAAGACTGCATGTAGGCAACAGTGTTTTGTGATCTTAACCAAATCATATCATAGCAGACATCTGTGAAAAATCCTTGTCCAGACCAAATTTTTCTGTTCTAATGGCCCAACAAGATTACTGTTCAAAAGACTGCCTTTAAGTGTAGGAAGTGCAGTGACCTTAACTCTAATTTTTAGGTCATTTGTGTTAATCTTTATCTAAACATAATTTTCTCTCCCCGTTGAATATCTGCCATTAATTCACCCACACAGTGCTTGTTGGATAAAGGATGTGCAATGATTTTGAACTAATTTTTCTAAGTCAGGTGTTAAAGTCAAAGCTAAATCTGTCCCAATGTTCTTTATAAAACAGGTGCTTTCAAATTGAAATAGTCACCATCTCATTGATGTCTAGTTTTCTTTTTCTATATTTCTGTCATCTATGAATACAAGCAAATATGCATGTAAAATAGAACACACTTCAAAAGTGTGGATGTAACTCATTTTTCACAATATCTTCATTTATTTTCACTAGCCTCCAGAACCAGTCAAAGTAAAGAATCTCAGCAGAGAGCAGGTTAGTTCTAATGAAAGACATATTTAAATCTGCTTGTTTGTTAAAGATATCATGGAAAACTGTTTTTCAAGTTAATAAAATACAAGTTATGAATTATTTTCTGAAGTTATATTACAAATGCATGTAGTCTTATTAATCTAACAAATTTAAGGCCTAACCTTTATTTTTTCTCTTATTAAAATAATAAACATAAAAATGGTAAAGTAAATTTTATAAAATTGTGATTGTGACCATGCCTCTTTAGGAACTAAATGAAATATTCTTTGTGTACCTAACGAAATCCAGATGAAAATTATGTATTTTTTCTCTATTAAAAAAAAGGTGTTTGATTGACTCAGGTGACATATTGCAATTGGTCTTTGTTTGTCATCCATCATGCGTCATTTGTCATGCATTATCAATTTTACATTTTGAACTTCTTCAAAACTAGAAGGCCAATTGATCCCATTTTTGATTTGAAGCAGCTCTAGAATAAGTGGAATCAAAATTGTGAAATTAATGACCATACCACACCTCATGGGCGGGGCCAAATATACATAAAAAGGCTAAATTTCCAAAAATCATTTTCTCTACTCTCAGAGAAAACTCTCCGGGAAGAGCTAAATGCATTGTGATAATGTCCATGAAGCCCTCTACTAAAATTGTGAAATCCATGGCCCATTTGCCATATAATGAAAATGTATTTCATCTTAGAAAAACTTCTTTTTACTTCCATATACATTTGAGAAAATCTAAAAGCATTATTCTGATGTCCATGAAGTCCTTTACCTAAATTGTGAAGTTCATGACCCCTAGGTTGTTCAGGGGTTCAGACCCTGAGCCGGGGAAAATATGGCCATATAATAAAAATGTATCAAATTTTAGAAAATCATCTTCTCTACTCCCAAATAAATTTGAGGAAAACTAAATGCATGATCAGATGTCCATGAAACCCTTTACTTGAATTGTGAAATGCATAGCTCCTGAGTCAGGCGTTGGGGCCTTTGGGTGGTATCAATATTGCCATATAGTGAAAATATATTAAATCTTTGAAAATCTTCTTCTATACTTCCGCAGTAGTCGGAGACAAACTGAATGCATGGTTATGATGTTCATGAAGCGATCTACCAAAATGTGAAAATCATGGCCCTCGGGTCAGGGGTTCATGACATTTGGCTTAGGACCAATATAGCCATATATTGAAAAGCCCTCTAACTAGATTGCAAAGTTTATGGCACTAAGTCAGAGGTGAACCTCTTGCATTGGGTATGGCCACATAAGTTAAATATTGGTATCTTGAACTTGTGGAGACCTCAACAAAACTTCGAGATATCCAAGGGTGCGAGATATCCAAAGTGGCTTTCTAATCTAATTCCGTGATGTTCTTATATCAAGACGTGCTTTAGTTCCGGTATATACTGAACTTTTCTATTACTCATATATAAGTAATCAACCATTTGATTAAATATTTTTAGTTTTTGTGGGGTTTTTTTGTGAATGTAGTCAATATTTGTAAAATCAGCCAAATTATAAAATCCATATTTTGTTAATAATACAACTTCACATCCTCTTCACTTTTGACAGTTCAGAACTTTGAATAGGAAGAAGCACTTATACTACTGAAATTTAAGAAATTTATCACACAGGAAATGAAAAATACAGATTTAAAAATTAAATAAAAACATAAATAAATATAATAGATAAATAAACAATCTAAAATCACAATTCACATAATTTTATATCATTTGTGTTTGTAAACTAGCGTATCTTATATTAATCCATTATACTCACAGCTTTTGTACTAATATTGGAAACAACCAGTGTACGATGAACCAGACATCACTTTACACGCTGCGTGTTCAATACATCGACTGTTTCTGTTTAATTTAAATAGGTTTTCTTTTAAAACTTCGTATCTCTATCATGCTTCATTGTTATTGGAGTGTACAAGACAAAAATAAACTCGGTTCCGTAATTAATTGTTTTAAAGGTGTGGAGCTCATGCTCGACAGCCTTCTAGCGATTGTCTGGATTGGCAATCGTCCAAATTCATATTCTGCACCGCCTTTTTAATGCGCATAAGAAATAAGTTCCTTCAAGTATTAAAAAAGTATTACAAGATTTTTATTCCATTTATTCAATTAAATTGTGTACAAAAAACCCAACTGTGCCTCCTTGGTTATTGACAACTCATTGCACAAGTATAAATTTGCATAATCAAGAAATGGCGGATGAATACAATAAGCGTAAAAATTCACTAAATATTATTTTAGTTTATCGCTTACATTTTGATTGGAGACCGTGCTCGATGGAAAAAAGAATTGATAATAAATTTATTTGTTATCGGGCACGGTTTCCAAAATAAATGTAAGCGATAAAAGTATCTAGTGATTTTGTTGCAGTGAATAAACATAAACAGTTGGTTTGAAAATAACTAAAATTATTCATATCAACCCATTTTGAGGCTGTAAATTCCTCATCTAAAAATTAAATCCATATTAATGTAGAATTCAATACTTTTTCACTAACGTTTTTCACTGGCTTCTTATTTACACATCATGTTGACTTTCGGAACTCAACTATAACAGTAAAACAATAAGAAAACTTGGTCTATTAATGATAATGTACATACATTACTTAGAGTTACAGAATCATAATTTGTTTTAAGGATTTTTTTAATCCACAGGTCTTTAATGTGTGATCAATGAAGGAGAAAACTATAAATAAAATAAATGAAAAGATCACTATGTATTTTTGTTAAGTGGAGATTATTTTTTACTTTTAAAAAAAATTGTTCAGGTGTTTACTCTTCGAATTTCAATCAACTCGACACCATTGTGGCCCTTCAGGCCTTTGATTATGGATTGTTAAATGTATTTTCAAATCTTGGAATATATTAGAGTTTTATAATATTTTAAAAGAGTTTCATATTTAAATATTTAGAAATAGAATGATACAAGAACTATTGGTCAGATGTGGCCCATGGGCCTCTTGTTAGTGTTTACAATGCTTCAGAGTCAATTTAATTTTTTTTAGTTACTACTGAGAAACAGAGCTCACAAATTTTGCTCTGGTCATGTTTTTGTTTATATTTTGAATGTAAAAAAAAATGATCATTAGAAATGACCATCCCCGTTTAGTTACTTATTCATTTAAGTTATTGATTAATTTACATATTTATTCAAGTTATTGATTAATTTACATATTCATTCAAGTTATTGATTAATTTACATATTCATTTAAGTTATCTACTGAAAATAATTGAATTCATTTTTTTAGCAAGAAGAGTGGGAGGAGCAGAAATTGAATGAGTCAGTTGAATGGGAGGGGGTTCAGATTGACCCTGCCCCCTTTCAGCTTGTAGAGAGAACATCCCTTCACAAGGTAAATAACCCTTTCACAGCCAGTTAAATAACTGATTTCTTGGTAATTGAGTGCATATTCCGTAAATTTATTTAATTCATCCATTAAATTAACTACAAAGTTTCTTAAAATTCCATTTAGAGGTTTCGAAGGAGAAGTGTTCTGTAATATCATAAGCTTGAAAAGTGCTGACATTGTCATTTTGTACAGCAAAGATTTGACATTAACTGACAATGTACTGACATTGCTGATAAACATCAACTGACATGAGTGAATTAATTGGAAGCCGATGTAGGTGTCATTTTTGTATAATCATTTCTCAAAAATGATTCTTCATCTATCCATCAAATAATGCATTAGCGTGTCGAGCCACCTTCACAAAATAAGGCTAATCACCCCAAACTTTCAAAGAATTGTTCTGCAACTTTAAAGAATTTAAAAAGCCTGCCAATGAAATAAACATACACTTTTACTTACTTTAAGCTCACCTGAGGTGAAAACTCAAGTGAGCTTTTCTAACCAAAATTCCTCTGTCATAATTTTATTTTGACATTGTCATTGTCGTAAACTTTTCACATTGGGCATATTTCAACCAAACTTGGCACAAAGCATCACTGGGTGAGAGGGGTTCAAGTTTGTTCAATTGAAGGGCCACACCCTCTTTAAAGGGGAGATAATTTAGAATTATTGAAAGAACAACATATGATATGAGTTAAATTTGGCCCCCATAATTCGCCATTTTTTAAGTGTTTCAGGTACAATAAAAAGTTAACTTATTTTTTAGTAGAGTTGATATAAAATATATTTTTCTTATATTTATTTGATTTATTTGCATTCACTGGCAGTATATGATGTCAGAAGTGATGCTATTTTTAGAATTCAATCAAAATCAGTCAAAATTTGACATTTTTCTTATTTTTTTACGAATGGGAAACATAGAGCGCATGCTTAAACAAGATAAATTTTTTTGTCACTTATTAGTCTTAGCTAGATACATCTCTGATTAAAATACGTTGTTTGTTCAAGCATGCGCTCTATGTTTTCTGAAAGAAAAACTGCTTGAAAACATATTTCCATATTGTGGGCACTTGAATCAAAATGAATATTATGTAAACACATCACATATATATCTGAACTAAAAAATCAAAGAATTACAGTAAAATGATGATGTTCATTTTAGGGGGCCATTTTAGGCCCATATCATATATAGTCCTTTAAAATTTGTTGGTATTTTTCAGTGGGAAAGAACAATGGATATGCAAATATAGCTCTTTAACATGTCACGTGACAACAAGAATAAAAATATGGGAAGTTAACAGTGTACCCCTACCAAATGTATACTTTTATATCTTGCGTAGGATTTTCTTATTCTCTGTAAAAATAGTATTCCATAAAGGTACAATGTCTAAGATTACGTGTATGCAAAAAAGTGTAAAATTTGAATACTTTACAATATTTATTTTTTGTTATTCTACCGAGGGTCCATATGGCACAATATCTTTTGAATGCCCATTTTAAGTCATTCTTGCTCAGGTGAGCGCTGGGGCCCCATGGGCCTCTTGTTAAGTTTTTCATTGATAAAAAAACAGAAAGGTTCTGATTATGCTAATAAGGCTGTGAGCTGTGGTTACGGCACCGTGGGAAAATACAGGATTCGTGTTGGCAGTAGTGTATTGATATAATTTTTTTATCCCATTTATTAATTACTTTGACCAATAATTTTTTTTGATGTTTACAAGGGTATGATTGCCAATTTTACCTTTAAATTTGGTTGTTAAGGTACCAGAATGTTAAGATTTTCAAACAGGTATGCGCTGCACCAATTGCTTAATTACCTGTTAATTTTAAATTAACATGCTCATTATAACAGATATTGACTGTAGAATTTCAATTGAAATGACGATCAATTATGAATCTTTTTCTGATATCCTATCAGATATTAAGGCAGTAATTTAACAATGTGATTATGAAAATATGTCCAGTCATGTCGATTTCTATACCCCATGCAACAAGTTGGAGGAGGTGTTATTTTTTAAACTCCATTGTCGTTCAGATTGTCGATCCTGGTTTTTGTCAGCGCAACTCCTCTTAAACTGCTGCACAGAATTTAGTGAAATTTTCACCATGTTGGAAATAAAATAGAATATAAAATAAATTGTTGAATATTTTTTTGAAAACTCTGAAATTTATTTCAATTAAAAATGCTCAATGATAAAAGTGTATTACTCAAATTATTTGATTTGTATTAATTTGTACATATTGTACTGATATGAAAATTTATAAACAAAAAATTTCATTATTGCCATTGCTAGTTTTTCCAAAAATGATTATCATTTTCACATGCTATTTACAGTTGTAATAAAGCAGTGTAATAGAAACATCTTTATGCATGTGTAGTTTTGCATTTTCAAGGACTTTTGTCATTGCCAAAGAACAAAATATTGAATTTTAAAAAACCGATGTAAAAATTAAAAAAGAATACATCTTTGAATCTCTATGAATTTTAAATATTCCAACTTGCACTTTACATTTTGTTCACTTTTAGGTGCACTCTCTGTTTTCTTTGCTGGGATTGAATCATGCCTATGTGACCAACACTGGAAGACTTGTTGGTGTGGTGGGACTAAAAGAAGTATGTTTCTTTGAATTGTTTAAACCTTGAACAAGTTTATTGGTGTGACTAGTTAAGGTCTTCTGTTTTCATTGGAATACCATTATGATATTGTTTTTGTACTGTCTCTTTTTCCCTATGTTGGAAGCGGAATACGTACACTCTCTTTATTTTTTTTACCTTTTATTATTTTTTTTACATTGAATTGAAATATAAGTATGTATCTTTTCATGTGTCATCTATCTGATGTTCAATAAACTATAAAATTCTACTTCCAGTGATATATCTCAAATAACTCAAGTAGCCTTTTTTAACAAATGTTTTAGCTTCGAGATCTCAGAAACTGTAAATGATTGAGACATAAAACTTACATGGATGATAGACATTTAACAGAAGATGTGTTTAATTGCTTTCATTATGTCATCCTCACTTCTGGTCCACACAGGAAGAATTCAAACAAGTCAAGTTATTTAAAAGTTTAACTGTTTTTCTTTCATAATCATAATTTTGTTCAATTAGTAAGCAGTAAATTACTGTGAGTTGTCTAATGTTCAAGAAATACCAACTTTTATTTTCACTGAGCACATCCGTTCGTCTTTTCCTGTCCCGAGTAAAAACCCTAGACTCCATGAGATCTCAAAAACGGTAACGAGTTGAACAGCCAAACTTTGTGGGATGATAGCCCTATGTATGTACATGTGTCAACACTATTTTTTTTATTTGTCGTAACTTCTGGTCGTCATTGGAAGCACTTCAAAATTGTTTTTCTTGTTTTATTCATTTCATATGCAATCTATACAATGTTAAATAAGCAAACAATTGTACTTCCAGTGAGATATCTCAAATATTCTAGGAAGCTGTCCTTTTTACTAATTTCAAATTGATACTTGCGATATTTTAGTCACTTTAAGTAATTGAGACACAAAACATTAATGAAAGATAGACATACGGGTTTGATTTTGTCAACTGTCAGTTCTGGTTCTCACCAGAAGGGTTCAAACAAAGTGTAACTGACTTTCTTTGGTGTTTTATCTAACCTGATAATCAGTGTTTATCAATTCAGGGTTGACATGGATTATGGATACAGTTCACATAAAAGAAAACCCGCTTTGCTGTCACATTGACAGCTTTTCACTTGTAGAAATTTTTAACATGTTTTGTTTGGTTAGGCGTTACGTCCTTTTGCCACAGAAAGTACTTCAAAATGGATTTTTGTTCTCATTGTCATTTAATATGGAAGTAACGTCTGGATATTTCATTTGCAGTAATAATCATATCCATTATCTTTTTTTCTATTGATGAGTGAATCAATGTCTTATAGTTAAATTGATACATGTATATCAGAACGGAAGACCTTTTTGTTGCTTATGCAACAAAAGTTAGTTTCTTTCCATTTGTAGTATAAAAAAAAAACTGCCACGTTAATTAAAAACAAATAATATTTTTAAATTGTATTCACTTAATTGCGAGTAACTGACTAATAAAATTTTCATCGATGATCGGTGTGACTGACTGATAGTCAAGTACTTGAGTACTCGTTGACATCCATAGTAGAAAATATAGGGGAAATGTTTAAAAATATTCTTCTGCTAAAATTTGTGAAATTACTGCAAGTATCCTAAGATAGCGTAAATTTCAAATTGTTTAAATGTTGACCTCTAGACTAATACTTGGACCCCGAGATATGTTCAAAGTTTTATACATTATTGTTCAGACCCAACCTAACAGAAAGTAGACCCCAACTAAACCCTGGGTTTACTTTCGATGTCTGCTCGACGTCTACTAGAGCAGACAGAGAGTTAACCATGAGTAAACCAAAAGTAAACGCAGAGTAGACTAAGACTGGACACAGAGAGTAAGCCAAAATCATAAGTAGACCCCTGCAAGGAGACGCTATATGTATATTTGGAATATACAAGGGGCAGGACTGCAGGTCACTTTTAACTAATGATTATCATTTTTGCCACATTTCTAATTCTTTTCGCCTAATTTTGAAAAAAAATTCAGTCTCAGCACTGTAGGGGGGGGGGGGGGATGCCACAATGATGAGTTTGTTTTTACAATGAAACAAACAACCACACATAAACAACAAAAAAATTTCAATGGAGAATAATTCATTAACGGAAGAGGAATTCTAAATTTTATGGAATGTTTTTTTGTATGTTTTGTAAAGTCTAATCACTATTAGCCTCGAAAAATTGAGCAAAAACTGTTCAGAAATTAGCAAGATATGAAGTCTTAAAGTTCACATCTAGGAAGAAAAAAATATAAGAATAATCTTACCCAGCGTTGGAAACAGAAGACCTTAATTAGTAAAAAAATAATTAATGTAAATCTTGATGCTGTAAATAGTAAAGGACATGAAAAAAAATTTACTTATTATATGTAAATAGTTAATAAGTTAATAGTTAATAAATAGTTAATAAATAATAATAATAAATAGTTAATAAATTAATAAATTAAATTAATAACTTAATAAATAGTTAATAAATTTTTAACAAAAATAATATGTTCATCAAGCTTGCGATAATTGCTGAAATGGTTTTCCAATTTCAAAAAAAGATCTGAAAGAAAAAAATAGAGCTCTAATATAAAAAATAACTTTACTTTCCTTTCCCATCACTGGAAATCTTTTAATGCAGCTAAGGCTTGAAAATTGTAGAGAAATGTTTTGCAAAGCTGAGAACATAGTTTCTGTGGTATATGGCAATTGGAAATATGTCACATCTTTTTTCTTTTAAATTTAAGTTGCGAATGGCTATTCAAGGAAGAATTGACGCTGAAGCAAAAGGCCAGGTAGAAGAAGTAAACGAGGAGGTGGAGGAGATTGATCCACAGAACCTGGAGGTGGAGCTACCCCCTCCACAAAACGAGTATAGACTCGTCAACACAGCCAACGAAGACCTTCAGGATGTACAGGTGATCAAAGAAGACTGAAGATCAAAGTCCTTTACTACTCACTGTTAGTGAGAACTGGTAACCAAAGAAGAATTAAGGTTAAGATATATATATCATTCACCATTTGAATTTATTATTTATTATTGTTATTTTTTTTTTTTTTTTTGCAAAGAGGTTTAATGCACTCGACATATAATTTTGTCTACAATATAGCACTTCTGCAAGTATCAGACATTTTCAATATTATGCAATATTTAGTTAAAATATATATTAATAAATGCAAATTGGACAGTTGTCTGGTAATAGAGTCTTAGTTACTTTACAAGACATCAATAAAATTTTCAGATCCTGCGAGGGATATGTAAGAAAATAGTTAGCAATATAATGTTAGATATTTGTGTATTTAAACAAAAGAAATTTAGTTAAAAAACTGTGTTTTACATGATATTTTAGTACACATTTGAATTGACTGTGATCTTTGTAAAATTACACTATTTAAATATTAATATTTCAGTTAGTGACTTGTGTATGTAGCCACATATATTGATGAGACATTAGGGAGATGTGTTGTGTGTGTGGTCTAGTAGAACGCATAGGTGTGTTTGATTTTGTGGTCGCTGGATGGATTCCACCAAGTACAAAAATTTTTTTTCTCACTCAAAACCATGTTAAGATAATTTAGTTACATAAATCTAATCTGCTGGTTTTTTTTTTTCAAATCCTTTTGAATAATCCTGGTTATAAGCACATCCAGTATAAAGTAATCTCTACAATAACACTACCCTCTGTTTACACATGGATGCATTGCATTTTGTTAACGTTGGAAGTACTCACGGTTCAGAATATCAACTGACTTTATACCCAGAGCTCTATATATTCATATCTCAATGCAGATTTCCTGAATTTATGACAAATCAGCCATTACAAACACTATTATAATATAAGTACCTGGGTTTCGAAAATTGTATCGCCACTGATACTTGTATCTATTTTAGTAAAAAGGTACTTTCCGTTCAAACATGGTTGTAGGCAAAATGCTATAGTTATGGGGAAAAGCGCTTTATATCTCTATCTCTGATATTTTCATGTTTTCATTTTCTTATGTTCATTCTGTGTATGATCCTTAATTGTTGTATGTGTCATAGAAAATTATGTGAAGAAATGTGTATATTAAAGATTGTGAGATGGATTTTATGAATGAGATTATATTATATTGAACTTACCTATGCTTTAGCTCAGGATACAATGAAGCTCAAAAGCACTTTATATGTTGGATTGATTTTATTTACATTAACTATCAATATGCATTCCTTTAAGAAAACTTCTTACAAAGCATTCCTCTGTAAATCAATTAAAATCAAATCAGGTCCCCCAAAAAAACTATGAATTAGATTATTTAGCATCAGCTGATTAGTTCATGTATTTTTATTTTTATATATAAATTTTTTTTTTTTAAATTTGTCAATTTAAATGACTTCTAAATTAATTTATTTTTAACTTTCATAAATGGAGTTCAACGTTTTTCATGATGGAGTATCATCACATATTGTTCATTATTTTTTAATGTTATTGAAATATAATGTTTTTTGCTTTTCACCAGAAAGGAAATGATTTGAAAAAGTTTGTTGCTGATGAACTTGAATCTCTATCATTTGGCATGAATTTTTTTAGGGAAAAATGTCATTGAGTTCATGGTGATATGAACTAGGCTTTTCAGTAAAAATTTGATCACTCACTAGATTAGTTCTTATCAATATAATGTAACATTCTTGTATTTAAAGACGTTTGCTAGGTAAATTTATCCAAATGAACAAATCAAATGTCTTTCAGTGATATAAAGTGAATCAGCACCGACTTAACATCCTTAGCTTTAAAATACTCCCTTTTCAGTCAACAATTTTTCCTGTTTTACTTAAAAAAAAAAAAAATCATGTTTTGTGTAATATTATTTGAAAAAATATTCTTTGTAAATCATGAAATAAACGACGGTGTCAATGAACCTTAAAATAACTAAACATTGCATCCAGTGTTACCTATCTGCCATTTTTGTTTTAAAAAGGAGATTTCAAATACAACAGCATAGAATAAATACACATTTTTCAATCGATGAAATGTTATTGATTATATTGCATTTCAATGAATGAATATCAATTATATTACCAAATTAAAAAGTAAATCTTAATAAGTTGCAACCAAGGACAAATAAAGGAAAAGGCATGAAAATAGAACTTGTGTGTCAGCAGTGTTAAGAACAACTAGGAATACATTTATTGGTCTTTAAGGCCCATTTGTTGTTTGCTGTTATGACAAGGCTTTTGTGTGAACTGCAAGTCGTGAAAAATTGTTGGGAATTCATTGAATGGAATTCATATTTAAATTTACCATGTGTGCCAAGCAAAGTATGCAGCAAAATGTTTAACCCTTGAGGGACATTAATATATTTTTAAATGTTTTTAAACAGTGTTACAAACTGTAAATTGTGTATTTCATGTGATGCTAAACAACCTAAAAAGGTCAGTTGTGTAAAGTTTTATGCAAAAAGGAAGTGATATGGTAAATTGCAAGACAGTTATGCTTAATGGACCTGGTTGTAAATGTATATGATTGTGTTTGTTTTATATGAATTCTTTTTAAAAAATCAGTTTATAATATTATTGTACAAACTGAATAAAGATGAATATGTATATGTTGAGCTTGCTAATATCTATGCCTCCACATTTCACCTGATTATTACTCCAGCAATAAATTTGTGTTTTAACAATAATTTTGAATGTGAAAGCATTTATTTTTTGAAAGTGAATATATTTTATTTTAAAATTTTCATCAGTTATTTTTGATAGTATTAAAAAATAACTTAAACCCAGTCCTTAAGTATAGTGACTGAAAATAAAAAGTAGAGAAGAAAGATTTCAAAATGTAATAAGTGTTCGCATTTATTGTTTTTTGGAAGAATATGTTATGACATCTAACTTTCATGTAAAGTGGGTTTTTTTCTGTTTGTTTCAAAGCAACACTAGTCAATATAATTGATTTTCATTATGCTTGTACTTAATTTATGTTAAATAAGTTGATAACATTTTGTCAGTTTGTGTCTAATGATATTTAATTTTTACCTCACCAGTTCCAAAGGCTCAAATTAGCTTTTCTGATCATTTGTTATGCACCATTTATCTGTCTGTCTGTCCATCAGTATGCCTGTCCATCTGTAAACTTTTTAACATTTTCACCTTCTCAGAGGCACTGAGCCAATTTTAACTAAACTTGATGCAAATCATCCTTATCTGGTCTGATTTCAATCAAACTTAAAGCAGAGCATCCTAATATGAAGAGAAATCTGAATAACTTAATTAGGTGGCTACACTCTTTTTAAAGCATATATAATTTAAAATCAATAAAAACAGAATGGGTGGTGGTTGGTTGATTTTTTTTTTAGAAGAAATGTACTACAAATGCCAATATTTACACAAAAAAAACTTCCAGGTATATTTAAGAATAACCAATTTTCAGCATAGAAATATATAATAAAAAATTGAAAAATCTTATCAAGAACTGCACTTATACAATTTGTGATAAACAATTCTACAGTTTGTTATATTTTTATGCAAACGTCCTCATATATATATATATATATATATATATATATATATATATATATATATATATATATATATATATATATATTTCATGTAAATTTATGCCACTTTTAATTTTTAAAATCACTCAGCAGTAGACCTTATGATATCGTCCTTCATCAATCGTCAGCTAATTGTCTAGGTTTAACAGTTGTAAACTTAAGTTTACAGACAGAAAATTATAGTTAACTATGAAATGTTAATCTATATTTCACATCTGTAAACCATAGCTAATGCGATCATCTATGTTCAGATGTGTAAACTAGAATTAACTCTGAAAACAAAATATAATTTTTCTCAAAAATTAGTTTCAGGATTGTGAAACTATGATTAACAACTCTTAACTATAGTTGATGTGAATCTATACTTATCAGCAAAATCTATTTGTTAACGCTATTTGAAGACATGTAAACTTAGATTATCATTCGTAAACTATAGTTTACAACCGTTAGATGTGGTTTTACAGATAAAAACTACAGTAAATGAATTGTTAACTATAATCGTTAACTATAGTTTAGGGTTTGTAAACTATATTTACCAGTTAACTATAGTTTAGAGTTCGCAAACAGCCAAGTTTATTATCTGTTAAACTTTAGTTAACACCGTTAATCTATATTTCGCATCTGTGAACCAGTTAAAGCGATCATCGATGTTACAGAAGTGTAAAAATATATTTACTGAAAACAACCATTTGCAATTGCAAAACATAGTTAATCTTATAGAGATAGTTTCAAGATTGTGAAACTATGGTTAACATTTCATAACTTTATTTAACGAATGTAAATTATAGTCATCTATATTAATCAGCAAAATCTTTTTTAACATTATTTGCAAAAAGATTAACTTGCATTTCATTCCGAAAATATAGTTTACAACTGTTAAATATAGTTTTACAGATGAAAACTATAGTTAACGAATCATTAACAGTAGTTTTTGGTTCATAAACTATAGTTAAGAGTCGATAAACCTTACTTATCCACCGTGAAACTATGGTTTGGTTATTTTTGTGAATTTGGCGTGCCATAAATATATTTTTAGGGGAAAGTGAATGTAAATTGTGGAATTTATTACCCTCTCTTCACCAGACTTTACATTAAAAATTCATCCAAACTTTTAAAATCTCCCTCTTCTTCCCAGTGCATCTCTCAGATAAACTAAGTATTTTGTAACGATGATCAATGAGGTCTCTAATAAATATGGGAAATTCATGGCCACATGGTCAGGGTTTTTGGTGTTATGGTTTGCCTCTTGTCATATGGTTAATATGCATAAATTATTTTATTCTCAATTACATTATGAATCTTATTTTTAAGCAAATAATTTTCATGATTTATTTTACATAATCATAAATTGTATTAAATGGCAATGAGAAATGAAATTTACACCTTTGTACCTCAAGTATAAAATTAACCCTTTCCCTTTTTCACCGTTTAAAATAAATCTTTTAGATGTGATACAAGAATTCACGTCTGTTACTCAGGTGAGTGATGTGGCCTGTGGCCTTCCAAGTTTAAATGTGTTCTAACTTGTCTTCCATGTTTTTATTACACTGAAAGATGTTATGTCTTCGATTTGGATTACTGTATTGTTAAATATAAAAAGATATCATGATATTCATTGGTGACAATTTAACACCTATAAGTATATAAAGAGCATGTTTTATTGTAACTGTTCATCATACATTATCACCATTATTTAGGGTCTTCCTCGGAGACCCTATTGTTTTCGTTATTGCATTTTCTGTCTGTAGTTTTATCAATTTTTGTATTGTATACTCAAGGTCTTCAAAGTTTTTAATGTTTCTCTGTGAAAAAAAACAGGAGCTGTATGTAATCAGAAAATAAAGTCTTCAATATATTTTTTTTTTCAATTTTCCTATGAATAATAAATGACACAGAAAAATTTGGTTTTAATTTTTGATTTTGAAAGACTCGGGTACTATTATATTGATATCTCTTTTTGTCGCGTCGTGAGTCGTCCATTGTGCATTACCATTTGAAAATGTTCGGCTTCTACTATGAAACTGGACTTGGGTTTGGATTGACTTGGATTGCAGTTTACCAAAAATGGTGTGAAGCATCTATAGTAGAAGAGGAACATCAAGTGTGAAATCATTAACCCCTCCCTCGGGCCCATTAAAGACACCAATGATCATGATAGGCATATCAGGTGGCCAAAAAATATATTTACAAAAAAGCTTGCCTGACTAAACAAATTCATTTCATGGAAGCATGAATGTATCAATTAGGCTGTCTTATAAGAAATGAATTATTAATTTTTGCTGCTGATCATATTCATAAATGGAACGTGCAGATTTAAGAAAAAAAATTCTTCAATCTAATGCACATACATGTTTATCACTTAAAATTAAATTACTTAGTTATTTCAATTTGTTTTAGGAATGTACATGTATCAATTAATAGCATGTAAGCTTGAGCGCGGAAGCTAAAACAGTCAAATTTTAAAATGTATTAATGTTAAGAGAAGTAAATTTGAAACGTATGAAAGGTGATGTAAATTATTATGGAAATATCGATCCGTTTCAGCTCGTTTCCGCTAGGTTTCAGTATGCGGAAACTTTAAGTCAAGATTCCAACCACCCCTGCGAATGTTACCGTCATTTAAATTTAGACCACGTGGTTTTATCTTACCCTTTCACTTTCGCAGTAAAAACCTTGCCTCGTGTTTATAGTGTTTCCTAGAATCTAGGTACTTGTAATCAAATATAAAATCTAGACGTTTATTGATTTTAAACTTTATTTCCATTAATTGGTGGATAAAATGGGTTCTTAAAATAAATATGACAATAGAATATATAGTTTTTTTCTGCTCTTGCAACAATTAACATGCTTAGTAGCGATTCCCCCTAAGGATTAATTTCCGATCCGCGCCTGACCTTGTAATAGCATCAACAGTGAAAGAGACAATAGTATTTTATGCAGAATAGTCCTTGAAATTGGCTCGATATAATAAGTTTTAATTCAAAACAGACACCAATTCATTTTTTAAAAATCGTGGTAATGCATACCAAAAGCATCAAACATGTCTATGATGTTATTAAGCAGCCCAATGTTTATATTTTCAACCACGTGTAGAGTGGTTAAACACGAAGGATAACTCTGTTCTGAATATCATCATTTATTTTAAATAACCACTAGATGATGAAATAAGATATATATCTTAATATATTTTCATGTTTTTACATAAATCAAAGTAGGATATGATATGAAAAACGACCAGTGTTTACGTACTTTGAGAATATTATGCGAAAACTTATACTTCCGCTCGAAATTTCACAAGAACTGAACAAATCTCGGGGAAGTCTCGTGAACTTTCATTTGAGCACCTCTGGATTTATTACGTGTACATACTTAACAACGATAAAGAAAACATTCCGAACACATTCGGGGGGGGGGTGCAAAAGGTTTTAAGGTTAAAACAAAAAGGTTAAGAAATAAAATGGTACAATTTGATGCGAGTTTAGTTTTGATGGAAATAACTCGGCATGACTAATTAACGTCATGGCGGAAAATGTAGGGCGAGTTATCCAGATATTTTGGCTCTTACAGGGGTTTTTTTTTTGAAATGTTTAAAATAAGCAAATAAATATGCATACACTAAGGTTTTATTTAATTTGATACATTTTCATACCACGACAGGTTGGTAGTAAATCTTATACATTAATTTGTAAACAATAAATAGATTGAATTGTGTCCTGCGTCCAGTATATGAATAAATGATAAATTAATTTAAACATACATGTATATAAAACGGGAAAGTTTAATGGGCGCTGACCCCCCCCCCCCCTTTCCCTCTTAAATTGTTTTTTCCCAAAGCTGTCGTTTATCTAAAAATCTTATTTTTAACAGTTATGAAAATTATGGTACAAGACCCAAATAACAAAATTTAGAGCTACGACGCACTAAACACCCACTCACTGGTTTGAAGTAAAAAAAAAAGTTTAATTGTTATTTTTTCCAGTCAGTTGCTACAAAAAGATTTAAAACCAAGTACATGTTTCTATCATTCATTTCAGCTCTAAATGTCCAGCAATACAGCTGTTGCTTGATTTTGATTAATAAAGAATAGGTTAGGAAAGCGATTGAGAAAAATTTCGGACGTAGTATATGCAAAATACGAACAAAAAACATATATGTTCAGCATATTTAAAAGCATTGTATCATATAAATGTGTAAAGTGTTAAATGTCCGCGCTTTCGTGGGATACCATCTATAGTATAATTTAATATTGTTAAGTGAGACTTAGGTTTATTTTGAAGTCTTCAAGAAGAAGTTAAAAATGTAAAGTTGCTCACGAACGACGCATTACCAACGGCAATAGCTTACCCGAGTTTAATGGACATATTTGTTACATTCCCCATCTCCAATAAAAAGCCTGTACACCTGCCCCATAGGCAGCGAATTTTACAATGTAAGGAAGCTGAATGATCAACAAATGTACCATCAGGTCTACCTAAATTATTATATCTTTTTATAAAAATTTGGTATTTTCCTATATTTAACTAGCGCTCATCTTCTATAGGAGATCAATTAAGTCTAAAATTGGCCACGATCATTGAGCCCTCTTAAAAGAGAATCGACATTATGGACATGATCACAATGTATTTAGTTTATCTGGCATGCTGTGAAAGTACAGGAGAAAATATTATAAAATTGCATTTTCAGTTTTCTGGTACTATAATTCAGTATGTTAGGAAATGAGGTTAACCTGTCCAAATCTACGGATACGACGGGTTTTTGTGCACTGTAATTTGCAAGTTTAATTAATGTGAAATTTTGCTCTACTTACCGTCAACACGAATGTTCCCGTACAGACACAGATCAGCATCTACGGACTGATTGAACGAGAGGTTTTCATGCGACTTAGAAATGTGGCTATATATATATAAACACACTGTGGAATCATTCAAATTCGTGGGGCCAATTTTCGTGGATTGTAAGTTTTTTGCTTATTCATGGGGATAATTTCGGGGATGGCTCTGTTTTCAGTTTCAATAAGATAACAAACTCTTTCAAAATTTGTTTTCTTCGAGGGTGTTAATTCGTGGGGAAGGGCTACCCACGAATACATCGAAAATTGAGCCACAACGAATTTTTAATGATTCAACACTGCGTGTGTGTGTGTGTGTGTGTGTGTGTGTGTGTATATATATATATATATATATATATATATATATATATATATATATATATATATATATATATATATATATATATATATATATATATATATATATATATATATATATATGACCATACTCTTAAAAAGAAATTGTTGGAGTTTTGTGTAATCATCTACTATAATTACTCAGAGAGAGAGAGAGAGAGAGAGAGAGAGAGAGAGAGAGAGAGAGAGAGAGAGAAAGGGTGTGTGTGTGTTTCTGTGTGTACCTTTCAATATTGATTTACAAGAGTCACGGTGACTGTGGAAAGAATGCTTGGACAAATAATTTTTATTCATAAATTTATTTTAGACAAGTTTTTAAAGGAATTTAACATTTTTTGACATATCCAAACTGATGACCTTGGATGAAATTCACCCGACCGTGACGGACATATGGGGTATACCTGATAGCATTAATGCCTTTTTACGACATGTGCACTGACTCACTAAATAAAATGTCCCCTGTACAGGTAATCCGTGTTTATTGGCAGTATTGAGAAATTCAATTGCAACGACATCCGGTGGAGATACAATGTAGGACACACAAAAGGTAAGATGGACTCTGTATGAAAAAATGACAATAACAACCCATCTGAACCATCTAAAAAATCTATTAAACGAAAAACAAATTCAAAGCGGAGCAACACGGACCTCCAAATAGATAGAGGTAGGATCAGGTGCCTAGGAAGAGTGAAGCATCCTCTTCTGACTGGTCACACCCGACGTGTGCTCTTTGTTGTAATCGGGGAAAAAAATCGGAAAAGTCCGTAGACAATTAGAAGATTACTGCATTGACTTATTTAACAAGTATTTAAATTATTTGAAGGCTTGACTAGGTAATCACAAAATTCCCCTAGTTAGTATTTAATGTGCTCGTGTATGGAGGTGTTACACATGCATGGTCGCTGCGACATTTTGATTATACATCCTTCTCTTTATCAGATTTTATTACACCGTAATAAATTAAATTAAATTATGGTTGCAACAAACTGCATGGGCGCTTCTAGCTATAAGCAAATAAGCTTATCGCTCTTAAATTATTACCAAGTACAATGTTTGCAATTTTATGAAGTTTCACTCTATTCATCTAATAAATAGAAAAAACATTGAACAAACAAATTTTAAAAAACGCACATTGATTGCTTAGTCATGCACCGATTATATGTTTTTATGATGCATGTCGGTTGGACGAAACATATATTAAAAACTCTCATTCAATGGTATATTAGAAATTTTGATAACGAATGAAACATATCTAAATTTTAAAATAAATATATCATGTTTTTATAATTTTTACATCATCAGACATAACATTGTTGACCGCACGAATGTTAAGCAAGTGTTTATTTAAAGCAACAGCTAAAGCACTACATGGACTTTAATATTAAGAAATGGTTTATTGGCATTGCATTGATCAATGATCGTTGCTGATTTTACAGAAATGAGCACGTTTTCTGCTGTCAAGTACTCTAGGCTGAGTGGTACTGAGGAACATGAATTTACTAACACCTGTAGTAGCACACAAAATAATTACGGAACATCCGGATCACTGGACCAAATCATTAACGGTCACCTTAATCCACTAGATGTCGTAAAGACCGTAAGTACAAATATAAGATTAAATATCTGTGCACAAAAGTTGAAAGTAGAATTAAAACAAAAGGTGCATTTTTCATGTTATTAAGTTTGATTTTACAAGTTGGCGTTGCAGTAAATGGGGAAAAATGGCAATCAGAACCTAGAAACATTTTGCTACCCATTATTTGAATAGCATTTGTGGTTAATAACCGTTAATAACCGTATTATGTATTTTATAAAATATAAATAAAAAATCGATATAAACTGGCTTAATGAAACAGGGAAGAGGTAAGAATATAACAAAACCACTGACAATTTTAGCTAGCCTGGCGAGATTTTAAATAGTTCATCATAGTTTAATGCGAACATACCGTATTACAAGAATCTAAATAACATCAAAGTTCACCTTTATCCCTATCTCAAGGCAGGATGGTGTCCTGAAACTGGCCAGTTAACCTTCAAAACAACCATTTACATGTAAAGCTAACTTGGTCAAACTAGGGACTTTAATCGTTATAACAAGAATACAATTTAAAGGACCAGTTAACATCTAGGATCCCATATTTTGACTTTCATTTTGCGTCAGGATAAAGACCAAATGACCTTCGAAAGCATCTGGGTTTAAGGACCATCAACATGTATAGTTTATAGATTAAAAAATGCAAATGAATATGCATACACTAGCATATTTTAATGTCATACATTTTTACACCACGACAGTTTGATTGGTAGTAAACCTTAGATATTAATTTGTAAATAAGGAACAAATTGTGTTCTTAGTTTATACGAATAAATGATGTATGCATTGGACGGGAAAGTTAAATGGGGGTTGGGGGGATAGGGTTGCCAACCCTCACCAATTTTTTTTTTTCAAATCAGTCTTCTTTCAAATAATATATATTGTTTAATTGATTGTAGTTTTCTTTATTTTTAAACAACATTTTATTTCATTATTGTGTGATTCATGCAATGCAATTAGAAGTTGAATGCCTCGATCGGAAATCAACCGTTCGTAACTTTCTCGACCAGTATATATACCCCAGTGACAGCTGTGAAGCAATCGAAAGTAATATGGCGACCAATTGCTATAATAAGTTCGTGTTAGGTTCTCTCACCCATTGGCGGATCCAGGGGGGGGGGGTTGATTCCGGGGCTCGGAACCCCCCCCCCCCCCCCTTTCTATGGGACATATGAATTTTGTTGAAAATATTTAATGCCTATTTAAAGGCAATTTTTTTTATTTATAATTAATAACTGGTATAAGTACTCTAACTAAATTTTTAAATAAAAATATAAATAAACAATACAATGATCTCTTTGATGATATGATACGTTATGAAGGTAGCAATAATTGCAGAAATTTTGTTATATAACCCACGTTAACGGGTTACGCATGAAATGCACTTTTTGGCACTATCGCACCCATTGTATTCCGCATGAATCACCAAGGACAGCAATTTATTGTATAAATAAATATGTCAAAATATACAGTAATAGTTTGATATATACTAGTAGATGGATAGATAGATCATTCGAGTGATAATCCCAAACAGTAGTTAAGTAGTAAGAGAAATTTACAAAGTATAATATATGACAAATATGGAGTCTACCTTTTCATCGCCAATAAACAGAATTTTGTTTTATAATTACTTGTATCTTGAAGTAATTGTAGTATGTTTCTACTTGTAATAATGAGATACATGTAAGCCGTTGTGATGAGAACTATACCTCGGTACAGTATATCAGTATCTTGTTTATATACTCCATCATACACTTAGTTTATTTGAATATGAATTAAAATCTCGGTTCACTTTCTGTTATAGCCGTAAAAAAGTACAATATTGTTGAGACAATTTCACACATAATAAGAAAGGATGATACAGAAAAACTTACATTTATAACGGGGTCATTATTCTACATGGGTCACTTTACTTCAGGTAGAGTGTGCTCATTTTTTATGAAAATGACACTTATTCTTTAGGCAAAAGGGTCATTTTTCGTCGTAAAATAATGACTGGGGGCCATTATTTTACAACAAAAAATGACCCCCGGTCAATATTATACGGAGGTCGTTATTCTTCATTACACCGGACAAAAGATGATAAAAAAACAACTTACTTTAGCTTTCAAGCTCAGGCCCCGCCGTCACCAAGTTTCCTCAAGTCAATTCTCGGCCTCAAGTCTGAGTATTGACCTCAAGTTTATGCACTTTCCTATAAAGGAATTGAGTTGAGGAATGAGTTGAGGGATTTTAAATTGTTGGTGGTGAGCTAAAAACTAAAAACAAAACTAAAACCTAAAAATCTCGCAACGACGTTCAATGTGTTTATCGTAAACTAGAAAATCCAAATAAAACACGTTCCATTATAATGATGAATTTGTTTTTTAACCTTCCATTTCTTTTTTAGGAATATCCACCTTCAAATGATAATGATCTCATTCGTGTTCACAAACCATTGAAGGACAGATTGAAATTCGCAATTCCTGTATGTCTTTTATGCTTCATTCCGACTGGAATCATGGCTATCGTCTATGCATTACAGGTAATGCAGAATGTAAAGATTTGATATTTGTGAATTCATCAAAATCCAATATTTATGTAGATAGAGAAAAAAACATGAAAACATTTACATTTTTATTATTTTATTTAGTCCAGAACGGCGTGGAAGCGGGGTGAAATTAAGTTGGCCAAAGAGAAATCCAGCATTTCTAAAGACTTTATTCGAGCATCAGTGTGTATAGGAATGTTTATGTACATTCTCATCTTAGTAGCTGTTTTATTTTTGGTCACTTTACACGTGCATTCTTGAAATACGGTAAATACGAAGACTGTTCTGATAGTTCATAGACAAACGTATCCAATACATAAAAATAATGCATTTTACTAAATCAAATGCAAATTTTACAGTTAAGTAAGTTATATCATAAAGTTGAGAGACGGCGCTATGTCAAAAACTAAAAGCTAAGATCATCATAAGGAATTTCAAACTACAACCATTAAGAAAAGTATGTTCCAAAAAAAAATTTGAACGGAAAAAATGTACATATGATATTCGTAAAGGCTAATTCACCCCCCCCCCCCCCCCCCCGATTTCTTAGTTATACCATTTTATCTAGAAATGTTGTATCATGGTTTGCAACAGATGAAGTGAAATGTTTATGTTAATAAATTAACAATAGAGGTGACGCACTGTAAACTAAAACCTTTAGAGACCTAATAATTTCATAAGAAGGTGAAATGAAGAAAACAGTTTAAATGGTTCTGTGCTTTAGTATTTAAATGACACTGTGGATTATCTTACGAATATGATGACACCAAGAAACAAGAGGCCCATGGCTCACATCACTCACCTGAACAAAACCCAACGAAGACCATATAGATTAGATTGCTCTTATGTATGGTCAATATTGAGCCTGGTGGATAGGCTAGCAGTGATGTATTTACTTAACGGATTGTTATATCAATTTTTCGTTTGAAAAATGTAACTGACATTAATTATCAGTAATTGATAATAATTATATAAGACGGTTTTTCCTTGAAATCAGATAAGATAATATAAAATAATATATTTTAAACTTGTTTTCTTTACACACATATATTGTAAGAACTCATTATTTGTATAAAATATGACATTGAATAAAACTAACATTATATTCAGACCCCTGATCAAGTGTTCCTCAGTTCCCCATAACAGGTTTTGAACCATTTAAGATAAACTAGTAAATGTGTCACATACAAGTAATTGGAAAAAAAATGTGTGTGATGAGTACTATTGTACAGTATGTAGAATACACCACAGGAAATGAAATAATTGCAATAATCAATGTGTAATTATATTATAACATGTATATAACAAGACATTTTCCAAGGTCAACGGTTTTTGATCCGCTCCGCTCTACATTAATCCTTAACCGAACTGGCAATACATGTGCGGGTTAACTATTGCTCCATCTATCGAGATTACACATTTTTTAACTTTGGTGACTTCTTGTTTTGACCAATCAAAACAAGTTTATGGAAAAGAAATGCTTAGCAACATGGCTGCGCTCATTTACAAGTTGTATATAGAACTCGAATTTAGAGAAAAGACGGATTTATTGGAACTAAAAGTCAACTAGAAACGAGCTTGTTGCAAAGCAACGATTAGGTCTTCCGTCGCAGCTGCGTCATACTTGTGACGAAATACAAAATTGATTACGTGGCCATGAAACAATGTTAGATGTATAGACCATGAATTCAACAGACAAATGCTTTCGATTTGATATACGTAAAAGTTTGTTTCAAGATGATTTGTTTATGAAATACAATTCCTCTGGAGCCATAAACATGTACATTAAAGTTAATTGATATACTATCGATATGTTGTGTTGTTTTATTCCTATTAATACATAAAGCATATACTAATAAGTTAGATTTAGTCTTAGATTGGATGAAAATGATGTCTTGGGCATTGGAGTCTTTGCTCTTAGTATAGTGTCTATAGTATAGACATGTGTTGCCTAACTTCTGGGCCCCTCAGTTTTCTTTGAACAACAATGTACTGATTTTTATGCATCTTTGTCAAGGCGATTAATGCAAAGAACATGTCTACTAATTGTACAATACTATATAAGCAAATAGAGATCTTTAAAATTGTCTATAGTTTGATTCTCCGCTTGCTGTTTTCACATGACTTTTTTGTGCTGTTTGTTTTGAGAAACTTTTTAAATCATAATAATTGTCTAATTATAGACAATTACATGGACGACGACTTTATTTACACAATGGGTATACATGAACCTGGTATGAAGGTATAAAGACGTAACATTTTATGTGCATTTTTTATCGAACGCGGCAAGCGCCAATGAATCTATTAAAAAATACAGTTATATGCGGAAATCGTTTTTAACAGGGGGTTCTGGTGAAAAATTTTGTTTTCCAGGGAGGGCTGAGGACTAAAGCCTTTTTCGGTAATTTTTTTAAATATATCATTTACAAAATTATCGGAATGCCGATATTGGAAAAAGAAATGGCAATATTCAAGAAATGCTGATTGACGTCAATGACTGAGTCAATCGCCGTTCATCGATTTTTTTTTCAAACCGACAGGTTCCAAACCTGCAGCTAGAGATTGTCTGGCTCTTATTGATCGTGTCAATCTATTTTGTTTCTACGAGGCAATTTTTTACAATGGGGTTTTCTCTTCATGAAAAATTGGTCATTTTTTAGTGTTATCGTTTTACAATTCATTTAAGGCTCTAATAAAATTTGATAAGATATTAGGTCTCAAAATACAACAATTGCTTTATCCGAAACTTGCATGAAAAAAGATTTACATCACAATCTTTTAAAATACAAAAAAAACCCATGTACAATGAGCTTAGATATACAGCTTACAAACAACCATAAAGAGAGCTTGAGAACAACTAAATTTTTATTTTATTTTTTCTATATCAAAAGAAATTCAAGAAAAAATCAGTAAAGTTTTCTCTTTAAATGCGTGACTGAAAACATTGATCAGCAGTGGGTTCTATATCTTTCCAGCACCTACGGTCTGATATACTATAACAGTGGTCTTTGGATTTTTTCTTTTTTGTGGTAGTTTTATTTTTTAGCTTAGTATACTATACTAAAAGTGTATTCGATTTTGTACGCAAACGGAGTTATCGATACTAAGATATCAATTTAAAAAGGAAAGTGAATCTCTTTCACTCTCTCAAAAAAATCTCACTTCAACTCAAAAATATTTGAGAATAAAACAGAATTTGAGAATATTTTTTGTGCTCAACATTTTTGTGTCTAAAAATTTGGGAGTTGAGAATATTTTCAGACTTGAGAACATGTTTATGAGAATGTTTATGAGAGAATGTTTATGAGAATGTTTATTAGAGAACGTTTATGACGGCGGACCCTGGCGTATGCATGCATGTTTTGGATTTCAGCATTAACGAGATATTTTACAAAATACCGTTAAAATTAATAAAATAAAAATTGTGAATGTACAACGATTAGAAAAATCGAAAAGGCAATATTGAGGGAGTAGGATGAATGTGTGTTTTTGAGGTATTTTAGATAATAATTATCGGAATCAATTTTGTTTGTTGGTTTGATTTGAAAAGGGGGATAAGAAAATGTGTAATTTTCCATATGAAGTCCCAGCATATTTTCTTAATTATCATTATCATGTTAGAAAAAATTAATATTGTATCAAGCAGATCCTATGCGCAGATCATGATTTCTTCTATAATTTGAACAATTATTTGTACTACTTACGAAAGGAGAAATACATCTTCAAAGGGATTATATCGGGTAACTGATAGTTGACATTGAGTTCCAGCCTGTCTTCTGCCATATGCAAGCACGTACATGTATGTAATCCTGATTAAAAATATATATCATGGCCGGGGGATTTCATCAAAACAAGATTTTGTACTACGATAGAGTGTGTAATGTTAATTACTGATTGATGTTGAATTTTTTATTTATTATTGATAAACAAAATCATAAGTTTAGATTGACATACAGTCTGTAGAGTCACAAGGAAGAACTAAAATGTCAGGGAGTTTTTTTTTTATATAGAAACCATGTTTTCTCTTGCTGCACGATTTCATTCGTCTTGACTAGGGTGAAAGGATGCCCGTCTTACTTAATGCACATTGTGACGTTTTCTGGGGGATTTACGTAGATTATGGCATATCCAACCCCTTTTCCTCCTCTTTGGGATCTTGTTTAGCCTTTTCCCATAGGCTGATGTTCGCTATGGTGTCTGGCCATCTAATATTGAGTCTGTATCGTCATCTAAATTTGTTGATTCATGAAAAAGAGCTAGAGTAGTCCCATTGGACAAAGCGGGTGTGAAGTCTGAACATCTGGTAAACAATTACAGACCTGTGTCTATTTTGCTTGTTATTAAGCAAATTATTGACCGTCATGTTTTTAATTCTATCCGTGAACAATTAAATCAACAAAAGTAAATCTGGTTTTCGGCCAAGTCATTCATGTGAAACTGCGTTAAATTGTCTCACAGATAAATGGTTTTTGATACAGTCAATCATAATGCGCTACTACAAATTGAAAAACTTGCTTCTTAAAGCCCCTTTCAACTGGCGCACGAGCAGGCGCGACAAAATATTCGCACGATTCGGAATGACCATTGTGCGATGTAAACGCATTGAATCTTGGGATTTATCTTGCGTCTGGATGCGACTGCTGTACAAATATAGCATTGCATTCGATTGGCTTTAGTTGAGTACGAAACGGAAAAAAAAATCAAATGTATACGAATTGTGAAATATCAAACGAGTAAATAAGCTATAACTTTTACTTATTTTTCTTACATGGTTTTGCTGGCATATCAGCGTAACGCAGTTGGTGAAAGCGGTTCATGTGTTTTATGAATATTTTTATATTTCAAATATGATGTAAATATATGTACTAACATTAACCTTGAATTTTCGGTGTTCAATACGATCTGAAATCATACAGACGATACAGTATCATTAAGATAAAAAAAAACCTGTTCGAATGACGACATTCAAAATTAAAATACATTAAACTTTAAAATACCCGGTACTTTATAAAAACGCTAAATAAGTTTTTAAATTACATATACTTTTATAATACTACAAATGGGTAGTAAACCTTATACATTAATTTGTGAACCATCACCAAATTGTGTTAATAACTGTACGTCTGTATAAATAGATGAATGCATTCAGTGGGGAATTTGGATTGGGTGGGAATGATGTTTCAGTCTTTCATCTAAAATTCTTTTTGGGGACAGTAATAATAGTTATAGTGAGACCTGACCTAAAGAACAAAATTAAAAGATACGTGTATACAGCCCTCAGGAAATATGATTTTTCTTGAGGGAATAAATCTTCATACATATATTTCCCTCACCATCATTCAATAAATGTATATTGTAAATTTTGTTCTGAAACAGAGATACTTATACAGTGTATATATACTAGTAGCAAAGCATGGCATATTGAGGCTCATAAGTCGTGCAATGATAATAAAACGTTGCAAGATTACATGAGACACGTTGAGCAACAGTCTCACGGTCGCAAATCAGACGCATAAACACCAGCGATTTATCTTACGATCTTTATCAATCGTGTATCACTCTTGCGAGTACACAAAGCGTTGTAAAACGTTCGTACTAATGTTCGTGCGTTGCACTGCGATAATTTGGATCGCGTTCGGTCGCGTCTGAATAGTGGGCATGTCCACTATTCAGAGGTGACTTGATGCGACCAGTAAAACGTATGCAACGAATGCGAGAGCTCGTGCGAAGCTCAAAATTTTCGATCGCAAAGTGTATAAAGTGGTCGTGCGTCAATTGTGAAAGGGGCTTTAGCAATGCAATTTTGTTTCAGTTCGCATTACTTGGCAGTTGTTCATTCCTACAACTATATACATATGATCCGAATAGAAAGCTCTAGACGTTGCCTGGTTCGATTTTCCGATTATAAATTGGGACTATAGTCTGTCGATCCCAAAATAGTCATGCTGCACATTTTGACGATTTTTAAAAAAAATACACATACCTGTAAAAGATGCAATTGAATAGTTGAAACGGGAAATATCCAAGAAAACTTCATTGACACATTATCATTTTCTAATCGGAAAAATTCACAGGATCGAAAACAAATTTCTTACGTACGGAGATATATAATGGGAAATGTTGACATATTTTCTCCATTTGGAAGACACCCAGAAGACTTTTCACAATATTTCAACGTTATAAACCGGTTCTGTTGAAATTGCAAAGCCCTGTAGACTATTTTATTTTCATTTTTTTTTTATATAAATATCGAACTATTCAGCGAAATGTGAATCGAGGATATTTTAGGGCAGATAATAGTGGCCAATGCATGTACTTTTAATTTTGAGAAATTAATTACTAGTAATCTTGAATAAATAATATAATATTGCTAATGTTAAAAAAATTAAAATTGCATAAAGTATGTCGTTTTTGGTGTGTTAACAAATCTATCTAAAGTAAATAATCTAAAGTAAATAACATGAAATAAGATTTTTCCGTTTTCTGTTCCGTACCGCTTTCCGTTCCGTTTTCAGTTCCGCGTTTTAGCAACATCCTCTTTTTTTTAATAGTAACTGAGGATTCCAGAGTTATTGAACAGCCAGTTGTATACGAGAGTTTAAGAATGTACCTGAGGGTTCTGGATATTGATGATGGGGAGATACCACATAGTTTAAGGGCGGGCTGTGCAGTGGCATTAGCATTGTTAGGATCTGTACAAACTGTTGGGCAGATTATGAGACATGTGGGGTAGTTTGGTGAGAATAGTGCTGTATATTACAGTAGGTTACCTGCTCTTGTTGAATCAGAGTAAGTTGCAGATAAATTATCGGCTGGTATTGTAGGAGCAGAGGATGTTCAGGAAGAGTATCAGAGGCATGTTAAATATGAGGGTTGAGGGCCCTTTTCATCAGGAGAATAAAAGGATAATTGTTCATGAAAGCATGAACTGTATGGCACGAGAAGTACAGTATAGTATAAATGTATGTATCTGTCAATAAATGAGATGCATGTTGGAGTTTTGTTTTTGTTTTGGTAAGTGTTGGGAGTAGGAGAGTGGGATTGTGTATGAAACGGGGTTTCTTAGGACAAGCTAGAGACTTTATACGCCTAGTATAAAGTACAAACGAACACGTTCAAGCCTCAGTTCCTTTGTTAAGTAAATACTTAATAAAGGAACTGAGGCTTGAACGTGTTCGCTTGTGATTATGAGAATATTTTTATAATGTATAGTTAATAAATTCAATATGAACGTATTTGCTTCTATAAAATATTCCAAAATATTTCTCTGTGAAGTGCTATTGACTTAAGAGCCTTTCTGGGCCTAATTTGAGGAACCAGCCCCGTTTTCTTGATATGAAATAATATAAACATATTTTGTTCAACAAGTGTTCAGGAATTGCAAACCGTTTAAAAGATATCTGGGAAAGAACATTTTAGAGGCCGACCCCTTATCAGGCACGTAGCATAATTAATTTTATCAATATATTGCTGAAATCAGCACTTCAAATTTGGAAGTTTTTGATTCAATATTTGAACAAAATGTGATGGCACGTAAAAATTTGACAATGAATTTTTAAAAAAAAAATTCATATATCAACCTTTGCATGTGATTTATAACTTATAGCGAGCGTAGCAAGGCGGCGCGAAGCGCCGCTCGCGTAGCGAGCTCCATAGACAACGTGTACGAACGGAGGAAATTCGAATTGAAATCTGCACATTGTTCAAAGAAAATTTTGTGGACCCGCGTGAAAACGTTCTACTATCCCAGTGATCCTTTGCGGTGCATAGCAACATGGCGGAACAGGAAGCGTTTCTAAGGATAATTACTGGAAATCGCATACATCATTTTCATTTACCAATAAAAAGTCCTTCAAAAACACCAAAGTATGCAACCAATATGCTTACCTAAAAAAACCCTGGACCTATCTGAACTTTTGCTGACATATGACGTCATTTCCTTCCCCGAATTTGTCCCACAAATTTACGAAAACTGTCGAGCGCAAAAGAAAGTTAAGTATGATGTCACAGTGATCTCGCGTTTTAATTTTCCGCGATACATTTAGAGGTGGATCAAGCATCTGTATTGGATGTAACGTGAAGGAAGTACTCAGTATCAGTGTTAACGGTGACTCTTTGGCTGATTAGTTTTGTTTTGATGATTTTTTTGCTTAGTAAATACACATGCAAGTTCCATGCTAAATTTACTGTCATATTGATCCAATCATATATGCATACGTTAGGTAGGTGACAAAAATTATTAAAAAAAGAAAAGTCCAATCATTATTAGATCTACGTGCAGCCACGTCATTTTGTAATGAATAAATAAAAGGAAAACAATTGAACTGTTAAAATATCTACATGTATTTGTTATAGTTGCATATGTGGTCAAACCTTTCAAAAATATTGGATATCATACACTAAAAAAAGAGTGAGGGCACATATCTACAACGCATATAGAGCGTAAAAAAAAATTGATGTCACTGAGGAAAATAATTAAAACACAGGTAACAGCAAGGAACAGAATGAGAAATAACACAGACACACAATTTACTGTTTACTGATTTTAATGATCATTATTAAAAGGTAAAGTAATGATAAAAAATAATTGTATATACATAAAAAAAACCAAACGGCTTTTTGTTTATCAAAATATTTTAGTAAGTCTGTTTAACATTGTATTAATGCTCAGTGGTAGTTTGTTAAGTGTAAAAGCCTAGGAAGGGACCATTGGAATAAAAGTTTGATAACATCGGGTTCCTTGCGGTGGTAAAAGTTTTCGAGACAAAGCCAAAGTTTTTTGGTTAGGGCAAGTCCTCGGGTTGCATTTAACAATGATGACAGATGTGTGGTTCCTTCTGCGCTCGCCCCAACGGTCACACCGTAAAACATATTAAAATTTTCATAGCAACTTTCTTGGCATATATACACTCCTTCGTACGATAGAGACAGAGGACCAGTCTACAATCAAATCAATTATGTTGTCATAATAGAGTTAGCACATCAAAGCATCATTGCAACAATAGTCACATGATACGTGATCTGTTCCCCCTTTTAAAAGCGTAATTTTGATCGATTTAGTGGTTTTTAAATAATTTTGCATTTTCATTATCTGATGCATTTTTTCATTGTATATATATATCGTCATGTTGTAAAGAATGATCTCCCTAAATCATGTAAATTTTCTTTATTAGATATTAGTTAATAGCTTAACAAATCATGTCTAGAAATTTAAGGCAGACCTGGGATATTTTGTAGGTCGCTGTAGGTTTAGACCAATCGATAAACAGGGCGTGTCGTTTTCAGACCTGTCAATTTCTTCTCAGTTTCAGCCGCTGTAGATTTCGACCAATCGATAAACGGGGCGTGTAGATTTCAGTCTGGCTGTTTCTATAGAGCTATGAATTAACTATAAGTTTTCGTAAGAAATAGAGGGAATAATACTTGGTAGATGTAAATATATCGTCATGTTGTAAAGAATGATCTCCCTAATTGATGTAAATTTTCTTTATTAAATAGTAGTTAATAGCTTAACAAATCATGTCTAGAAATTTAAGGTAGATCTGATGATTAATTTGATGACCGCCCAGCCTCGTTAAAAGCCCTTCGTTTGATACCATAGTATGACGCGGTATCATACATTCTGTTTTACTTACATTAACGGTTTTCCGTACGTAAATACTGATGCGCAATTTCCGTCGAACTAAAACAGACTCGACAAAAAGGACACCTCTGGCTCTGCACCGAAAGATACCGAAACGCTGAAGGTGAGTGGTCTTGTGAATTAATGGTGAATGGTTCAAGCTGGGTGCGTCTTTCCTTCTGATTATTACAGAAATAATAACGTCTATACTTTCGATTTATCAATAATTGACAAACCGATTTCTGGACGAACGGGATTATAACGTAAAAGTTCAGGTTAATGCGCGAATGTATGTTGGGCGGGAGGGGTGTCACGCAAATAAGACCGCACCCCACCCACCCGAAAAAAAATCTGGGTCCACGCATGAACGTAAATGATTAATGAAATGACATTATTACGTGTATATGCATTTTGACACATTCAACGTGTGTAATACACTAATATGATTCATAAGTGGAACAGGGTCCTATGTAAGCATCTGAATGCCAATGTTAAGAGTTAACATTAAGACATTTTGCCAATTAGTTATTAACACAATTTGTTCATAATTCACAAATTAATGTATAAGGTTTACTACCCATCTGTAGTATTATAAAAATATATGTAATTTAAAAATGCTAAATAAGTTTTTAAATTACATATATTTTTATAATACTACAAATGGGTAGTAAACCTTATACATTTATTTGTGAACCATGAACAAATTGTGTCAATAACTGTACGTCTGTATGAATAGATGATATATGCATTCAGTGGGGAATTTGGATTGGGTGGGGATGATGTTTCAGTCTTTTATCTAAAATTCTTTTTTGGGACAGTAATAATATAGTGAGACCTGACCTAAAGAACAAAATTAAAAGATATACAGCCACTCCCTGGCTGAAATAAAATTCATTTTAAAAAGTTTGCATTTTTTTACAGTCAGCTGCAACAAAAAGAATAAAGGCAATGTACATGAGGCATTGTGTCATATTTTAAAATGTATAAATAGTTAATTCCCGGATATCATCTATGCCTGCACCAGAGTACTTGCTTACACATTTGGTATTTCAACACCTGTGTGATGGTGTCCGTAAGGAATAACTGAATTTTAACTGATAAGTTATTATTGTGAAATTAATCAAAAACCTACTTTCATTTTCGATAAACAAGCCCGAAATAGCAAAAACAAGAGTAAGGTGGTGGCATTGGCGGATTCAAGTCAGGAATAGTCTCGATCAAAATATATACTTGCAATGAAATAATATTGAATGAATACGTAAAGAGTGAATATATATTTACTGTGAGCCTATTTAGAGAATACATAGACGTTAAGATTTGACAATGTTGAATAAATAGAATGAGTCATTTCGTTTCTTGTTTTGATACTCATTCGCTTGCGAAGCACGTGAGAGAATGGGGTAGAACTTTCCAGAACGGGGTAACCAAGAACGCGGATTGACTAATTGACGAAAAGTGTAGGACGAGTTCATCGTCCATCGCGGGCAGATACCTTAGATTGGACTTCGATTCATACATAAAGTTAATAGATATAAATGAAACAATTATTGCAACTTTAGTATGAATGGAAAAAACTAGAGCGGGGTGCCCAGAAACGGGTTGACTAATTGACATCATTGCGGAAAGTGTAGGGCGAGTTAACCATCGGGCAGATAGATGAACTTTGAATCAGACAACGTTGGTTTAAAATATGCATGCAAATGGATGATAATGCATAACCTCGCGTGTTTTAATTTCATACATTTTCATACCACGACAGATTGGTTTGTAAACCTTAGACATCGATTTATAAACATTATTGAACAGATTATTGTATTCTACGTTTATATGGATAAATCATGTATGCATAAAACGGGGAAGTTTAATGGGGATGCCCCCCCCCCCCCCCCCCCGATTGTTTTACATGTACATGTATCTGTAATTCTTATTAGAAACAGTAATAAACATTTTATTGAAAATTGACCTAGAAAACTAAATTAAGAGAGAGATACACTAAATACCCATTCACTGGTTCGAAATAAAGGAAATAATCGGACAAAGTATATACAAAAATGAACAAAAAAAATATGGTTTAACATATTAAGCATTATATCATAATAGTTGTAAAGTAGTAATTCCCGCGCTAGCGAGGTTTATCATATAGTGGTTACATATCGCCGTCTCAAGGCCACGGTCCGAAGTTCCCATAGCTCCCTCCAACTCGGTCAGATGACGGCCCGAGAATCGAAATTATTAGCCATGGTTTACAAATATGCGGCGACACACGAAAAACAATTTAAAGACCATTTTAAGAATTCTGTTGTCATTTAATTCCCCTTCGTAAACTTCGTAAAAATTACAATGAACAAAATATTAAATCCGATTTGTGGCCCACAAAAAATATATCCCACATTTAGTGTAAATGCTACAAATATGGCATCACAATGTCTTCATTTCTTTCATCCTCCACAGAAGATCACTTCGAATGGCATTGGCAACGTTCATGGTTTTTGTAATAAATTTCTTGTAGATTCATGAATGAATTGATATGTGTACAGTCATTTCAAGGCATATCTTTTACAACATACACCATATCATAGCATAGCATTGAAATCTCGTAGCATAGCATAGGAATCTCATACTATAGCATTGGAATCTCATACCATAGCATACAATCTTATAGAATCTCATTCGTCATATCATACCTGTACCATAGCATACCATAGCATAGCATACAACATTATTTTAACTCGGTTTAAAATGTTTTTATTTGAAAAAAAAAATGTTCACTTTGCATATTTGTTGTAAACTTTGGCTTCCTATCATTTAAGTTTTGAAATGTGTGGAACTCTTCTGTATATGGAGGCATTTTTGTTCAAATCTCATAGCATACCATAGCAAAGATAGCATACCATATCAATAAGTCCTTCATTTCAATTACTCATAGCATAGCATTGAAATCTCATAGCATAGCATTGAAATCTTATAGCATATCATTAAAATCGCATACAAAAGCATAGCATAAAATTGTAAAAGATATGCATGAAATGACTGTATAAAAAGTCATCTCAATTAAACATACAAATGTATCATGGCAAATTTCTATAACTATAATACTTTTTAAGTCTATTAATTTATTACATTTCTTGTGTAGGTTTACGTTATGGAAAAGATAGCCAATTTCTTTCATCAAGGTCATCATGATTCAAATTCTCAAGAGAATTTTTCCCACAACCATCATGGGAATCACAAATCCCCGGAGTTCCAAAGCAACCCAATACCACCGACAAAAATAGCATGCGAAGATGGCGTCCTTGATGTGTGTTTGTTGGGAAAGGATACGTTAGGCGTTTGTTCATATCTAAAAAAGGAAATAACCGTATACGATATCACTGGAAAAAAACTGTTTGCATTGATCACGCCCAGGTTTCCGCAGTACTTGGATGGGATAACTGGAGGAATGGTATTTTCCGATTTAGATGAGAATTCAGTATTCAAAGCTGCATTTCCACCTTCAAATCCTAGAGAAGAAATGAAAGATGTTGAAATGGTGCCTAAGAAAAAAGAAAAAAGCGAACTTAAAAAGAAACTTAACATCACTGGTAGTAGCAAGTCATCTGAGAAGGATAGCAAAGCGGCAAAGAAACAAAGCAAAGAGAAGGCGAAGTCAAAGGAAGACGAAAAAATGGAAGTTGACAATGAAAATCCGAAAGTAGAAAAAGAAAGCGGGAAACTGAATGATGGCCCTGGTACTGCTGACAAAGAAGAGAAGAAACGTGATTTAAAGGAAGAAACTGTGGTTGGCACAGGGCAATGGATTCCAAAAGGTGTTCATACCACAAAGTCAGGGGACATACTTGTCTGTCTTTGGAATGGACAACGGAAAGAAAAGTCACATGGAAAAGTTATCAAATACAGTAAAATGGGGAAAGAATTAAAAGAATTCGACAGCCACAATCACAGGGCTTTCTTCGCTTGCCCTATGTATGTTACGGAAAACGGACTTGGAGATATATGCGTTTCGGACTGGAATAAAAAGAGTGTAGTCGTCGTAAGCAAATCAAGTTTCAAGAAGTTTGAGTATGAAGGGCACAAGGAACAAAATGACGAGGAGAATAAGTTTGACCCTAGAGGTATTTGTACAGATTCCTTCCACCACATCATTGTGGCTGACTATTGGCACCATCGTCTTCATGTTCTGGACGACAAAGGCCATTTCCTACGATATTTTGTGTACGACAACATCAGAGGTCCGACTGGAATGTGTATTGACGAAAACAATATCTTATATGTTGGTGAATTGGGAGGGAAGAGCGTCAATGTGATAAAATATTTAAAATGATTTATTTCTGCACAGTACCCATTTTTGGCAAATACGATAAAACATTGATGTGAATGCGTTAAACTTAGCATAATGCATATAGTGCATAATTGGGAAAATATATCCAACAAGATTATTACCCGGTAATGATCAACATACCTGTTTAGATTGTTGACTTTTTTTAATGAATACTATTATATAACAATATGTTTAAATAACTAATATTAATTAACATTTTTGATTGATAGTTATTTATGGTTTTCTTTCATTTGGAACTAAAATCCAGCCATAGAGCTAATAAGATTTGATGTTTAATTGATTTTGATACGCAGAGCATTCTAATCGTTTTACCCTGAAATGTTTTCGTTCATAGTAGAGCATAAATTCCGTATAGCTGGTTTTTTTGTGGTACACAAATTAGGCGGGTTTGGGCCTACAGGGTACACCGTATATTTTGGCGGATGTAATATGGTGAATCCTTTTCCTTTCATTAACAATCTCTTGTCAGTTTGTTTTTTACAGTTGAGAAGTACATGTCAAAAAAAAATCCCAATTTACTAAGCTGTAAAATTCGATGTCGGATCTTGGCTACAAACACTTTAATATTTTCAGCAGAAATAAATAAATAAATACTAATTAATATATGCTTGAATAAAAAGTATACCTTGTTGACAATCAATTTTAATTCTATTGTTAGGATAGAATCAGATAATTTAAAATCTGGACCTGAGTCAATAATATATCAATCTCCTAAAACAACACAAGCTAACGCCCCTGTCACTGGGGTTAATTAACCCCTGAATGAGAAAAGTGAAATATAGCGTTTAAACAATTAACTTCGTATTTACACTAGTGATGTATTGATTATGAGTAAATGTATACTGGTGTACGTAACACTGTATACATTACATGTAACAATTGTCCTTTTATTTCATGCTCACAGGCTTTGAAAAATGGATGAAAAAATAAGCTCCAAAAACTACAGTTTGTCATAAAAATCCACAAATAAGTCCTTAATTTTGGTGATTTTAATTTTGGCGAATCTTCCAAAATCGCCAAAATTATATCCCCGCCGAAAAAAAAACCCAGCTAGATATGGCATGTTTCACATGTAAAAATATATCCAGAAAGATTTGTATGCTGTAACGTAAAAATGCTTAGATTTTTTCTTTACATTGAATAATATTTTGTATAACAATGTGTTTAAATTTCTAATTTTAGACATCATTCTTGATCAATAGTGGTTTTGAATGTTTGTCCTTCAATTGGAGCCAAAATCCGGCTACATACATATCCGGCTTTATACATTGTAGATTAGATTTAATGTTCTATTGAGTTTTGATGCGATAAAGCGTTCTTATTGTTTTACTCTGAATTATTTTCATTCATAACAAGCATTCTGAGAGTATTGCATCAGCAATACATGTCCCCTACCGGTTTGTATTATTCTATGAAAGCTTCCAAGCACACAACTATTTCAGAGCTATTGTAAACGAGATGTCATGCTTTAATCAGAGATAAAAGAACAGAGGAAATTAAAACTATATAGTTGATATAGAAATTAAATACAAAATAGGTGAAATAATACTCTTTATTTCATCTCCTGTAATTTCGCCAAGTCTATTCTGTATTCGCTGGTAAAAATTTGTGAAAACAATGCACTGTTATGCACAATATCATTTCTTAACGTCCTCTGTACCTCGAATCAAACCAAACAGTTAAACAGCCCAACACGACAACGAACCCGATTGTAATAATACAAAAAAAAAACCCTGTCGATTAAATTTACAACACAATGCTTGACACTATTTTACAGAATTTATTTGTTTGTTAGAAATGATAAAAGGAATGGTACAAGTAACGCACGATATTATTACTGACTACATACTGGCCTCGTTTATTCAATACACCCCTTATATATGGTAAAACTGTTAAAAACATTCGTAATGGTCCACTGACGAAGACATGATAAGTCAGGTGACCTAAAGCAACCTCCACCAAACAAAGATGTCAATCATATTGATTACTCCAACTGCAAATAAAAGATAGAAAGAATCTAAAATTTACTAGAAACAACCTTATGTGGCGGAAGTATGTTAATCAAGGCAAAACCCAATTTTTATAAAATGACCCATCAGAACAAATGTTATTTTATGATGAGGCTAAACTTGTATACCTTTAAAATGAAACCTGATTTATTATAGGTGTGCAGTATCATACCTTTGATAGAATTTATTGTGAATCAATGTGATGCATCAAAGGGTGTTCCACCTTCAATAATATTGTTTGAGATAGGATGGTAAAGAAACGTAAATCGATGTCTTAGGAACAAACTTAACGTGGCGACTGTTAATGTCACATTGAAATAAATTTTGTTTTGCCTCGGACTAGAATGTCGCGACGTCATTGGATGAAACGCGTCACGTGGCTGCCTTACAAATTTCTTTAAAAGGCAAGCGTCAAAATTTATAGCGCAACATGGCGGACGTAACGTTATTTGAACTGATTTTCAACACAAACGTTTGTTTACATATCAAACTTTAGGTCCTCGACAAAACAAAACACTTATTAGGTTTGTTACTGACTGTTTAAAGAAATTTGTGGGGTCGGTAAAGTCCATAGAAGGCTCGGCTCCGCCTCGCCTTCTATGGACTTTACCGACCCCACAAATTTCTTTAAACAGT